>NW_020884921.1:680386-854759 GCF_003945725.1 Corapipo altera | reverse complement strand
TAGTCAGGAAAAGGGAACTGCTTTCTGAAGGATGCAGGAGCTTCATTATGGAAGACTTTGTGCTCTCGAGATCTGGAGAAAGATCAAAGCATCTGAGATTCTGGCTCAGAAGATGTTCTAGGGAACCCTCTGCTAGAGCTGCTTCTGCTTGTGCACCAAAGGAAGCAGTGGGACAGTTGTGTTGCAGAGAGTGCACCACTGAGCCTTGGCTGCCACTGCACTTTAGGCTGGAATGCACTGCCTTGTTGTGGGCACCAGTGCATGCTGTCCATATCAGAAGTGACTGATTTATCTTGTTTATTCTAGCCCTTACCCCATTTAGTCATGCGTAGCTGCTCCTTTCTGGACCAGTGATTACCATGGCAATCAAATGCAGTCTGGTTGGTTTTTCTTGGGCATGGAAACTCCAGGTGTCAGGCAGTCTGGTTGGTGTTACTCATTTGGTTGATAGTGTTTTTACTTTTTTTCCCCAGTTGTTCATTCTTATGGTTTCTTCATGTATGGTAAGGGAAAACAGTCTGAGAGGGGATAAAGTCAGCAAGCTGAACTAGTTCAGTGCCTCTTTAATGAGGCATACTTCAGTTTTGGGACTCTATGGACAAATTGATTACAGTAGCCTCTGGATTAGAAAGCTTTGTTTAAAACTCCCACAGAGTATGTATGGGGAATGCACAGAGCATGTTCCTTTACAGAATTGGGGCATTAGGCCATGTTGGAGTCATAGGGCATGCAGGGGTCATTGGAGCAAAATGTACGGTAAAAACTCATTATGTTGTTTTTCTGTAATAAAATGGACAGCCTTGTGAAATCTTTTGGGTCTGTGATATTAAGGAAAAAAATTATGTAAGCACTGTACAATGTTCAATCCAAAATAACACTCTTAGAGTGTATACAAGTCTGAGTTTACAATGCTGTGCTAATCGATGATGCTGAGTAACAAGGTAATTAGAATGTGGCATGTTGATGTTGCTGCTGCAGAAAAATACATCGAGCCAAAATTTGTGCCAAAAGGAAAAGGCATTGTTTGGCTAAAGAAGTCACAAGGCTTCTGGAATAGTTTCAGAAGTAATGTGTTAAGAATACAAAATGGAGACTGTAGGAAAACTGCTAATATCAAGTGTGATATGCCATTACAGTTTGAATCTTGTTTCATTGGGTCAGTAACTGCATCCAGTTAAGTTTGCTGTTTGCAATTATTTTTGTTTCTGCAGAATTGTGCGTCTCTATTAAGTATAGTTTAGTTCAATGTGTGTCTATAGGGCTTTCAAATGTTTTTGTCCTTGATTTTTTTGATTAAACACTACTTACTGCTATATAAATAAGGAAATGATGATTACATGAAATAATAAACAGTAATTTACTCTTTTCCTTACATCTTTTTAAAAAATTGGGAAGCATTAATTCTTAAAACTTAGCATCTATTTTTGTAGCTGATTTTGGTGTTAGATGTTTAAATGTGAAACAGTTGCTGCTATAGCAGTTAATATTGCAAGTTGGTATAGAGCCAGGGTAGATTTGGGAAGTTCATACTGAATTTTAATACAAAATAATCTTTAGGAAAAATTACAGTTTTCATGTAGATATATTTGTTACAGGTGTTTATTGTATTCTTATTTCTAGTTAATTACTGTTTGAATGTAGAAACTATGTTGCAACATTCTTATGTGGCATAATGGATCTGAAGTAAATGGTAAAATAAAAATGTATTGATTCTAGTGTATTTAATATCATAATTTCATTTTATGCTGCTACAGCAGCATACAAAATATTATACACGATTTCCCTAGGCTTGTGTTCCCTGACAACACTGTGATTTACAGGAGAGCAGAAATATTAACAGTATACCAAGCACATTATACAGCATTCCATCTGCTGGAAGAATATTTTTCGGTCCCTGCAACTCCTGTGATTTAATACTTCAGAATTGATGTGGCTTCTGTGGTACATACTGAAGTTGCACAACAGCATAAGCTACATCTATTATAAATAAGGGAGCTGTTAAAAAAGCTTTCATTAAATCAAATTATTGTCCTACTATTCTTTGTAATAGCCAAGTGGCCAGAAAATACTTATTAGGTGGCTGGTGCATTCATTCTGAGATAACTATAAAATTGTTATTATACAGCTACATTTTCAGCACTTGTAGCTGTTTCTATGATGAGGGAAACTCCTTGGGGGATATTTTTTGAGCTTAGTTTTGACTGAAACTCTTACGTTGTTAAGGCAAAACAGGTAGCACTGGCTGAACTGGTCTATCTTATTCACAGAGGTCAGCAGACTGCATGGATTTCAAATTAATGCTCTACTGTAAATGTTTCAACTCATGCTACTGATACTTGGAAGGGGTAGGGTGTTTTTTTTCTGTTTAAAATAAAGCTTCTGGAGCAGGAAACCCTGCGGAGTGCAAAGAGATCTTGGTGACTTCTCATGGAGTGTGAGACCAGCTTAGGCACATTGTTTCCACTTAATATAGACATGCAGCCGCAGGATGTGCTCGCCTCAGTTCTCACAGATCAGCATTCATAGTTCTGAGAGAATTTGCTAGAGGTGTTTAGTAGCTCAGACATCTGACAACAATTGAAAAGATTGCACATTCATTTTTGCTATTTTTATTCTATGTTTTTTTATTTATCCTAACATTAAGCTGATAACTTTGCTGAACTAATTCTTAACTTGGAAGTTTAGATCTGGTATTCTGTAAATGTGAACTCTGTAAGAACACATGAACAGTTTTTTTCCCATTAGGAAAGTATTTGTTATTTGAAGTCATTAATTTGTTAAGTAAGGGAAAATCTGCCTGGAGGGCAGTCCTGCAGAAAGGCATCTGGGGTGCTGGTGGACAACAGGCTCTACACGAGTCAGCGGGAGGTCAAACCCCATCCTGGGGTGCATCAACCACAGCACAGCCAGACGGTCAACAGAAGGGATAATCCCACTGTGTTTCGTGTTGGTGAGGCCTCACCTGGAGCACTAGAGAGCGGTTCTGGGCCCCACTATTTAAGAAGGACATGAGGGTTTTTGAATGTATCCAGAGGAGGGCAACCAAGCTGATAGAGGGGCTGGAAGGCATGTCCTATGAGGAGAGGCTGAGGCCTCTGGTTTGTCTGGCTTGGAGAAAAGGAGGCTGAAGGGTGACCTCATTGCTCTTTGCAGCTTCTTGAGAAGTGGAGAGGGCGGTTCTGATCCCTTCTCCCTGGGATCCAGTGGCAGGACACATGGGAAAGCTGGGCCAAGAGAAGTTCAGACTTGCCATTAGGAAACATTTCTTTATTGAGAGTATGGTTGAACCCTGGAACAGGCTTTCTGGAACTTGAACAAACTATAAGGAAATGCTTTATAAAAAAGTGGAGAAATTAGAGGGTTTCCTCCAAAAGCAGGAGGCAAAAATTTTTTTTCTCAAGAACTCACTATAAGTTGTGTAACATAATCTTCAGTATTGGAAATCAGTTAACATGAATATAAATAGTTTTATTGGCTTGATATACTAGGGTACTCCTTTTTCTGTCATATCTAGGTTTTAAAACTATTTATTGTAATTTAAGTGCTCAGTCCTTACTAAAATTCACTTAAGAGAAAGATCGTGCTGGGGTGCCACTAGTATTTGCTCTGCTTGCAGCCTGTGGGATCAGTTGAGTCAAGCTTTACAATTCTTTAATGTAAACATATTTTATTGTTTTAAAAAAATGTGTTGTTAAAAGAAGACCTATTTGAAAGCCATGGCTATCTCATTCATAAGTATAAAGAATGTGTTCAGTAGCATGATGTAAACAAATAATGTAATGCGGTATTCTTTTCCAGGCACAATTAAATAATGCTCTGTGAAAATACGTGTCTCCGAAGTTGAAGTAAATAAGGAAGTGACTGTATCATAAGTTTGTTATTGATAAACAAATGTGGAGACAGCAAAATACTGAGAAATTACTTCTGTTATTGAAAGTGCTGAGAAATATGTAGATGGAAAGGTAGATACTGTTCTGGGAAATTATTTGAAGAACTGCAATCATAAACATTGGAAAATGTGTAGGTCACTATATGCATTGACAGTTTTGTAGTTTAGTGCTAGTATTTACAGAAAAAAAAGATTGCGAAGCAAAAAAAGGAAAAGTTTTTTCTGTCTGAAACATTACTATATGCTGAAGATCTGTATATTTTGTCGAGGAGGATTGTCGCTTCCTTTGAAAAAAACAAAAAACAAAGAAGAAAAAATAGGCAAAAGCCCTGATTCTCCTCTTTTTCTTTTTTTTCATTTTAAAATTTTCTGAAATCAAATACTGTGGTACACTAGTAAGGTTATAATACAGAAAATTACAAGAACTCTGAAGGCAAGCTTCGTAGCTTTTCATGGAATCTTGTTGTCCTCTCTTTAATCCTAACCCATAAGTTTTCTGTCGCCGCTCATCCATCCCCGGGCAGAGTTCCATTCACTCCAGCTCCTCCCTCATGTAAAGGGCAGCTCCCTCTCCTTGTCTTCCTGTCCTGTCTTTCCCCAAGAGTCTGTAAATGTCCATTGCAAAGCTCCAGTCCTGCCTCCATAATCCCGACAATATCCTGGCCCTACAACTGTACACAGATAACTGACCCACCATGTTTATTCACCACCCTGTGGTAATGCACAGGCACTTGAGTATCACCCCAGAACACTGAGGTCCTGGAGAGGGTTTGGGGGCTTTTTCTACAGTGGTGCCTTGTAGGAACCTTCTTTCCCACCTGTACCTGCTGAAGGTGGCCCCATTCAAGCCCTGTTACATGTTCTTTGTGATCCCTTCCCATCTTACCACACAATGCCCTTTCCTTAGTAGTCTTCTCCATTGTTCCCTCAGGACTGTGGGTCACCTTCTCCCTCCCCTGTCATTCCTACCTTAAAGCCCTCCTAACAAGGGCTGTGTTACTGGCAAAATAGTTTTACCCTGCTTAGTAAAGTGAAGCAGATGGTGCTCTGCAAAGAGGGTTCCATGGTTTCAGAAACCAAAACCCTGTTGACAACACTGGTTCAGCAGCCCTATGTGGGCCTCTACTGTCAGTGCCCTCCGTGCACTCTCTCCTTTCACTGTCAGGATTGAGGAGGACACAACCTGGGCTCCCATGCTCTTCATGGCTACCTCCAGAGCTCTGTAGTCACTTTTGGTACTGTATCATTGGTGCCCACATTTATTATGTCATTGCCTCTTCTATTTTTCCCTATACTTACCCATACCTGGAAATTTGTGCGGATTTGCTTTTTGCACCTCCAGAACTACAGAATGAGTTAGTGAATTCTTGTCATATGTTCTAGTCCTCAGAGTTTCTCTGGAATTGTTAGTCATAGTTTTATTTATGTATAAAGATTTTCTTCCTTCCTGTTACTCATGTGTAGATCTTCAGCTTGTCCTTCTAATTTTTATATTGTTTGTCTGTTTCACAGTTCTAGCTTATTTAAGGTTTCTCACTGTGTTTCCTTTGGAGGGATATAGCACTCTATTGTCATGTCAGGTGTGTTTTTGGTTCCTTTTGAAAGTAAATTAAATTAATCGTCAAAAAATGGACTTGTGTAATAAAATGATATTCTTTTTTACATGGATGTTATTGGACAGCATTCATTGTGCACTGAAGCCAAAGGTCATGTTTCAATGCCAGGAGCTATAAATCTAAAAATTTAGTTCATCTGTTGTGAGCTAAGCTTTTGTAATGATCTCTGTTGAATGTTTTATGAACACTTGGTCATTGCTTCTGAATGGCTGAAGGTCTAACCAGAAAAAATTGTAAGGGGGTAAAAACTCTTCAGCATAATTATTTCTTTTAAATCCAAAATATGTATGAAAACTTTTTGTATTTGCAATATTTATTTTCTGTAGGACAGTTTCTTTGAGGCATTTGCACTGTGTATTGATGCTTATTTAAAAAAAGATAAAGTGAACATTATGAACTGAAGTTTTTTCTCAGTTCATCTTAGTTGGCTGTCCCATCCAGATTTTATTCTTCCATTCTAGGTGATTATTAGGCCACAAGTATCTAATAGAAATTGAAATACTAGAGTCTAGAATGATTTAAAAAGCATACTAACCTTTTCTTTGTAAATGTAAAACGTTCATAACTGAATTTTTTAAGCCTCCCAGTACTGTTTATGGCATGACATATTTTATACACAGTTTCTTTTAGCATAAAACAGTTTTGTCAACAGCTGATGGCAGTAGAATTATAATTAGATCTATTTATGAAATTCATTATACAGATAAAGGAAACTGGATGTTTTCCTCAGTGCTAATTGACATGTAGAACAACTGTGTACTCTGCCTCTGAGCACACATGTTGTAGCATATTACTACTTTAAAAAATAAATTACGATATGGAAATAATACTGTAACTATGTTCCTTCTATTAAATATAGGTCCAAGGCTCTGTTTTAAAGTTGAGTGAATATGATAATTTGATTTATTTTGCAATTAGTTGAGGTGTTCTGCTGAGGAATAATGTATAGCAAAGGAATTTAGACCTTGAAACAGATGGTAAAATGGGATCATTTAGCTGTTAATGGGGTTTCTGAAAGGGATACAGTATTTTTAATCTTTAGTTATGTGCTTGTGATAACTTCAGTGTAAATTTTCAGTTTAGTTTAACTGTTGAATGTGGTTTGTTGGAGTTCATGGGTCAGAAGCCTGTACTGATGGTACATGACATAATTTCACAAGTGCCGATTTTTGGTAAGCTGAAAGCAGATATGGGATGTATTTTAAACACATGCCACATACAAGTTGGAGGTTTAAGCTCTTGAACTATAACATATGGAGGTAATTTTGGATTATTTAACCTAGGGCATGCTTGAGCAGGAATGGCCAAACACAGAATAAACCCAAGAAATAATGCAGCACTTTTCCCTCCGCTGCCACCTTGCCCCTCTCTCCTGATTCCCCTGGACAACGTGTCTCCCAGTGGAACAGCATGCAAAACTTGATGCTTTGACGTCCAATTGCCTTTTCCTTTCCTCTTTCATCCAGTGACCTTTTCCCCTCCAAACCCTCTTCAGTCACCTTCCATTATTTCCCCATGTTCATTGTGCCTCTCCCTCTCCAGAAAGATCTTATAGTGTGTATGTTTTACTCTGAAGATGACCAGGGTGGCACTGTAGCCTACTGTATTTAGAAACGAGTGTGTATGATACTTCTGTATGATATTTTGAAATTAACTGAGGGGTTCTGCTCAGGAATAATGTATGTAGAGGAGGAATTTAGACCTCAAGGCAGATGCAAAAATGGGATTGTGTGCCATCCCTTCACATTGGTGTGCAGGTGTCAGATGTGCATTTGGGGATATCTGACTTCTGGGATGTTATTCTGATTGATAGATTATTTTTTTCCCTCTTCAAATGATCTAAATTTAATGTAGAAATAAATAGTGTGATTTTTAGTTTTGTTTTGAGGAAATAAAATTAATCTCCTCATGAAACATGACTTTTGATTGTTTGATGAAGACAAAACCTGTTATGTCTTTCTAAAGTTTTAAGAGAGACTTGAGAATGTTATCTCCCCAAAACAATTCTGCAGAAATTTTGAAAGTGAATTGTTTCATTCATACCAAAATGAAAAATACTTCTCTGGTGACAGCTCTGAAAATGTGTTTTGTCTCTGTTGTACAGAGTAACTTAGATAAACTGTAGTGTAAGAAAACTGTTCCTTCCACATAAAAAAATTAGGTCAACTGTCAGATTGTTTTCAATTAAATGACAGATATAATATCCTTTTAAAGTGATATTTGTTAATCCATGTTTGAAGTGGAACTGACAGCAGTGAGGTAGCAAGTGTCTCGAGAGCCATATAAGGGTACAAACAGAAATCTGCCTCAGCTTCATGATAATTTGTTACCTAGGGAGTTCTTGAGTCAGAAGTGCTGCTGTAGTTCTTAGTACCTTTTCAGGATTGTTCTTTTTTTTTTTTCTTGCATACATTTGTCCATTCACTATTGAACCACAGTAAGTTTTTCGTGCTTATGATAACTTTTACCAAGATTGCATAGGTTAGCTACATCTACATGCTAGTTGAAGAAGAATGTCTTTGTTTTTAACAGACTGCGTTTTATTTCCATGTAATGCCATATGGTTTTTCCATGGAAAGAGGCTGTGTAGCCTCTTAACTGTGTGTCTCCTCTCACATATTGCTTCTCAGACTCCTAGTGCTTCAGGAGTCCTCATTTTAGTCATTCTTTCTGGATTCCTTGTTTCTTGTGTTTTTTGTGCTTGATACCCTTCTCTAAACCTTTTGCATGTCACATATCCTTGAGATCAACAAACTGCATACTTTTAGTTGGATTTAATCTGTGGTGTAATGATACTCCTTTGCTAAATAACATTGTATGCAGCAGCAGCTGAACACTTAGTTAACATTTCCATCACTCTTTCTGTACTCGCCCCAAGATCTCATTTCTGTGTGCATTCAGTAATCTTACAACAGATTACTAAGCTTGAATAGGTTTTTTCCCCATATGCAACTCCCTAAATATTCGCACTATAATTTACCATTTTGAGTTTTAATCAGTAGCTCTCAAGGTTTCTTCTTGAGTTTTTCACATTTGGTTCCCATATTTGCTACCTTCAGACAGCATTTTCATCATCATCTTTATCTATCAGAGCTCAACTGATATTCTTGAGGCACTCCATTGAGTGTCTGTTTCATCCTCTGAAAACTATTTGTAATATTTCAGCTAAAACTTTCTCAAGTCCCTTTGAAGTTCCAAAGCTAAGAACAACCCAGTCCTCATAGTGTCTTACTGTTTCATTTATTCTCTAACCTCTTCTTTTGACGCCTCAGAACAAGGAGATTCATTGACTCTTTCATAAAGTAATGTTTCAGCCTAGAAACCTCTGAAGGTCTTCATAGTGAGCAAAGAATTAAAAAAAAGATATTTTCGTCCTATCAACTTCTTTTACATAGTGACTGTAGTTTACTTTTTCTGACAAGCTGCTGACTCCAATGTATATGAAAGAACATTTGTTACTGTTTTACAAGTTTTTCACTCAACTTCTTTTTAGTGTGCCTTCAATGTGTGTCTGTATTTTGATTTATTGGAGTTCATAGTCCTTTGTGTATTCCTCAGACAGCTCTTGAAGGTCTGCTTTCAAACCTCTGTTTGGTCACTTAGCTTCCATTTTCTTTTTTTCTAAACTGCTTTGTGATAAGAAGTAGATGTGTTTTTTATTACATAAATTGTTTTAAGTTTATAAGAAATGTAGTGGTCTTAATGAGATTGGTTTAGTTAGTATATATTTATCTGTGCAGCTGGTTGTGACTCTGTACTTGATATTTTCAGATACAGGATTAATTTAAAATTATTTTAGTTCCTGAAAAAGTAATGAGTTACTTCATAAATAATATCAAGAAGACAGCAAGAATGTCAGTAAAAACTTATGTGTCCCTTCTGGTTACAGGTGGGATAGAGTTACTTTTGTTCACAGTAGCTAACATGGGGCTGTGTTTTGCATTTGTGCTGGAAACAGTGCTGATATTATATCCCACGTAGCTTCGCAGTTACTGTGGCAAAGAATGGAGTAGGTGACCTCTTGAAGTATCTGCAGTTCAACACTAAACTGGTCTTGTCAGCATGAACTTGATAACTGCTGATCTCTAATAGTGTAGAGCTGAGATTAGAGCCAATTTCCTGGTCAGGATATCGCTGTGATAAGGAAATGTTAAGTTGTTGGAGAAAAGCTGCTCATTGCATCATTTCTTTGTTAGATCATATGTAGGAATAAGAATGTTTGCTCACAATAAACAATAGATTTTTAATGAATCATGAATCTGACATAGTAGGAGATCTCTTTCGTTATTAAAAATATTTATTTGCTCTGAGGCAAATAAAAGAACAGCTTGGAGATAGTCATGTGTATGAGAGTCTTTCTTTATTCTTCATAGTTTTATTATTTTTATATTTGTATAGATAGTGGTTTTCATATACTATTATATAAAGAATTCTCACATTTTTGTTCAAGGAAAGTAACTTTTTTTCTAACTTAATTTAATAATTAGGAAATTTAGACATTTGATCTTACTAATTATCTAAAAACGGTCAGATTTTGCCTTCTTAAGAGAAGTACCTTAAAAAAATTACCGTAGAAAAAGCTGCAAACGTGTCATAAATTTACTAGATGGATGTCATCTAAAGGTCTGTATACTTTTAAATCACCACATGTATTCTTGTTTTGTTTTCTCTTAGGAAAGGAGACTGAGAAAGCCAAAGATCGGTGTGAAAAAGCCACTATGAAGCTTCATATGTTGCATAATCAGTATGTGTTGGCACTGAAAGGAGCACAATTACATCAGCACCAGTATTATGATACTACACTTCCTCTGTTACTTGATTCACTACAGAAGATGCAAGAAGAAATGATTAAAGCCCTGTAAGATGTATTCTTATATATTTTTAACTTGTACAATTCTATATGTGTAGTATTCTAATTAATTTGTAGGATTACTTGAAAATAAGAAGCTGTGGTTGTAGTTTACCCTGGAGTAAAAACATGTGAAAAATATTTTTGTCACTACATTGACATTTACGTGTATAAAAGAGTTGCTGATTTCAGGTGTAGAGCTTGATGTGGCCTTCTGTGTGAAACATACTTGCTTAATAATCCTAATTTTGCAGGTGAATTAGTTTGTTAAACTTGAAAAAGTATAGATTAATATTGCTAATTATTTTTTCCCTTTTTTTTTTGTTGTCATTGTAATTGATAAAGATTCTCTTTCTCTTCAATATGGCACCACTTTAGCTGATATTTGATTATCTTTTTATCACACTCCATGAACTATTTTCTGGAACATTTTCACATGTGATGTTCACAGGCAAGGTGAGATTTAATGCCTTCCCTTGTCTGTTTTCTCCTCAAAAAAAAGTATTGAAAAAATCCTATCACAGAATTTTTTTAGCAGAGAAAACGTAGCTTGAGATCTTGTTCAGGAAAAATGTATTGATACTTTTTTCTCTACATGTTCCTCTGGGCTAGCCAAAATTCATCAGTGTTTCTTGAGAGCTCACTGTGCTCCAGATTCTGGCAAGCTATCAAATTTGTCAGAGATAAAAGTGAAGTAGGGAATAATTATGAAGGTACATTATGAAGGAAAGCTAATCATTACTGTAGGTTATATTATAACAAGCATGGTAAGTCCTCTGTGAAGAAGGCTGTCATCAGTGAGCTCTATATGTTCCTTTTCCTTGTAATTTCTACAGTTTCTGGTTTAGCTATGCACTGAAATCAGTACAAGAAGCATGGTCTTAGAGCCAACCTAAGCCTGTAAAGAAAAGACCTCAGTTGATGTGTTATTTCTTTGAATAATATATTGTCTTATTTTTCCCTTTTGAGCCAGTTGCAACAAGAATTTGTAGAAACAGCAGATTGAAAGTTTGAAGCATCTTCAATGCCATCTATGCCTTCAGTGCCGTGTTATACACTAGAATTTTTTTTCTTCTCCAGAAAAGGGATCTTGGATGAGTATAGCGAGATCACCAGTCTTGTGACAGAAGAGATCGTGAATGTCCATAGAGAGATCCAGACCTCGGTTGAACAGATAGACCCTAACTCTGAGTATAACGACTTCATAGATACTCACAGGTATAATTTTCATATCATGTTTCTTCCTGAGAAAACCCTGCATTAAACTTCAACTCTGCTTAAGTGATCGGAGTTGAATTTGCTTCTGTTTGGTTCCTTTTACATTGTTACTTGTAAAACTTTATCCTAATTTGAAAATTGTTCTATTCGCGCATATGGAAAGGTGGCTGAACCGTTTATATTCCTGGTTCTAGAAAAACAAATTTCCAGTTACATGAGAAGATCCCTAACTTTGGTACTGACAGCAGACTATAAATGACAGTCTAGACTCCACATGAGCTAATTTACTCATAATTGTTTATTTGGATGCATTTTGCATTCTGGGCTAAACTTGTTCTAGTATAAAGTCAGCTCTAGGTATCTCTGTGTACTCTGCAGTTGTTGCAGGTTGAGCCTGAGACCACAGAGCATGCAGATAATGCAAGGAGGTTTTTACTTTAAAACCAAAGTGTATTTCCCATTTATTGGACTATTACTCTGTATAAGTATATGCAGAAATATTCCTAAGACTTCTTGCATAATCTTTTTTTGTTGTTACGTGGGAATTGATGATTGTCATGTGTGGGTTTATGACAGAAGCAACTAAGAGTGGACCTGTTGACATTAGTAGCCCTTGAGAACCTCAATTGTGTTGTGATCTGGATTCAAATAATTTTGTTACATTTTATTATCTCATAAGATTTTAGGACAATTTCCTAACATTCAAGGAAAAAGGATATGTGTCCAGTTGCTAGCTATCCTTTTATTTTGTATGCAATTTTAACTATATTCTAGTTAGTAAAATATTTCAAAACTCAGCAATTTGCTTTATGATCTACTCAAAGACCCATGCTAATTTTGACAAGATAACAATTATTTTACTGAATTAGGTCATCAGAAGTTGCTGAACAAGAAATAGAGTTTGATACGTCATTACTAGAAGAAAATGAAAACCTTCAAGCTAATGAGATCATGTGGAATAATTTAACAGCAGAAAGTTTACAAGTCATGTAAGTCTTTCTTTACAAATCTTTATCCTCTGGAAATGCCGTTATGTGTTATATGTAGGCTCAGATCAATGCACAGCTGACCGTTTTTAAGGTCCAATTTCTAAAAACAGTATATTCAGGCTATGGACTCTTTCCCATGCCAGTTTTATTGTTCCTTTGCACAAAATACTTCTTCCCAGTTCCCCCTAAAAGCATTTTTAATGTATGTTCCTCTCCTTGCCAGATAATATATACAATGCCCCAAATCTAGCATGAGTCCTCCTTGGGAACGTACTGGTTCATTTTCCCGAAAGCTTTTCCACATTCACTACTCTGGGAAAAATACTGAAATATTTTGATGAAACCATTGAGTAGAGTGATGTAGTCAGTGATTGAAATTGCCATGTAGAAAATTTTCATTAATATATTTATTTCATTTGTTTTGTAAGTTTTGCTTTTGTTTTCCAAAGGAGATTCTTATTCATTTGTATAACCTTTAAAATACATTAGCATAGTAATGCAGATATAACCATTGTATTGCATTTCACAGAGCTTTTAGCTATTTGGGGTGATGAACTACCTCTCTATATGTTTTGTTAATATATTGCGTAGTTAAATATTTTCTTTACTTCTACCAACTTCACCTTTTAATCATTTGTTATGGGGAAAAAATCTCCTGCTGAGATGATTATGTTCTTATATTACCAGCCTCAACTTTTGACATAAAATGGTCCTATGTGGTCACTTGTGAGATTGCAACTATCAATCATGCACTAAAAATGGGAAGTTCTGAATTTCATTAGTTGATGATTTATTGTTACCTCTACTGTGTTTCAGTCCACGTTTAACTTGTTTGAAGTATTTTGTCCCTTTAGAAAGTGTAACTGATGCAAATAAGATAACAGTGATATATTGTGGGGTTTTTTATTTTTTCTTAATTTGATTACCTAATCAAACTATAATCCCTATTTCTTTGAGGTTTTTCTGAAATCCAGAATCAGATTGGATCTTAATAACAGTGAGGCATTTCAAATGTGAACATATTACTCTAATCACTGTGTTTTCTCAACATAACAGAAACTCTGTATTTTATTAATTCCTTTTCAAGGTTGTTAAACATTCTCTCTTTTTTCTGTGTAGTCTGATTATTTTTTTAATTTATTCCTTTGATAAGTATTGAAATAACTTTTTTAATATGGAGCATCTGCCTCCTTAGTCACGAAGCAGCTTCATCTTTCTTATGAAAGGATCTCTTGATAATTAAACCCCGCCCAGTCCCTTTAAATAGGTTTCTCTTTTTAATATATTCTGCATCATTACTAAATTGACATTATTCCTGCTTAAACTATGTAAATGTTGTACATCTCGATGTACTTCTGCACAGTGACAGGAAAAATATATGTACTCAATCTCCCTTTTCAATAAAATATTAAATTTTTTAAAAGATTCTGTCTTCCATAGCTCAAAAAGAGAAATAACACCTTGTTTGACTTGCCTTTTGCATCCCATTGTTTAGAAATAAGACATCAGCATATCTAAATAAAAGAGATAAAATGTTGCTTTTCTAATAAATGGTTCTGATGAAATGCATATTAGTGTTTATAAATGTATGTCTGTACATACATTTGCCTACATATATATATATGTTCATTTTCAATATAATTTCCAGTGTGTTCTGTTGCAAATCTTATATTTATCCACATGAAATTGTCCTGTGAATTTGAGAATTAAATAGCTCTTTTGAGTGTTCCTGTCTTTAAGGCATTCACTTTCTGGTATAGGTTTAGGACTCTGAGTTTAACTGTATTAGGTCAGACCAAAGATTTACCTAACCAAACTTCTTCTTCCTTATGTTAGGCAACAGGGAAAAGTCTTGAGAGGAGAACAGAAACAGAATGACCGTGCAATTCAATTTCCTCAGCATCTCATAATTTTCATCTCAGGAATATTTTGAGAAGCAGTATTTATCTTTAATGGCCACAGAGATAGTTTCTAATAGCCTTAGAGGTATTTTTCCTTTGTGAACTGTCCCAGTCAGTTTCAGTATATACAAGTACCTGTTGTCCATACAATTTCTGGTCCAGGTATTCCAGCTATTAAGTTCGTATTTTATGAACCTGCTACTTCTTAGTTTCATTTTATGGCTCTTAAGTGCTTTTTTCGGGAGAGAATAGGAACAGTCCATTCCTCTCTGTCTGTGATATTGTACATTTTTGTCCAACTTCTATGCTGTGCCCTCTTTTTCACAGCCATCCTTAGCTTTATTCTGTCCTTTCACAAAACTTACTCATACTTTATCAAGTTTGTCATCTTGATTTGCATATTTTCAAGGTTACTATATTGATTTTGAGATAAATGACCAGAATTGTGGAGGGAATCCAGATACACAGTTTAGAGGGAGGCATTCTGAAGTTCTCTGTATTCTTACTCTGTTTTGTTTTTAACAGATCCTAGAGAATCATTCTGTTTGATATTCTGACCCTAGCAGTGTATCAATAATCCTTTTATATTCTTCACATTCAGACCCTTCCTCCTACCTCAAATAACATTATAAGATCAGCATTCTTTTTTTGCTTTTTAACTGTCCTTTTATTTGAATTATCATGAACATATTAAGCAGTGCAGATTGTTTATGAAGCTCCACTGGCTCCTGGCACTGTAAAACCTGTTTATTCTTATCCTCTTTGTCCTTTTTCTTTTAAATGCAGGTGGGAACCCTTCCTGAAGTGCTTAGTTCTCAATAGCTGTCTTTACTTGTTAGCTGTGTTTTAAATATATGTTTTCATAGTCTTGCCTTAAAGCCACTGCAGCCAAAGTTTTGCATCAACTAACTGTGTATGACTAGAAGTTTGCAAGTAAGAGAAATGTATAGTTGATGACTTTTAAAAATCGACTCGGTACGTGATGAAGCAATAGAAATTTGACTGTTCTTCTTTCATATTGAGATCATGGCCTTGGATCTTCAAAATACTACCTCACTATGTTTCTGCAGATGAGAACTACCTTCAGTATCTACCAAATATAATAAGTGCACATAGTGGATTTATTTCACAAACATATAAAAGATTCAAAGATATATATTGATTTGTAATCAGTAATATTTGGTTGCATCTCTTGGTTTATTGGGTGTGTAATGGAAAAATGACAGCTTTGCATACTGCTTAGAGGTTTTAATACAACATATTTTAAGGAAACATGATGAGAAAACTAGCTTTTACATTTTTAGGTAAGGTTACTTTTATGAATAAAATTTTGACAGAAGGAGGTAGTTGAAAGACCAGCTAACCTTTCTAAGGAATGGGAGAATTATAGTGTCTCCTGATAAATATTCATGGCTGTCACTGAATAATATTGAGAAATACCGCAAAGTGTAACAGAATAAAAGTTTACACTTTGAAGATGCATGCATTAAAAACTGAGAGGAGGCAACCAGAATGAAGTAAATGTCAATCAGTAAGCATATTAATATCCAAATTAGTTGAAAAATCTTTTGAAATACAAGTTCTGTAAGCTCAAACATTTATTTTTATAGATATTTGAGGCAGAATGGTGCTAATAACTAGAGAAATATGAAAGGAGGGTTTCCCGGTAGAGGGATTGTATGGTTGTTAAAACTCAAAAGGTTTATAGTGATTAACTGGTTAGTAATAGAAACCCTTTTGTAAACTGATTGTATCCAGAAGGCAAATACAAGGCCACAAGAAAATTCCTTTGGCAAACCACAAACAAAATGATACAAGACAGATGCAGTGTTGTCCGTTCTAGCCAGTTTGAATGAAAGTTATTGTTTAAACTAAACAATAGATGTTGAATACAAGGAGGCAATTTAGTTTAGTGTTTATATGGTTGCTTTGTTTTGTTTTCTGTAAGATAAATACAAATGTCCTAAAATATCTCAGAAGTTTCAGTAAAAATTACATCAACTTTCTGTTTCAATCTGATACTCCAATATAAAATCTGATATTTTTGAAATTGTGAAAATTTAAGATGTTGTTTCTGAATGTATGTACTCATACCTTCCAGTGATGAACAGTCTTATTAATTTGGTTTTAATTTCTTGACTATTGGTGCTTGATCATGAGATATAACATCTGCTTCCCATAAATCAATTTTTAGGCCAAGGCAATGTTGATTATATTTTGATTCGAAAGCTGATTAAAAAGCAGTTACAGAATTGGTAATTACTTTTTTTAGCAAGGTATCAAAATCAAAAAGTTAGTTGGTATTAAGGTGGAGACCCAATGTAAGAAGACAGTAATTTCGGAGAAGTTCAGCATACGAATTTTGGTAGCTTGAAACCAATAATGTCTCTGAAAAGGGGAGCTTTGAGGATGTTACTTTGAGGGATATGCTTTAAGTATTTATCTTATCTCAAAATAAACACATATAGAAGCTTGGTCATTTGGGAAATAAACTTTTTCTGTTCACTCTATGGCTTTTTTTAGTTATTTAAGTCTTCCAAGATAAGATATGGGACTGTCTGAGTACAGACCATATGCAATCAAGATTGTATAAAATATATAGTGAGGAGAGAACTAATTCAATGTTTAGAATCAAATAGTTGAGTTTGGTGTATATGAACATGAGGGAGATGTGCCTCCTAGATATTTAGAGTTGACCTCCTGTTCTACTCCCCAACCTGGAGTGGTTTTGGACCGTAGATACGTGCAGTGGAATTACTATATGTATTTTGCTTTTGTTCCACTCTTTACTTCATTAATTCTATTGAAGTTGGGCTTGAAAATACAGGAGAAGCAGAGTAAGATAGTTAAAGAGGGATAGATGAATGCTGAGAAGGAAACAAGGTGTACATATTTATTTGTTTTTAAAAAATTGTTCTGACAACAATTTCTTGAAGTCAACATATAAATATTGATATGCATTTTAGAAGTCATCATTATGTTAACTATTTACCTGCATTGTTCTGAATGCAAATGTTTCTCTACATTCATTGAATTTTTTTGTTATTGAAATATTACCAGCATGATTACTAAGTGTCGGTGATGGTTTTAAAATGTAATAATCCCTTCTCTGTTAGGATGGAGTGTTCATGTACAGTTTTGTCTTTCCTTTGAATTAACCATTACCAGAGATTGTAACCTCAAAAGGATAATTGTGGAGAAAAATATAATCACTCTTAAACCAGGAAGTGTTAATTTGTATTATTTTTTATTTCTAGAGGTAAATACAGCTCAAGTACTGATTCTGTGTATTTATTTAACATGTACTTCAGAAGTTGGAAGGCTTTCGTCTTTCATAAAGCATCTTGTAAATTAGCAATATATTAGGAAGGCATTAATTCACAGAACCCATCATCACACATTCTGGAAAAAAGATTTCTTGGTAGGAGAATTTGCAGGCAGCAGATCATTATGTAACCTTGTACGTATACAGAGGAACTGTAATAATATGTATTAACAATATAAAGGTATATCTATGAAAAAACCTCAAAACTGTCAAGCACCGAGTAAGATAATCTAAAAAATAATGCTCCTTTACATCTTCAGGAAAAAAAAAATACAATGTTCCCAAATGTATACAGTTTGTGGATTCACAGCATGGGTTTTTGACTTCTATCTTGCAGGTTAAAAACAGTAATAGAAGAACTGATGCAAACACAGCAAACCCTTTTGAGCAAAGAGGAACTTGTCTTGGAACTAGAGAAAAAAATAGAGGAGTCCTCTAAAACTTGTGAAAAGAAGTCTGAGTAAGTTGAAATGAACTTTGAAATATAATAATTTGAGGGGAAAAATGGCTATAATGACATTCTAAGACTTAAATAAGAAATAACCACCACTAGTCTTGTTCTGTTTTTGTGAATAGCAATTACTGTGAGAAACAATAGTAAGTTAATTTCTCATCTCTAAAGTAACCCTTACCTACTCCAGACCCTAAATCATTGAAGAATTGAGCAGCTCCATGAGTTAATATATAATTGTCATGGTTTTGGGATGGCTCAAGAGCTGGACCTTTGGTTACTATTGTAACTTCTACTTGACAGAGGAAGTTGACTACGTTCACATTGCCTCTGTGTTTGACAAAATTCCTTGTGTAGTTGTAATTTTGTGAGAGACGTTCAGAATCATGTGCAAGACACTTTCTTATGCAGTAATGTGTTTGGGACTTTTCAGGTTAAGTTCATTCTTCATTGCATTTTCTTTTTACAAAACTGTAAATGTAAAGAATGTAGTATGATACCCTGTAGTACTGCATAACAAATAGCAAACATGAGGGATTAGTGAATGTTTTATGGCACCACAAATAAAACATTATTATAAAGAACCATTCTTGGGCAACATCTTTAGCTTTTTTTCTTATCTCTGATTAGAAAAAGTATTCACATCCTCATTTAAACTGAACTTAATACAACAGATAAAGAAATTTTGTCTGTAATGATATTTTTCTGATTCTTGTTGCAATCAGTCATAACCTTACTAACTTGCTTATGAATATTAGCTTACAGTACCAGTAGTGAATTGGAGTGCAAGTCCTTTGGGTAACCCTTCATTCACTGGAGGTCTTAAGCTGTGCCAGGGAAGGTTTAGGTTGGATATCAGGAAGAAATTTTTTACAGAGAGAGTAATCAGGCATTGGAATGGGCTGCCCAGGGAAGTGGTGGATTCTCTGTCCCTGGAGGTTTTTAAGATGAGACTGAATGTGGCACTTAGTGCCATGGTCTAGTAACCACAGCGGTAGTGGATCAAGGGTTGGACTTGATGATCTCGGAGGTCCCTTCTAACCCGCTTGCTTCTATGATTCTATGATTCTATGCAGTCTTGAAGCTTTTTGTGGAAGGAATCTTGTCACACAATACATTGTATAGTATTTAATTAATATCTAAAATTTTATGTATATGATATGAGGGTTTTAATTAGATACTTTAGTGTTCTTTCTTCGGTGAAGTTCACATGTAATCACAGTGTATTTTCCAGTTTTTGGTTCTTGACCTACCTTCTTTGCTGCACATTACTTAAAGGGTAAACTGTATTTGAACTCATCAAGTTTGCTGGGGTATTTGGCTTTTTCCCCTCAGTATTGTTTTGTTATCAGTTATCACTCTCTGAAAATAGTTCAGACCATCCCTGTATTTCTTGCTGTGGGCAGGCTTCTCTGACTGATCCTTTAGCAGATGTTTGCAGTGTTGAGGAGATGATTTTGGTTCAAATTGCACCAGTAACTCTATGTCTTATTAAAAGGCATGAAATCTTTCCTTAGATGCCTAGTTGTAAGGTCACAGTTTCCCTGAAATCATCCTTGTTGTGACTTGTCATTGATCATGTCTTCCTCCGGAAGAACCCATTTTCACCTTTTAAGTGCAGTACAGAGCTATCGGGATGTTTTTACATGAATTTACTGTCCCCAGAAGATCTCATCCAACTGTTGCATTGGGTTTCATTATGACTGTTGTCATACTATATGGCACTGTCTTGGTACTGTTATCCTGGCACTAATATCCCTTCAACACAGAGAATGTTTTAATTATATTTTATTTATATATGTATATGTCTAGAATATCATCTGCCCTCCAGACAAGATGGCATGTTGAAAATTTGGTTTTTTATTCAGTTTATCTTTTTAACACTTCAGATGTGTCGCCCTGACTTGCAGGGCTTCTTCACACAAGATCTCACTCTGTGAGGTTGCTAGTAGCTTTTTGCTAGCAACAAGGACTATAAAGTTTGCGCTCATGCAAGCCATGGACAAATAGTTTTATAGATTCCAATTCCTCATGCATATCTGGAGTATGGAGCATTCAGAGCTGGATTTGGGAAAACTAATTAGATTGTAATTCATCTTGCCACCATTCAGGAAAGAGACTAGTTTGTGACTTTTCTCTTGTTACCCCTGCATCATGATACGTTGAAACCATTTTGTGTTTGAGGATGTCAGTTTACACAATGTGTGTTCACCAAGGCCTTGCTGATGATGGAAGACAATTATTTTCACAGGGTGATGTCCTTTTTCTCTCATAATGAGGCCCAGATGAAAGAACATTATCTTGAGGATAATGTCAAGATAATTGTTCATTTTCTTGTGTGATGCTCTTAAATGTATGTGGTCTCATGCCAAGTCTCAGTTTCAGATCCTGTAATCATGTCTTCATACATCACACTTATCCTTTTTGCATGAATGATCGTTCTGCTGATAGTGTGGAGTTTGGTTCATTAGTGACTTAGTATAATGCTCATCTATAGGAATATTATTTTTGTCTTTTCCTACCAATGAGAATTTTATGACAGGTTGTTCCCTTATCACTTGGAAACCTATTTGAATAGGCATTTGGCTCAGCACCACTCGTGGTCTAGTGGTTAGGATGCAGCACTCTCACCGCTGCGACCTGGGTTCGATTCCCGGTCAGGGAAACTCCCCCGGGCAGATGGAGCTCGTCAGCCCTGTGAGGCCATCCATCTAAGAGAAGGTCACTCTAAACAAACCTACGTCCTGAGGACCTCACTGCCACTGTCCAAGCTCGCTCGGCCCCGGCAGATGAACCTTAGGATTAAAGGGTGGGCTCAGCTGAGCGCACACTGGGTCTCACCTAAAAAATCCACTGCACAGGCTCGAAGGGTAAAGACCTTTCCCAAATCTTCGTTCGCGAAGACTGACCATACAAATACTTTGGGAAAGAAAAATTTCAATATGAATGACTTTTACCTTTCTTTTTTTCTTCAAGGGTAGGCTTGCAAGAGGGTCTTGCCTTCCAGGGGTTATCCTGAAGATACAGAGTGAAAGGAAACTGTGATTTTTCTTCATATTGTCCTCATTCTACATAGTTCTGGTCCCTTTACGTCGTCAGTCTGTTCTTGTAGACTGTGAGAACTCTGCATCTGTTACAGACCACATGTCACTGGGTTCCAGTTGAATGCTTTTAAGGGTGTCTGTATTATACCATGGATGATTCTGTCTTTTAGGCAGTTTCTGTCAATCTTTGTTTTTGACAGTTCTTTGGGATAATAGAGTCACCTAGGTAGCTGCAGATGTTCTAAGTGCTTGTCCTTCGGTAATGATTTAATATGTTTCTCTCGAGGATTCAGGGCTATGAGGGGTATTCAGAGGAGATCCGTAAAAACAAGGAGAAGACAAAAAGCTGTCTTCTTATAGAGATCAAATTATTTAGCTTCATTAGAAGATGGTTATAATGCAGTCCAGAAACACTTACAAAGTAGAAAAAACAACAGATATCTCTAACTTGATACCAGATGAATTTATACTGGATGTGAGGTGAGTTTAGTAGTGCAAATTATCATTACAACAACTATCTAGACTGCAGTGAATTTCTCATTGCTGGAAATCATTATCTAAAATTTTATTCTCTAAAGGACAGAGAACCCTAGTGTTTGTAAATTCAATCAAAAGTGAATGAAAACAGTAGTTTCATGTATATTTATTACAGTGTGATTTTTGTGATAATGAAAAGAGAATGGGTGTTTGCTTGCATTGTGTCGTAGCTTTGAAAGTTTTCTAGAATTGCTCTGTGTTTATACCTTCGAATAAAAAATTATGTTGAAGAATTGCCATGCTTCTTTCCCCCAGCTTTTATGAAACAAAATATGTGTCTGTCATAGGTTTACTTCTTCTGAAAAAAAACATGGGGGAATTTTTTTCTTTCCCCTGCATTGCTGTAAAAGAAAGATGTTGAAGGAGGGAGGAGGGAGGTGTTTGCCTAGGGTGATTGATCCACAGAAAAGAACTAACCAGCAGATCCGCATTCCAAGCTGATGGCCCTCTGAAGACTGTGGGGAGGGGTGATGAGGTTTTTTTTTTTCTCTCCTTGGAAACTGGAGGCACTTCACTTTTGCCTTAACTCAGGCAAAGGTGTGTGTTGGAGGGGTCCGAGGTTCTCTTTGTTTTTTGGCGTGGTCATCTGGCTGTTTTCTGGCCCTGGCTTGCCTCCGTTTTCCTGCGCCCTGTTCTACCTCCAGCCCGGATCTTCTCGAATTTCATTGGAGAGGCTTAACCTATCTGCAGAGGAACCTTTTTTTGGAGGAGGTGGTCCTTTCCCTCTTCCACTCCCGTGTTTGGCAGCGGCTTGTGCCCATTGACAAAGGGGGGGAAATCCCGACCGCAGCCAACCGTGGACAACATGGGTTTCATGGGAAGAGCCCCCTTTTTCCTCCCTTTCCCCTTCCCTTTCTTGGTGTGGGGGGGAAATCTTAATTTTTGGCTTCTCCCGCGCACTGGGGCCCCCATGCAGTGACCGGCAGAGCCCAACAGCACCCCCTGCTGACTACGACAGAGCAACAGCAGGCTGTGCTCCTCTAGTGATCCAACAGCCCCCCTGCTGATTGTGGTTAGAATTGCACCAAATGGCAGAAAGTAGCGAACTGTTTCCTTTTTGAAGGGGATTTTTGGGTACAGGATTATTGTTTGGTTGTTGTTTTGTTCTTTTGTTTTCTGTTAATACACCTATATCCTTTAATAAAGGGCTGTTATTTTTTCTTTCTCCATACTTCCTCAATTGGAGCCTTGTAATTTCGGATTTAGAATTGTTTAGAGGGGGGAGTTTGGTCTTTCTCATAACTCCTCCTTAGCAAAACACTTCAATCTCATTAAACTCAGATGGTATCTTAAATCATGTATATTTTTAAATTGTTATTTTTCTTTACAGCATTGTACTCTTGCTGAGCCAAAAGCAAGCACTTGAAGAACTTAAACAAACAGTTCAGCAATTAAGGTGCTCTGAGGCAAAATTTGCAGCCCAGAAAGAACTACTGGAACAAAAGGTTCAAGAGAATGATGGGAAAGAGCCGCCACCTGTAGTGAATTATGAAGAAGATGCAAGATCAGTGACTTCTATGGTAAGTTTTACATCTGTTTTACTGAACTGTGTAGCTTTGCCGTCCTGGGATCAGATTATCCAGATACTCACTGGGGTGACTAAAGTGAATGAACTTCACTTTGCATTTGTGGAAACTTGTTTGGACAAACAGTTCAGTTGTGTGGGTTTTCTTATTTTTTTAAGTTGCAATAACTTGTAACAATCTATGTCTGTGGTCTTGGATTGGTCTTCTGTATACTTGATGCTTAGATTCTCACTAGGCTATTTTATTATCAAAAGTGTTAACCCTTAAATAGATTTAGTAAATGTGACTGAGCAGCTATTGGTAGTTTCCTTGGGTGTGTTGAAGAAATATATTCACAGTTGTAGATATAAAATGAACAGTAAAAGCTCACTGCAGAATCACTGCACACGTTATGTAATAGAGAAATTAATTTTATGTACTGTAGTTACTCTTTGCCTGGACAGAAATGAACACTGGTTTCTTTGCAACTTATTTTCAAATGTTTACATGCTCCCAATAATCAGAAGGAACTTTTTGTGCTCTGAGGAGACCCCATATAATTTAAAGAAATACCTTACTTTGCTTATATTTTATGTGAATTTTTTTTCTCAATTGTATGCACCAATGGGCAGAATTAGTAAGCTGCATAAAAACCCAAACATATACTACCTGTTTACTGAAGGGACAAACAATAGTGTTTGCCTTTGTAGATTAGGTTTGACATGTATGAGATACTTGTGACTTCTCTGAGGTTTAGCCTGACATTCCTTTTGGTGCACAGGGCAATGG
The DNA here is from genome assembly GCF_003945725.1 of Corapipo altera. NCBI lineage: Eukaryota > Metazoa > Chordata > Aves > Passeriformes > Pipridae > Corapipo > Corapipo altera. Next base: position 830,646 of record NW_020884921.1, on the reverse strand, counting down.
GTCTGTGAAATGATAATGAAATGGTTGTTTTTGAGAGGGATGTTTTTTTCCTCTGTCAATTTGATTCACATTCTACAGTTATCCTTAATTGTCAGCATTCTCTTGCTTCCACTGCTGTTGAATATTTACAAGGTGCTATGGGATGGTTGTTGTTTACGCTGGTACAAAACATTATATTTCAAAGCTTGTATGCTTGTCATGACATAGAAGGAGTTGACAAAATGAAAAAAGATGATGAAGGAGAAAAGAAGAATCAGAATAATGGTTACAAAAGATTAGGAGACTTGGAATCTTTTTTGGGTAGGCTATTTTGTTAATAATATTTAATATATTATCCTGTAGTAGTGCTAGTGAATATTATCTGTATAGGTTAGTTGAGGTGATGAGTCTAATCATGAAAATGGTACTCTTCTGCTTCAGTTCAAGATTGCTAAAGTCTGCTTTCTGGTGTCCAAATCTCTGTTTAAATGGGTGGGAGAAAATAACCCATGTGGTGAATACAGGCCTGCACATGGCCAGCAGCACAAAGGCATGGAAACTTCATCACTGGTAGCAGCACAGTGAGCTGCCAGAACCAAGGGCTCCTCACCTGTTCGTCAACTCTGTTTTAGTCCCCTGTTCTGTACCATGGCCATCTGTGTCTGCTGTTACACTGCTAATTCATATAGTATATCTTTTTCTTTTAGTTTTCTTTTTTCCCTTTCCGGGCTAGGCTACTGCAGAATTACTAGAGATTACCTTTTATTTGGAATTAGGAATTTCTAGAGTACTTGTTGTCATTTCCTTTTTTGTTTTCTTTTTTCCCCAAAAAAATTGGTTTGTATGGTAAAGAAGTTATTTGAAACTTCTCAAAAGCTGGTTGCAGCTGCCAACATGGCACCTGCAGTGCCCTTAGCTCAAGGCTGATGTCACAGAGTGGCTGGTTCTGTGTCCAGGGCAGTGGGGCCTCTGGTGGAGGGCAGGGGAACCTGATAGTGGAGTCATAGAACCATAGAATAGTTTGGCTTGGAAGGGACCTTAAAGTTTGTCTATTTCCAGCCCCCCTGCCATGGGCAGCGACACCTTCCACTAAAGCAGGATGCTCAAAATCCCATCCAGCCTGGCCTTTCCCAGAAGAAATGGTCATGGTTCACTGCAGCCTGCACTGAATCCTGTACATCCTACTGCTTACACTGTTTTTTCCCTTTAGGACTTGCAGGAGCTCTTGCACTCCTGTACCAGCTTTTAGAGTGGAAGTAGGCAGGAGCTTAACCTACCTGATCATGTTGGTATTGGCCTTGCCTTCTAGGGGGTATTGAGTTGGTCATAAAATGACTCCATGCCTGTGATGTTGGAGAAGCACCCTTACATCTGGGTGCTGGATCATCCCAGTAGAAGTGCTGAGAGGAGGTGTAGACTGGGGTGTTCTGCCCTTGTACAACCTTCTTCCCAACTGGTCCCTCCAATAAGCCAGAAGTAGTCACACTCTTGTCTCTGCACACGAGGAGACCATTTCTGTTACCCTACAGCACAGGAGGGAGTATTAAGGTGGTGTTTGGTGACCACTGTCAGTACCAGGGCTGTCTCCTCTCTCACAGCTCCTGCCAAATGTTGTATTCCCAGCAGAGCAAGACTGCTCAGGTGCTGAAACATCTCTTCTTTCAGTTTACTAGTGTTCTCCCTTGTCATATCACTACCTACTACTTCCAAAAATCACTCTCCATTGCTTTTAGAATCTCCTTTTAAGTGCTGAAGGGCTGCAGTGAAATCTTCCTGAAGCCTTCTCTTTTCTAGGCTGAACAACTCCAGCTCTCACAGCCTGTTGTCGTAGGAGAGGTGCTCAAGCCCTGTGATCAACTTAGTGGCTCTCCTCTAGACTTGTTGCAGCAGGTCCATGCCTTTCTTCTGTTGAGGATCTCAGGCCTGGGCACAATACTCCAGGTGGGGTCTCACGAGGGCAGAGTAGAGGGGGAGAATCACCTCCCTCGGTCTGCTGCCCACACTGCTTTGGATGTAGCCCAGGATATGATTGTGCCTTTGGGCTGCAAGCCCATGCTGTTGGCTCACATTCAACTTTTTGTCTACAGCGCCCACAAATCCTTCTCAGCAGAGCTGCTCTCAGTGTGTTTTTCTCCCAGTCTTTACTCCAATCTAGGATTGTGCTGACCCAGCTGCAGCACCCCACGCTTGGACTTGCTGAACTTCATGTCGTTCTCATGTGCCCACTTCTCAAGCTTGTCTGGGTCCCCCTGGATGGCATCCTGTTCTTCTGTTGTGTCACCTCTGCCCCTCAGCTTTGTGTAATCTGCAGACTTGCTGAGGGCACATTGGATCTCACTGTGTCATTGATGAAGATATTAAAGAGCATCGGTCCCAAGACAGAGCTCTGAGGGGACACCACTCAGCACCAGCCCCACCTGGACATAGAGCCATTGACCAGAGCTCTCTGGCTGTGTCCATTCAACCAATTCCCTATTCCATTTGAAGAGTGGCCCACCCTTCAGATCCACATCTCTCCAACTTGGAGATAAGGATGTCACGTGGGATCATGCTGGAGGCCTTACAAAAGTCTGGGTAGATGACATGAGTTGGGACTCCCTCTTGCCTTGTTTGCTGCCGCAGTCAGTCCATCATGGGAGGCTGCCAGATTCACCAGGCATGATTTGCCCTTAGTATGAGTGAAGTGTAGGAATATGACTGACTTAAATGCTGGGTGATTCCCCTTGAGTAAGTTTTCTTTAACTGTTAAGCTGATATGTGTGAGTAAAAGTGACTAAAAAGAAAGAGATACGACTGCAGTGTAAATTAAACTTTTTTTTCAAGTTGCTATGCCTTGAGAGGGCAGTCTTGACTGTATCTCAAGATGAAAACGTAATACACTGATGGGCTGTTTGTATAAATAAATATCCTGGTGATTTTTATTATGGGAATTTTTTTTTATTTTTACTGAAACTCTTTAAAATTACAGAGCTGCTAAATGCTTGGAAATGAAATATTCTTGCTGCTAATAGCTCATCCTCGTGTCATTCCAGAGAATCATTGTCTCTTCAGCTATAAATTTGTTTAGGTTTCTCCTCTTTATGTGTAATTCATCTAAATGTTACTCTGATACTATACTTGATTGTGGTTATTTATTCCTCTTTAGAAATTAATTGTAAATACTTTCTTAAGAATTACAAAGTCATAATTGACTTGTGTTGTCGTCATCCATATGAAGTAAATTTGCATGTCTTCAGTCACAAGTGAGGTTTTTTTGTAATTTAAAATTAAAAATAGGATATGCAAAACGATTTTGTAAAATTTCATATTTCTAAGTATTTATATGGTATCATATAAATACAGCCAATTTCATGGTGTAATAATTCTCAAATTGTTTTGTTTTCCATATCTTACATTACATAGGTGTATAATAGAATGTCAGTCATGGCTGGGCTTTGCGAACGAAGATTTGGGAAGGCTCTATCCACATTTGTTGCAAGCACGCTGGTGGCTTGTGAGGCCAATACGAGACAGACATATCTGATTGCAAAAGGCACAGCAGAAAGACTCCTTAGGTGGTATATTCTGCAAGACACGGTTCTTTCTGCGTTGTCTTTTCTCCTCGAGAGTGATTCTGCGTGTGTTCTCAAAGGAAACAGCAGCGTTGTAGATGGTGTGTCTCCAGGCCTCCCGATTTGAGGCCAGAGTAGACCAGTTATGGTGATCAATATGGCCAAGGCTGAGATGTTGTTTCAGGGAGTCCTTGTATCTTTTCTTCGGGGCTCCTCTCTTGCGGCAGCCAGTGGCAAGTTCACCATAAAGCAAGATCTTAGGGAGGCAGTGGTCCTTCATCCTGGAGACGTACCCTGCCCAACGCAGCTGTGTTCTCAGTAACATGGCCTCAATACTTGTGACTGCTGCTTGTTCTAGAACAGATGTATTGGTCACATAATCTGACCAGTGGATGTTTAGGATTGTACGGAGGCAGCGTTGATGGAAGCGTTCTAGGAGTCGCAGGTGGTGGCGGTAGATGACCCATGATTCGGACCCATATAAGAGAGTAGACAGCACTATGGCTCTGTAAACACTGATCTTGGTACTTTTCTTCAAGTGTTTATTTCGCCAAACTCTTTTATGGAGTTTTTCAAAAGCACTATATGCCTTTGCTAACCTGTTGTCTATCTCTCTGTCAATCTTACCATCCGAGGAGATGAGACTACCTAGGTAATTAAACTGCTGGACTGATTTGAACTCTGATTGGCCAATGGTGATATGGGGATGATGGAAGACTTCCTGAGGTGCGGGTTCATAGAGAACCTCTGTCTTCTTTAAGCTGACTTCCAGCCCAAAGAGCTCAGCAGCATCTGCAAAGCAGGATGTTAAACGCTGCAGAGCTGCTTCTGTGTGAGCGACAAGGGCGGCGTCATCAGCATAAAGGATCTCCCGGATAAGATGGTTTAAGGTCTTGGTGTGGGCCTTCAGACACCTTAGGTTGAATAGGCTTCCATCAGTATGATATCAAATGTAGATACCGTCCTGATCATCAAGGTCTGTCGTGGCCCTTTGGAGCATCATGCTGAAAAAGACTGTGAATAGGGTTGGAGTGAGAACACAGCCTTGTTTCACACCATTCTTTATTAGAAAGGGCTCAGAAAGTGCATTGCCATATCTGACCTGGTGGTGCTGATCCTCATGGAGTGAGATGATAATTTTAAGGAATTTGGGGGGACAACCTAATCGTTCCAAAATCTACCATAGACCTTTTCTGCTCACAGTATCGAAAGCCTTGGTGAGGTCGACAAAGGTTACATAGAGACCTTTGTTCTGTTCCCTACACTTCTCTTGCAGTTGTCTGAGGACAAATACCATGTCTGTGGTGCTCCTGTTGGCTCTGAAACCACACTGACTTTCAGGTAGAATTCCTTCTGCTATAGCGGGTATTAGTCTGTTCAAGAGTATTCTTGCCAGGATTTTGCCAGCAATGGAAAGCAGAGTAATAGAATACTAACAGTGAAATTCTGAAATGCTGTTAGGTGTGTCATTATAGGCCATGTAGTGTTACATGTGTGTTATAACTTAGTTTTCTTTTTCTTTTTTGCCTCTACAGGATGTTTCACGTTCTGCTTATGTCTTCAGTATGTTTTGGTGTTGTCAATATATTTTGGTTTTTGTAGAATGTTAGCTGTGTGTTTTAGGGAAAAAGGAAATTGCTGAATGATTCTATTTTGTTCAATCATGGTATCATAGCCAGGAGTTTAAAAAAAAAAAATCTATTTATGCTTATTCTTGAACATTATATTAAACAATTTTGTTGTTGTATGTGGAAAAATGAAAACATAAATATGTTTCTAGTAGTTATACCTTTCTACTGAGCTATCCATGAAAGACAGAGATAATTATAATACTGAAGGTACTAAAAGTTTAAAATCATGTCTTTGAACCCCTTACAGTTATGCAGTTGTACTACACACTGTGTTAATGGGAGAATCATAGTTTACATTTTCTTCTGTACTCATATTAAAGTATTGGAGATAGATACTTAGAAAAAACTGGCTATTTCTTGTAAACAGATATATTTTGCCAAAAATGTAGTAGTATCCAAACTGTTACATATCATTAACCAGTAACTGGAAGCTACTTGAGCTAATTTTTAAACGTTTAGATGTTCAGTCTAGATGTATGGCTTGTCATTTGTCCTAAGAGACATATGGTATTTTTGCTGTTAATATGATCAACAAAGCATGGCAGTAGTCCATGGCAATTAAAGTGAGGAAAACAACAGCAACAAAATGTTGTATGTCTAATGATCAGATTAGAAATAAAAATATAATTAATTTTTTGAATATTGCAGTGCCAGCTAAACATTTGCTCAGATAATTAAGTACAATTATGATGATTTGCATTTCATGGTAGGGCTTTAAAATTACAGCATCAGTATTGCCTTGGAAATTGCTACAGAATAGGAAATCTTCAGGGAGTGCTTAAGCCAGGCAATGGATTTAGTTAATTTAAAATAGTAATTAATCTTGTTTAGTAATAATATAATGAAATATGTATGCCACTCTTATTCTCCTTTTTCCTTAAATGGTAAAACCAAATTTTATAAAGACACATTATTTTTAAGAATATGTATTTAAAATTATATGTGTTCTCACTATAGAAATCTTTCATACAGATTTATTTTGTGCACTGCAGCACACACTGGAACATTTGATAAAACTGAGACTTGGTATGTGAGCTTTGCAATACTTGAAAGACTTGTCAGCAGGTGGAGCTCAGTGCCAGAAGACTAGTAACTACTGAATAATCCAAATCTTGTAGCATAATTACTCAAATATAAATATTCACTTCACATCTGATTGCTTCTACTGTTTGTCATTCCTTTTTAAAAGGCTTCAGAGATCTTATTCTTAGTGATTGCTGTAAAAGTAAGATAAGCCTGCTTTTGGTGAAGATTGTGGTAATTAAAAAATTAGTTCTCAGTCATTATAGAAGAAAAATATTAAATGCATAAAGCAGAGCTGAAGTGCTACTTTTGTTGTTTGTAAATCATTCTACCTAATGTGAACGTTTTATCTTGCCATTTCACTTTCTAGAATCCGTGACTCCTAATAATGTGATCAACAAACCAATAGTCAGAGTCTTTCTTTGCAGGTTTGGGTTTGAGATGAATGTTTTCAGGACTCTCACTAAAATTGTAATTGACAAATTTAAGCCATTGGTATGTTTCGAATTTTTAACAGTCTACATAGATATGAACGGGTATTTACAGAAGTTGGCTGTGTGATTGAAGATGCTTCATTACATAAATTTTAGATGATGGATCATAAGGTCCTGAAACATAATCAACTGAGAGATTACCTACACTCTTGGGCGTCTCCTTTTCCCATGCTGTCTGAGGTTATATGGGAACTTTATTTTCAAACAGTTGCAGGAAAATGATTGCCTTCTATGCCAGCCCATTGCAGCAATAGCAGAAAGCTTAACAGTAGAGATAAGTTTGTAATTTTTCTTTCTGATTCAGAAGAATGGAGGCATTCTTATGCTTTGTAATGCATTGCCAAACATCTTCCTTTTCTATCCATGTAAGTAATTCTCTACTGACTTGATGCTCATCATATTTATATAAAACTAAGATTGTATTAGGGCATGGTAGGAAAGGCCTTCATGGTTATTTGAGTTATGTATTTATAAACCTTGTACACTTCCATTATGCTATCCCAAGATTTTAACTGTCTTCTCAATAGAAACAGGGCCAAAGTTAGTCTATGCAGCACTGATATCCTTACCCTTTTTTTTATTTTAGTCTCAGCAAAGGCTACCAGTGCAGTCATGTTGTAGAAATTTTGCCTGTTAATTCATAGAGGACTTGGAAATAAACAGTTTTATTTGTTGGATGCCTGGACAGTGATCTTTGTTTTGGGCCACTTTCCATGCTTGCTGTCTAGGACCTGTGTTTCTGACTTACAAATCAGAATTTGACATGGAACAAAAATGCCCCAAATGTCAGATGCTTTTGGGAAGTGCGAAGGATGAATTCTATTCCCCTTTCTCTCATAGTGAGAGTATTCTAGCTTCTATTTCTTCTTTTTGTAAATCTGACTTGCCAGATGGACATACATCAGAGGAAGGATAATACAAAAGGAGACACTAATGTAGCAGACAGATAAAACCAGTCATACCTTGTCCCCTGTAGGTATTACTGGCTGGTCCAGAATTTACAAGATGATAAGTCAGCGGGGCTGTCAAGCCTCTTTCCAGTGAGCATGCCTAGAAACTTCTGAAAGAAAAGGTTAGACCAAGGTCACACACTAAGGCTCAGAAATTAAATATTTCTTAAAGTTAGCAAAAAGTGTTGAACCTTTGTGAGGAATTCACAGAAACAAAACTCTTAGAATATTTGAAGTGCAGACTTAGTTTACCCTCTCAGTATGAAGATGAGTAATAAGTACTTGAAATAAGTACATATACCTCTTTTGAACTGCCAAAAGTATTGCAAGAGTTTTCATTTTTATCTTGAGGAAGAAGGTTTCACCGTAGTAGTGTTGCAGCACTGCATGCCCACTGGGGATTTGTTATTTCAGTCAAAATCGTCCCTGTGGATTAGGAAAGCTTCACTCAGAAGTTTCCCTCTGAGCAGAAATCACATACTGGTGTCCAGTGTATGTTTCAGTACGTGTGGGAATGTTTCTCTGTGTGCTGGCAGGAAAGTAGTAACTCTCTTCCAGAATTATCACTATTGTCTTCTTGCATCTTTTTCATAGTGATGGGACTGAATTAGTGGGATTATTAACTTCTCATAGCCTCTAGGCAACACACAGGAAGTAATGTGATAGAATTTGGCTGTTTTAAATCACCTCTCTGCTTTTCTCTCTTTCTTTTTAAGTGGCTGATTAAAAATACCATTGTTCTTAACGACAATTATTATGCTTCTAAAAGTCCTAAAATCTACTATAAAGTAATTCTTGGAATTACGATTTATGGTTTTAATCTACTGCCACTGATAGTTTATTGCCAGATTTGAAGTATATGATTTTATGGTTTGCTGTGTGGCTTCTGCTTCTTTTCAGCTATGTAGGGAAATTCTTGTCAGCTGCAATCCAAGAAACCAGAATGCTTAATTAGTACTATGAACTCTGAGAAGAGACTGCTTGTTGGACAGATCTTTTTGATAAGTAATGACTGAAACATATGAAAGACTCCATCTGTTGACTGAGCATAATAACTCAAAGTCTTTTTGTATTTCTGCAGAAGTGTTGCCTAATTATTTTGGCTCATTGTGCTAGATAAAATTTATGAACTTCAACTTGTATAGGATTGAAATCTCTTACTCATTGGTCACTGAGTCTTTCCTCCTTGATGTCTATATTTTCAGAATAGCCTTGTTTGTGTTTATGATTTATAACTGTGATCTGTACATGAATTCAGTGGACCACAGGCTTTACTCAGAGTAGAATTTTAACACTGCTTATTTCTAGGATTTGCATTTTTATTGTTCTGTTGTTTAAAGTATAGGCCATTCACTTAAAAGTTGGACTCAGTGATCCTTGTGGGTCCCTTCCAACTCAGAATATTCTGTGAAATCTGTGAAACTGGCAAATATTTGTGGTTTTGGCACCTTACAAAGATTACCCATTAAGCCTACCTCAGATAAGCTGCTCGAGTTGTGTGTTACAGCTGTCACAAAGTTGTTCTATCATTTTATCTATTAACATGTAAGCTGATTTTGTGGATAAATAGGTATGTGTGAAAACCAAAAGCAAACATCGTTTGCAAACGTGACTGGGCTAGCTGTCAAGCAGAAATACCTGATCAAATTTGAATCTTGGTGTACTACAAACTCTTTCTGGTTGAGTTTTATTCTTTAATACAGATAACATAAATGTGGATCTGGCTAAGAACCAGTTCTGTCCTGAAGCTATTTGGTATTAACTCCATGAAACTTTGTTTTATTGTGACAAAAGAAATGCATCCGCTCAAAATCTAATATTCCGAACAGGATACAATTGCCAGTCCATATTTAATAACACTGTTTATTGAGAGAAGAACTATGCTTTACATCCTGCCAGATCACACAACATGAGATGTTATTTCTTCTCACTTGATATAGCATTTGCCAGGTGGCTTTAGTAAAACCAGTCAGTGAATCAACTGGAACCAGTCAATGAATTATTAGAGGGATCCTCATTGCTAAGTGCCAGTGTGTAGAGCGCAGAATCCAAGAAACATTACCTTAAACCAGTCAGAACAGTATAATAGCAAATTTAAAGACAATACACCTCTGGTGCGCTCATATGATGATTGGCTGGAGAGAGGATTCTTCCCAGGCCTCTAAGAGTTTCCTTTGACATCAGGGGAAAACTTGGGGGTTTCTCCACCCCATCCCCCGAGAGTATACTGTTTTCTGTAGGTTGGCATGGACCTATGCTAAAGCTGGGTTGCAAGTCCCTGCCTACGGCCTGGGAGTACACAGCTCTCAAATGTTTCGTTCTTGGCGTCTTGTGAACCATAGAAGGAGTTACGGTTTCTTGTAGATTTCAAGGTCATGCAATATGCATGATGCTGTTCTTGGTCTCTGTTCCTCCCTTACCTGTTGCCTTTTGTCTACTGTTTCCTTAACCCTGGCACTTCAGGGTATAGCTGCTTCAGTGCCTCTAATCCCTTCCAGACTTCCTTGGACTTAAATGCCTAAGATCTGAACTCCATCACCAGATTTGTCAGGCACTTATCTTTAGCAGGCGTTGCTATCTGTATCTGTGACTAAAAAGCAACCAAATCCAACAGCTTTTGAATATATTTAATGGGATCTGGAAAAACTATGTTATTCTACCTGTTACTGAGTTGTACATTCTAATTGAAGTAGTTGACCTGAATAGTAAATGCTATCTCTAACAGATGCTATATTCAATTGATAATATGTTTATAAATACTACATTTAGGTACTTTTTGGGCTACATAACCTCTAGTTAGCACAGTGCTGTGCTACACTGGCTGATGCACAGAGTATTTTCTCCTGAGCTTTAGTTTTCCCTTTATGCAGCTGATACATCATCCAGTTACTTGCTTCGGTTGTCTTTCCGTGTCTTCTTCTTTGGATACAAAATGCTGAACTCTAAAGAGATGCAGTCCTCCTTAGAAAATCTTGTTTTGGATGGAAGCTTTGCTTAAATTAAGGTCAGGCAAAATTTTGTTTTTAGCATCTCTAGGAAGAAACCCCCAAACTGTCCTTCTCACTGACCCCTTACCTTAGCTCCGTATTCCCTGTACTTCCCTGGAACTTTCGACTAACAGCTGTGGCAGCAATAACTCACCTGCTTGTAGCTCATATCTGTAATTTTCCTCTTTGTTGCCTTCTAATCTCCCACCTACAAACTCACATACAGATTTGCTTTATGAGATCATATTTTGTCAAGATACTTATACCACTGTGCTCAGTGGGACCAGAGGAGCTTTGCCTGTGCAGATCAGGACTAAAGGATTGAAAAGTTTTTGTTTTGCGCTTTGCTGAAGTGTGGCTTGGCTTCCTGTCTGGGAGTTTAGGAGGTTTAAAATAACCAACACAGATTTTTCTAGTGATGAGAAAAGGATAATGGTTTGTGTTTCTCAGTCTGTAGGGTGTGTAAGTATATATGAATTTCTTGCAAGCCTATTACTGTTATTTTAAGATTGTGGTTAGTAAAGTTAATTTTCAGTTCCAGATGTTGTTTGGCGTGTACACTGCTCTTCAGGAATTCACCAACATGCTTGTGGTAGCTGTGGGTGATCTTCATAACTTCCTTATTTCATCTACTGACTGTTGCAGAGAACATTAGAAATTGAGGTCTTTTGGCCATTTTTTGCAAAACTTTTACATTCGCCAGTCTGGATCCTCATGTAAAAGTGTCCTGGAAGTTGTGTTTGTATTTGTTCAATCTGCTGAATTCATTGTGTGGAGTACTGTATGTGTAGCTTGGTTCTTTAGACATCTGCACTGGAAAATTGTTCATACTTCATATGAAATGTAGCTTAGAGGTTCTGCATCTGTGACTTTGTATTAGGCCAGTGGTTGTAATGAAGTTCCATAAATCCTTAAGTAATATTTATACATTTGAAAAGTTTACTGTAAACTTCTAAAAGTTAAGCTAACTACTGGCCACCTAAAACTTCACCAATCAATTGAGGGAGTGCCACTACCAGTTACTATAATTTGTTAACAAGTGCCAAAACCACTCTATGATTATACTTTTTTTTTTTTGTGGAAAAGGAAGTATATGAAAACTTCAGGACATATAGTTTATTTTATACACCAATGTCCATCATTAGTGAAGGAAAACGTGTTTTCAGTGGATTTTTTTTCACAATCTGGCCAACAGAGATGTAGTTTTTTTAATATGAGTAGTGCAGTGTAACGTGTGTGTATGTAGAAAAAATCCATTTCTTCCATTGCCTTATCGAGAACTTTCTTTCTAGCTCAGGTTTTGGATTTTTTCTTTTTCTTTTTTTTCTTGAAAGGGGGATGACAAGATCAGTCTGTATGTGTATGGATGTATATAACCAGTTTTAAAACATATTTCCCATTAATGACTTCATCACTTCAAGTGGCAGCTGTAGTGTTGATCCTGATTACAGCTCCAGGGCAGCAGTTCTAGTGTTACTGCATTTCTCTGTTTTTCTGAGAATTTGGATCATGCACACCCAAAACTGTTTCAACTGGATGAATACAGTATTAAAGTACACAATAAAACTATACAGTATGAAAGTACACAATAAATCTAGCCTCTTTGACTCCAGAATGCTCCTAAGAATTGTTAAATTGAAATGATTTGTGAATGCACATTATATCTAGATAATAAAACATGTTTTTTTGTAGCCACTTGACAAACTGTAAAGTTTAGAAAGATGGAAGTATATAATTTCCTTATAGGTGGTTTGCATTGCATGTTTAACCTTTTTTTCTCTAACATATTTTGAGCTTTATATTGTTTTTAAATCTATGGTTATATTCTCGAAATTTCAAGTCACATTCATGAAATCTCACTGATTCAGAGATTGCTTATTCTGATGTTGTTAGTATGTGTAACTGTAAAACCATAAATGCTGATTTTTGGGCTAAGAACTGTATCTGGCTTAGGAAGATGAAAAAATTTGGAAACAGGAAAGTATTTGAAGAAATGTCATACATTCCCATTCAATTTGTACACTCTTACTTGACATCTGTTTTTGAGTTTGGTTCAGGTTCTGTGATTGCTTCTTGCCTGGAACAGAGGCAATATAGTTCATTCCCTGCTTTTTGACTTCTTGTGATTCTTGGTTTTCTTGAGCAGCAGCACAGCCTACATGTTCAACAAGATGTCCTGGCAGATGCTGACCTTGACCAGCAATTAATTCACCCTCCCATTGTTTTTTGGATGGTGAGCTGCCAGATGATGTGAGATGAAGGCTCTCTTGCTTTTGTGAACATTATGTACTCAGTACCACAGTGTAAAAAATAAAACAGTGTAATCTGTTTTATGTTCTCCTGTTGCAACTTCCTGAGCTTACATAGAATTATAGCAAGAGAGAACTTGTGTTTGTATATCTGTTACTGTCATGTGGCAGTGGCAACCAAAGAGAAGGATCATGCCATGGAAAGGTACCTCCCCTTCATATATAGCAATTGCTGTACAGACTGAAATTTGTTAACTTTTTATTACTTGACACTAGTAAAGTGATATTGTAAGAATTAATAAAATTTTTTTACACTCAGTTAATAATGGCATTGTTGATTAATAACAGTGCTTTTGAAATCAGTGAAACAATTAATATCTGAGCATGTACGTACCAGCTTGAGGTTTTTGTAGGACAGAAATCTTCATTTTTCCTATCACATGTTTCCACAGTTACCTAAGGTAATGGCATTTAAACTTAATTTTTCAAAAGTATATATTCTTTCTAAATTTGTTTTTGAGCTTTCAGAAGTCTGACTTGGTTTGTTAAATTGCCTTTATTGAAATCAAATGTCTTTTTGTTTGGCATCATTATGTGATCAGTGAATGGAAGTGCCCTAGGATTTAGTGGTGTAGAGATACATTTATTGAGCAAAGAGATACATTTATTAGCAAAGAATTTACTGAGTTTCAGGGGCCTATCTGTATTGCAAAAGCCTTTGTCTGGCTACTTTTTCCTTCCACAAAAACAGCTATTGTACAAGATCTCAGTGCCTCAGCGTAGGGGCTGTACGTTTAGTCATGTTTTTCTCTAGAGAACTGTTGACATTCTTGATGATAATTCAGTTAAATCAAAATATTGTATATTTAAAAATAAAAAAGCTGTTCAGTATATAGGAATTAAAATGTACCCTGTTTCTGGAAACATTATTACTAGCCCCTATAAAGAGGTGCTCTACTTCCTTGGAGACCTTTAATATGTATTTTTGCGTTTGCAATATTTATTAGTTATTTCAAAGATAAAGGTGACATTTCCCTGACATTTCATGTGTAGCTTGGAAAATTAGTCCTCTGAAACTAATTGAAACAGAAAACCTAGAGCAGACAACTTAACTGTATTTTCTGTTACGATAGATAGTGTTTCAAAAAAGAAAGCAAAGGGTCAATAGTATTATAGTATTCATAATTCTTTTTTAAAAAATAATTTATTTACACAGAGTATTTGCTGACATCTGAGCCTTTCCTAAGTAAAATCTATCAAAGGCTTTTGGTTTTTGTTTGCAAATAGTTCACCAGTCACTTGTTTAATACTTTTTTTATTGCTGTTTTCCTGACAAAAACCCAACATAAAACAAACAAAAAACCAAAAAAAATCCCAAACCAAAAGAAATCAAACCAAAACAGCTTTGTAGCCTGTGTCGCGACTACAAGATTCTGGTATATAAGAAATCATAGGCATATGAATAATCATAAGAGCAGAAAGTTTTATGTGGAAAGCAAGCAAATATTTTTTGATAGTAAGTCGGGTAAATTCCTTGACTTGTTAAAAATGACATGTATTATTTTTAACAGCCCTTTAAAAATTTTAATATTAGCATCATATTTTGTAATTACATTCCTGCTGACCAGACTGTAATAACAGTGCTTGATTTCACATGTACCAGTAATGATTTCTCAGGTACCACTCCAAATAAGGTCTAAATGTTATGGAAGGTATCAGGTCACTATTTATTTAGTGATCTCAACCAAAAAAACGTGCTAGAAATTTTCAGGAAAGGAAGAGAGAAGAGAGCAGAAAACATTACATTGCTGTATAAATTAATACGCACCTGCTTCCCAAATGCTAATTTAAATAATTTAAACTGGAAGAGATCTCGGGGGGTCCATCTGGTCCCACTTCTTACTCAGAACAGGACCATCTTTCATGTTATGTCAGGCTGCAAAGTGCCTGGTTTCAGTTGAGGCTCTAGTAGCTCCAGTGATGGAAGTCCCTCTGGGAAAGTTATTTCAGTATTTGATCATTGTCCTCACTGTGATTTTTTTTTTTTTTTCAATATCTAGCTGGAATTTTTCTCAATGCAAATTGTCCTTTCACTGTGTACCACCTAGAAGAATTTGGAGTAAAGTAACTAATATTTTCAGTTCCCTAAATTGAAAAATTGACATAGGAGAATTCAGAAAGGCAAAAAAATACTCAGATATGTGGAGGAGCTTCTGTAGAATTAGTGAAAAAGTAGATTGGGCTTTACAGACTTGAAAAAGCAAACTGAAGGGGAACGTAACAAGGATACGTTCTTTGTGTTAGGTGTGGGGTTACATGGGGAAAGTGAGTAGGGAATAATGAGGGTTCACTGCATCTGCCGAAGCAAGGAGTAGGGACCATCAAATAAGCACAGTAGGCAGATGATTCAAAGCAAACACACAAAATGTTCTTCAAAAACATGTATTTAGGTTGTGCAACTGGTTGCTGCAGTAGTGGGGCTTAGTAGTTTATACAGAGTCAGAAACAGCTGAAAAATATGGAAGGAGAATCCTTCCATGACTGTTACATGTAGAAACCTCACATCTGACACTAGTAAGGCAGATCTTATACCACGGATCGTCAGAGGACAAAGACATGCTCTGAAGAATTTGTCATTCTCTTCTTGTTGCAGGTTATTAGGCCACTGGCATGGTCTGGCCTTTGGTCTGAGAAAATATACTGTTCTTAAATTTCACAGAAGTAAGTTTTGTTTTTCAGACTACCCTCTGCAAGTCAGAATGTGGAACATTAATTTGCATCCAGTGCAGTGTTTTACAATATGTGTGCATCAATTATGCATAATTTCTGCTGCTTTGGAAGGTATTACTTGTGTTAAAACCAGAAAATGTTGCGTTATCAAAAAGTGATTTTTGAATAGGTTTGTTGTTTAATTGGTTTCTCTGTGTATTTGAGATATTTTTAATTAGCTTTGAATGCTTTAATTTTTAATAACTCTGTTATGTCTACATAGCTCTTTTCTAGGTATCTACAATAGCAAACTAAGAAAATGCATATTATAATTACTGGAAAGGTACTTCAAAGATATAGATGATCTACTCAACTAAAATAATCAGCTAGCATTCAGCCAGAAACTCATTCCATGTGTGAGTGCCATGTTTAAAATATCCTGGAGTTTTTTTGGTAAACGTAATAGATTCTTTGTCTGGTTTTCTACATATGATTTCTATGAGATACTCAGTTCTGTCATGGATGGAAAACCAAAAAA
Source organism: Corapipo altera (assembly GCF_003945725.1). Lineage (NCBI taxonomy): Eukaryota > Metazoa > Chordata > Aves > Passeriformes > Pipridae > Corapipo > Corapipo altera. The sequence goes on along the minus strand of NW_020884921.1, from coordinate 814,535 downwards.
ACCTACTCACCACCAACAACACAAAAAGCCATTTGAGGCATGAGATGAATCTTATTTATGAAATCAAAATCATACAGGGACATTGGCCACATTATACAGTTTGCTCACATTTTAGTGTGTCAACATTTACATCTCTTTTAGAATGTGCTAATATCTATAGAACACAGAGATTCTGTAGTTACTATATCCACTCATCGATAACCAGGCCAGAGTTAATGTCGTAGTCTTAAGTTTATTGCGTGCTTTCAGGGCCTCCCCTAAGTAACTTTTAATCTCCATGACTGAAGTTACTAATGCACAGGATCATTTTCAGAAAATTATTTTCTCTGTTTTGAAGAATTCTTACTTGTAAATCACAAAACTTAATTCTCACATCTTACATCTATAGCTCCCTAAAACCCCAAAAATGTTCCTTCTTCTCCTCATTGTCTAAATTTGAAGCCTTAAGGTGTATGTTGTTCAGGCTCCTTTTTCATCAGGGAAAGTGTATCTTCAAACACAAAGCTAACATTCACTTTGTGAAAACTATCTTAATTGCACTGGCACATACTGTTTGATATGCCTTTTTTATCTGTATGTTCACTGAACTTATCGTTTGCAGTAGCTACTGGAATTCCCCACTTCTGTTTTTATCTTAGAGCCCTTATACTGTGCTGAAATCATTCTCATCAGCATCTCTGAGGACCAGTTCCCCAACCACATCACAGAAACAGTACTATCACACTCGTCTTTTAGATATCATTGATTATGTTCTTCTAATTGAAATCTTTTCTTCTGAGAGCATTTTCTCTTTCAGTTGGAGAGTCCTCATCTTATTTCCTCTAAATTTCCTGTGAAGGTTCTCCGATTTAGCTTGCAAGCCCACATTCCACTTCTGTATCCGTGCAGATGGTTTCCATCTGACTCATGATGCATTTTTTTATTTGAATGGAATAATATTAAAGTATAAACTTATTTATGTCGCTTTACGTACGTCTGACTAGTGTTTTAAGAATATTCAACATATGCTGCATTGTCCTTTGTCGCTCTTACTGATAGTCTTCCACCTTCTGATCAATAGAGATAGTGTTACTATTTGCCTGTCCCTCAGAAGCGTTAATTCTGTTTTAGATTTATCTTAGATCTCTCTCCAGTCTCTTACTTAATTGCTTTTCTAAAAAGAGTATATACTATTTTTCTTGTATAATAATATCTAGGATATAGAATTATTTCTGGATTTATACAGCTAAAAAGCTTTTCAGGGTTTTTACATTATACACTTCAGTTTAAGCAAAGTCTTTTGCTGTGTTGCTTTGTCTTCCTCATGTTCATTCAAGATATTGTTCTGAATATGACTCGTATGGCTTGTCACTTTCATTGTGTCACACGCTGGGTATATTATTTCTTGTGCAGTTTAAGATTTGCGGTGATTTTACACAGTGACAGAACTGTATGCTTGGCAAATGAGGGATGATTGTCCACAAGACAGTAAAGTTGTAGCACATCACCATAGAGTATAAATTCTAGTGAAAAATCCATTGAAATGCACAGGACCTCACGGTGCACAAGATCCCCCAAACTGAATGTAGAAAACACAAGCCGAGCTTCTGCATGTCATGTATAAAAATGCAGCTGAGGAAATCCTCAAGGAAATCCTTGAGCAAGTGCTTCAGCTGCGTTTTTCAGTGCAGAATCCTGTGCTTCTTTTTGGGTTCTTGTGCTTTATTTTTCCTCTCTGCCTCTTGTCAGAAGAGAAAAATAGACAGTAAAATTAAGAGTGCCAGAGGGGTTGTCTTTTGCTGTGACATCGCCTGAAAAGAGCTGAGGTGATTGTTTCCCCTCTTAAGAAGTAAAAAGGGAACTGGAACAAAAAGGCTGGATAAGGTGTATACAACTGGGAACAGGGTTTGAGCATTCCTTAAAGTACTGCTGTGTCGAAAACTGGTTGCTTGTAAAATGTGTCAAAGAACTCTTCTAATCTGATTGTTACAAGTTATCCTGGGAGAGACCAAATTCTGCTCTCCTGAAGTCCATGGCTTTCTTCTTTCCTTCCTTGTTGCCCCAAGCATAGAGACATGGGCCCCCAGGGAGCTGACTTTCTGTCTGGAGTGGCTGGAATTCCTTGGAGTTCTTTCAGGTGTTCCATGTTTACGATTAGTACTATGTTTTACTTTATTTTTGATTATTAAATTGTTCTTATCTCAACATACAAGTTTTACTTTGATTCTCCTCCCTGTTCCATGTGGTGGTGGGAAGAGGAGGGTTTGAGTAAGTAGTTGAGTGGTGCTTAGTTTCCATCTAGGCTTAAAATCATGACACCTAGCTTCTTAATGGTAAAGTACAATTTATTCTGTAGCAATTCGGTCATTGCATAAAACATTGTGGCCCACAGATTAGTTTGCTTTTATAATGAAATTGGTGTAGTGTAAAGGAAGTGAGAAATCATGCTACTATTGTTAATATCTCTGGAAGTAATTAATTTAAGCCAAAGTGAAACTGAATCAGCTAATACATTTTAGTAGCTGCATTGTATATGCTACCAAGCTTACTTCTCCATAGTGCTCTCTTCATCATCCTGATGCAGAACTCATAATTCCTTTTCAATGTCTATCTCAAATCTGTTAGGCTGATAGTAACACATCTTGTGATTTTGAAGCTTGTGTCGTGACTACACAACCATCATGGTTGTGCTGGTTGGTGACATCTGATATCTGCTAGAATGAGCACTGTCTCTGCTCTCTGTTCGATTCCTTTAGAAATTTTAAATAACCTAATACCCTGAGATAATTCTTTCATCTACTAAATCCTTTGCTAAAGTGAAAGACCTTGACTGAGAGGTTCAAAATTTAATGTAGCTAGGTTGGAGATCATTGAAAGACAGCTCTGATGTGTATTTGCTTTTATTTTGTACATCAGACTTAATATATATAATACCCTGATTTAACTAGTAAGATTTTACACACACAACATATATATGTATATGAAAAGAGGTATATGGGGTATTCTGGGTTGTAGTCTTGTTTAGGAAAAAAATTATACCTAACGTACATTAAAAAAGATCTCTTCATACTGGTGAATATACTGTTCTGAGAGAAAACTGCACGATTTAATGGGTCCTTCAAAGGGAACCTGCATCTGGGTAAAAAAAAATTCAGTAGAAGACCACTGTTGCTGCTCTTCAGTTTTATCCTGGTTACCCTAAAAATTCTAAAATAGAATAAATAAACTCAGTACAGGCTACAGTTGTGTTTGTCATGTCTTTGATAATGCCTACTGTGCAGACAAATTCTAGGTCTTCACTGTTTTTAAAATACAGAGTAGTTTCAGTATGTCAGAGGGGAAGTACTAGGAAATACTAAATAGCATTTATAAATGTATTGCAGTTTGAACAGGACATTTGCTACGTTTTGAACAAACCCCAAGTTTATCCCCTAAATCCTCATTTTTACACTCATTCTATTTAACTGTTTGCCTCTGTATGTTGTTCAGTGGTGCTTATCAAAGTCCTCAGTTGGCCCAGTCCATGAGTCTGGGACTTTGAGTCAAAAAACCTCCCTCTTGTTAAAATTACTTTTTGTTAAGGAGAAACTGATGAAAGTTGTAGTTTGGTGTTGTCATTAGGTAAGCAAACTGTTAGTGTCCAATAGAAAGAAAACTCCTGAGTTTGGTAAGGGAAGTGTAGTATAATTCATACATCTTTTGGTAACTTATTTTCTCCTGGCATGTAAGGATACATTTGATTGCTGCTAAATCTCATGGCTCACTTCTGAAGAGATGTGTGAAACTTAATGGATCATTCCATAACCAGCATGCAAGCAGAAATAGACTCTGTCTCTGATTGTTAATGGGATTTTTTTCTTTTTTTTTTTGAAGCCAGTTTAATTCCAGCAGTATTATAAGAATAAAAATCAGGATTCAGCACAAAGTTGTTTTATTAATATAAGATTAGTTGCCATATGGTATTACTTGAGTCTGATAAAAGGAATAAAAATGTTACAGATGGGTAAGTGGGCACATGGTTAATGAGTATTTCCGTAACTGAGACGCTCCCTATTACTGTTTTGACAATTTGACTGTTTTTTGCACTCTTTTTTTTAACAGCATTAAAGCAAACTGCAGAATTTTGCTACGACAATGTTTAACCTATGTCCTGTTGAACTATGACACCTGTAAACTAAATTGTATTAGGGAATCATTTGCAAACATTGGTAGTGTACAGAATGAATATATTTTGTTAGTTGTTTGGAAGTCCTGGAATAAGCTGAAGCTGCATTTATTACATTATCATATTTTCATTTTTTTCTGTCAAAGGTGTACATCTGAAACTTGGAAGGATGCAAATTTTCTTTTTAACACCAGCAAACAGTTGTAGTCTGTCTCTATGATCAGTTTCTTACAGTTTAGGTAACCTATAGCTAATTAGAATGAGGTTGATAATGTTGGTTTCTCTACTTCCGGTTTATTTACTTTGCAATTCATTAAAATATCTTTGCTGTTTCTGGGAGGAATTTACAAGCAATAAAGTCAGTTTGTCAGTGTTAAAAGTACATTCTTTTTCTTAAGAGTGCTATTAATTTTGAGAACTGATAGTAAGAGATTAAGAAATATACAATCTTTGGACTAAGTCAAGTTATGAGACCTTGGAATTTACATTGACTTATGCTGAACTAGAGGTCCTTGAAGGCTGTTTCGCAGAACCCTCTGTTTTCAGAGCCCTGTTCTTTCAGAGTTTTAAATCCAGACAGTGGCTACTCTTATGGTTTACGGCAGTGCCAAAAAGAAATGTATCCTAGAGCTTGCACTGATGGGTACTGATATTTACAAGTAGTCTATTGTTAGAGAAGAACATGTTAATAAAAGCAAAAAAACCCCTAAACATATATTAATATATATATGCTATGTGGGAGGTTTTTATTTTATGTTTTCAAATCACTGTCCTTTTAAAATGACAGGTATCTCAGGAGAACTGAAAATTATGTCCCATGCACTTCAGGTGTAAAAGAATTTTGGTTTTCTTTATACTTAAAATAATTGTACAAAATATTTAAGGAAATAGAGAGTTTCTCAGCAGAGAAGTCGATCTGAGTTAACTTAATCCAGCTGATGTTGACACTTACAGGTTTTTATCAGTAGAGGCTTAGCCCTTGTCTTTTATTTAAATTAAATTCCGAAGTCTACGTGGCACATTCTCCAATAAATCAATTATCATACAGGTTTGCTTGTTTTCACTAGAGATTCTTCTTTTTCTCCTAGGATAAGAAGGACAAAGTCTCAAGATTTGACACCATACGTCATTCCATAGCAGGAATTATAAGGTCTCCAAAATCCATGTTGGGCTCATCATCGGTAAGTAGTATCAATAATATAGTGTTGGCATACAATCTGTTATTTTTACATCTTAAGTAGAATTTTTTTTTTTTTTTTAAACGTGCATTTCTATCTAAATGGACAAAAATTACATTAAAATAATGTTATAAAAACACTGTTCTGATTGATCAGCATACATGATAACATCATGGCATAATGATGTGTCAGAACAACTTGCTGCACTTCAGGGAAAAAGTATGCTCTTGGCAGCTCTCAGACTGGTGCTATAATTTTAAGGGTACTCTTCCCTGTGAGGCTGATTTTCTTGAAATGCACTGTCTTATGATAGGTGGTCATGCATATTTTACAAATGGTTGCAGTAATTATATTCCCCATATTTGTTATTATTGCTACTGCTACTACTACTACTGGTGCTGTTTAAGTAACTAAGTATTACACCGATCTTGCTTCAATCCCCACAAAAAATAATTTTTGAGTATGTCTTAGTTATAGTTGGCTTTTGTTCAGATTCTTTAATGATTGGAGAAACTTCCTGAGTGTTTTTGCTTCTGTATTTCCACTGTTTGTTTCATATGGAGAATGCAAGATTAGTGAGAATATTTGAGCACCTACTTAGAGACGTGTCAGATTTTACTTGAAAACCTTCTTCTTCTTCTTTCTCCAAGTGGAACATGTGATCATCCCAATCCTCCTAACATAAAAAACAAAACTAAAAAAAACCCAAAAACCAAAGAAAAGAAAAAAAAACCCTCAACAAAAAAGTTGGGCAGAGTTTTAAAAACTGTTTAAAACTGCCTTTTAATTATGATCTTGTCACCTGAAATATTAGCTTAAAATAGCATTCTTGAGAAAACTTTATAAACAATGGATCTTCTATTTTTATGCTCAGGATTACAGCCAAGGACTCATGAAAAGATGCAGTAAACTGTGTTTGTGCTAAACAATATTCAGAATGTGTGGAAGAGATTACAATTGCATATCTACATATATATAAATATACGTGTGTACAGAACAAAATTGTATGTCGGAATGAAGGAATGGAAAAATAAATATGATGGGATAAAATTAGGACAGGAAGGCTTTTCCTATGAAAAATGTGAAAGCTGCTTGAGATATTTGAAAAGTAACAGGAAAAACTTTGCTAAAATATTGAAATCCTTGGAGTTAAACAAAATCTCCACATTATCAAGATCTTAATTTTATAAAACTTCTAATTGATATAAAGTTCCAGCATTTCATAATAAAACCCTACTAAAATGTGTATTCCTGTGACCTCTGTTCTTTATGTAGGTGAGACATAGCATTCAACTTTGTCTATTTCTGTGTGTTACAAAACTTAAAATTTAAAAAAAAAAACAAGCCAAAATTCCCACAAACCAAAAAACAAAAGCAGTTCCTCTGACTAAAACTGCTTCAGAGAAAAATTGGAAGACAAAAATTCTCAAGAGGAGGATCAAAATAAAACATTTTTATTAAATCAGGAGAAGTCAATGTCAAAATTTCAATTGACCTAAAGTGTCATTTTAAATAAGCTATATGCCAACATTTTGGTTTTCATTCTAATCTATATCTCTGTTAATTCCATGGAACTTAGTGTAAACCTGGCTGTAGATAGATGGTAGGTAGCGTTGGTGAAACCTTGGAATACGTTTGGGAGAAGTAAGATGAGCTTTGAGTCATTTGAGTCAGAAAGTAAAATCTGAGTAACAACTGTAATCTTGATTATCTTTTGCTTAAATGGCACCTACATGACTTCAGAGTCAGAATATATAAACCATTCAATTTTCACTTTTGCTTTGTGTTTAGATTTAGCTATTTCTTGTGTGTTAGAAAAGCTAACCATGCATATACAGCTAAAATTTGCTTTACAAATTAGTACTTAGCTATTAATGTTTCAGCTGCTGATCTGTTTCCTGCTGACAATTACATAACCATGCTTAATTGCTAAATATATAAACTGGTACTTAAAGCTTATTATCCATCAACAAAGTATGCAAAGTAATTATTGAAGATGTATTATGAAGAAATATTAACATACATGAAAGAATTTATTTTTTATATAAATTTTTAAAAATATTTGTATTTAATAATAATAAAAAAGGGATCTCAAAGCAGATTTGGGCTGGTACTGATCCTCTGATAGAGCATAGTCTAAAATGTGATGTTAACTACCTGTTGTCAAATCATGTGTTTTAAGTATATTGAAACTTTAGAAGTGTAGCTATATCTAATTTAAATGTAATGGTATCCTAAAAGTAACATCCTGTATTTAATTGGTGGGATATGTTGAATTTTGTCTGTTTGAATTAAGGAAAACTAGTTTTTTGTGTGTTATCTGAAAAAAGTCATAGAGAAACCGTGTAATTCCAAAAGCAGAGAGGAGTTTAACTATTACTTATGTGTTGGCACTGAGATAATTTACATGTTCTCAGAATGAGAAGATATGGCATAATACAGGAAAAAAGTATAGTTTGAAGAAAAAACAAGAAAGCTAGGGATTCAGGGGTTTTCTCTTGGACAAAATGCAAACCAGTTTTCTATAATAGCAGGATATGTAAGTTTAATCAAATGAGGAGAGAAAACACAACTTACTTGTACTGGAAATGAAGTGCTACACATAAACTGAAAGAAGAGTCAGTGTCTGCCCTTCTGCATATTTTTTTTGGTACTGAGGTGTTTGAGCTTGACACAAACATCTGTTACTTTTTATAGGATAATTTTTTTTATTGTTTATAGGATAATACGTGGAATTAATGTTTGTTTCATATGGTGTATTGGCATGTGGGAATGAGCTTGGTACAGGGAATCTGAAGGCAGGATGTTACACAGGGAATTGTCTCAAATTATCAAAATTTACTGCTTTACCTTCTGATTTTTATCTCTGCCACTCTTTTACGCTGTGAGAAAGAATGTCTTGACAAAATGTTTTGTTTGCTTAAAGATGTAAAGTAACAAAGTACAGAACATTTACATTCAGAATATATGTGAAAATACAATACTGAGCATGCTATTAGTTTAATAACATCTCATCCTCATTATAGTTTTTATTTCACTGGCAATATAAGTACAAGAATAATATGTAAATTTTTTTGAGTTAGGAATAATACACTGCAGTTTGCTCAGTTTTTCTCTTGAAATAAGGGCAGCAGCTGGGGACTGCTTCATTTCACTGTTGGAGAAAAACTGCTGTTTCAATGGTTTGTTAAATAGGGAAAGAGAAATGGGCTCAGTGTAAGTAAAGAGGACAGTACTAGATCCATGAGAAACGTGATGAAGTGTATGAGGCCATTTTAGAAAAAAAAGTGTGAATATGTATATAAGGGCACACCTACCAACCCCAGTAACCTGGGAGTGAAATCTGGAAATAAATGGAAATCTTGAAAGAAAAAAAAGGAAAAAAAAGAGAGAGATTGGGTGGGAGAGTAGAAATTTGACAGTCTGAGTTTCTTTCCTTCTGTATGATTTTGTTATTTTTTTATCTTTAGCTTTCTTACAAATTAACAACAAAAATCCTAGAAAAAAATTTCTTCATTTAGGCTGTTAATGCACAAAATGCTTCTGTAAGTGTACATACAAATGTGCAAGAGATCCCATCCCCCAAATGAAATTGTAAAATATTGTTTTTTCAGGTATCTAATTAGTGATATTAAGTTGCTTGATGATATTTAAAATCAGTAGAGTTCAAAGAAGAGAGGTGGGAATTTAATTTTGTGCAGATGGTGTTTTACCCCTGTATTTTCCTTAAAAATTAACCTTTCCTTTAATGCTAACTATAAAATGCAGTAGAAATATTGCCACTTATAGTGGTATAAACTGAATTGAAATTAATATTAAAAGGTTATGTATCTTGCATTTGTACTGTTCTTTCTGGGCTTTCAGATATTTAATTCCATAGCCAGTCAGGGTGAATATTGTATCATATAGAAAATATGTTAGAGTCAGAAGACTTGCTCATAAAAGTAATGCAATTTTAATAACACTCCAAACACAAATAATTACTGCTTACATCATCAGAAAAACCACCTTGATTTTGATTGTCCCATGGTTTATGAAAAGAAGCAAAGGTAGTATAAGGTAGAGAACAATCATCAAAGGAAACTTTGTGGAATTTTCTTTGTTTTCTTCTAAAGTAATAAAATATTAATTTAATCAAATTTCAAAGAGGGGGAAGATTGATGATAGTGTCATAGACAACATGATAGTTAACAATGTCTTCCATAAGCTCCTTCTCTGTTACAAAGGCTTTTAAGATGTTTTATTCTGGAGTGTGATCCTGATTGTCTGAACAATGCCTCAGCCTGCACCCGGTTTGTACATAAGTAGGTGTTCCTATCTGGTGGCTTCCTTTTTAGGAAGCAATAAATGAATTGCATGTCAGATTTGTTTTAGCCTTGCTTTGGGAAGACATGAAGTAGTTTAGTGACCCTGAACTATCCTTTTTAGCTTAGAAACATTTCCTCTCTAGTAGAAATATGTTTCTGTGGTAAAGGGTTTGTTACTCTGAACCCCTGAACGTAACAGAGGTCTGGGTTTTCTTTTAAGTCAGACTGGGTGTCTTTGAACAATAAATTTTCAAGTAAATACTGTTCTCTAACATTTTGAAAGCTTATTTTTTTCTTTTAGGAAGTTCTGAAAGAAAATGTTAATGGTGGCAGACAGCTCTCATGTGAGATGTATTTAACTGTTTATGGCATTGAAATATCTGACTACCTTCTTGGCCGATCAATATCTCTGCTTTTAGCAGTTCTCTGTGCTTATGAACACAGAGCCTGGGAGCACAGCTTTTGCTCATAAAAGCTCTGACTGTGCACTCTATGTTCAAGCTGTTGTAATTTCTTACATAGTCCTTGCCATGTGTTTGATTGTCCTTCACTGAGATGTGGATCTTCATGCTGTTACCTAGATGTGAGTTAGGAGGTGTGCCTGGGACACATGCAACATACCTGTTCAACTCACAGCACAATTACAATGTTCAGAGCTTTACCACCCTGACTGTGAGAATTTTTATGAGCTCTGCCAATGGTCTTGAATGACATATAGGTTAAGCAAGGGCTTGTCTTCCTACCCATAACAAATAAATGTGAAGTAGTCGTTGACAAAATACAAAGTTTTCCTCTGTGTTTTCTTAAGCGATGTAAGCATGTTAAAATTAATGTGTGAAATCATAGTTTAAAACTCACTAACTTCCACATATAACCATTAGCTTCAACTTACAGCCATTTCCATATAGTGAAAATAATTTCTTAAAATCTTTGTCTTCAGAAACTCTATATCATAGTGTTCATAAGGACAGTACATCCAGGTGTATATTCTGCACTAGAGTGTACCTGCTAGGAAAAATGTCTCATACTTATTAATTGATTTGGGATGGAAGTGATAAATTCTGTGAAAACAGTTTATTCATTTCACATGATTTGTATAAATCAGTTTGTTATGATTTTCTGTTTGATAAGTTTCTGTCTGAATAAAGAAATTATTCATTTTCAATTGTTATTAATGGCATGTCAGAATGAGTGAGAAAGAGTTGGTCATCGTGGCTTATGAGAAACAGCAGACCAAGTGAAAAATATTACGTGGTTTTATGGATGTTTCCATAAACTTCTGCTTTTGATGCATTAATTTTTCAGGTAATTGAAAACAAAGTGATCAGTATGACTGTTTTGTAAATATAAGAGCCTTGATTGTGTTTGTTAATAGAAATACATAATTTAGGTACAGAAATAGAATTTATTGTTGTTTATGATACTTTTCATGTAAAAGAAACCTCTGAAAATTTACTAATATAGTAACATTTTTCTTCAATTTTTTTCCCAAGTTCTTTGATGTAATCTCAACCACTGAGAAACCACTGTCTGAGCAAGACTGGTATCATGGTGCAATTCCAAGAATAGAAGCCCAGGAGCTGTTAAAACAGCAAGGAGACTTCTTGGTGCGAGAGAGCCACGGGAAACCTGGTGAATATGTCCTTTCTGTGTTTTCAGATGGACAACGGAGACACTTTATCATACAATATGCTGATGTACGTCTCTGATATAGTACTGAATATTCAATTTAGGACCTACGTAGTTTACTATAGCAAATGGATTTAGCCTTTATATGAAAATATGAAAGCTGTGGGAAATATTTCCATCAGTGCTGAAATCAGGGGGAAAGGTCATTTTGAGAAACAAAAGAAAAATATGAGGTATCAGGTTATTCAGTTTCTTTTATCCTATTGATTTATTTATTATTGAAAAGCCAAGATATTTCTGTGTATGTTTTGAAATATAGAACTTGTTATTATTAATTTATGCATGTTCCTTTATGTATTTTTAAACCCATTTACATAGTCGGTACCAATTAGACTACTTTTAATTCAAACAATAAAGATTCAGATGAATCTTCGTGAAGAATGGAAACAGTCATGGAGAAGAAAGTAATCAATGTTGGTTTGATGCAGTTGGGAATTGAAGTCCCTGCTGCACTAGAGGTGCTTATGTTCTTTTTAACCCTATGGTTACTGGTTTTTTCAGTATAACACAAACGCTTATGGATGTTGCACAGTGTATATGCTTCTAAGGACCAAAATTGTCCCCCCTTATTGCTCTAATTTAAGAAAGATTGGTGACTGAATTAGCAGTATGTTATATTGTTATATGCCTTTATCCAGTGTATTTCTTTTTATTCTTCTTAATGCATTACTTGTTTTTTAACCTTTCAGAATTTTAAGCTTACTAAAAATGTGACATTTCACATAACATTACTAGAAATTTTTCTTGAAGTGTGACATTGCAGCAAATCGTTCTCAGTTATGATTCAGTAATGCTGTCTCTTCAGTGTCTTGTAATAAAAGTCTCCCACATACAGAAAAATACTCACAGTCAATCACATAATGATATTTACACTGAAGGAATTTCCTTGTCTAAATCCCCAGCAGATGCAGCATGCCTGGGGAACTCAATATTGTGTACCTGCTTTATTTGCTTTTAATGAGAGGCAGTAATATTTTTCAAATTTCATAGAGGTTGGAAGGCTTCTATAGGATCAATGATTATGGACACTTGTCATGGCTGGAGTGTTCATTAGTTCTCACCTACTGTTTTCTTTGTGGAAGTGAACATTTGCACGTAGTGTTTATTTTATTTTGATTTTATGACCTTAAAGTATTTTGATGTGTCAGGGTGCTGAATGAGAAAATAAGCAATAAAATTACCTCTACATAGAGCCACAGAATCTTACAAGATGCTTGGTGCTCTCTCATCTGACCCAGCAGAAATAAATGCACACTGTATTCTTGATGTGACTGAAGTAATTTTGTGCAAATCATTTTGGTAGGGATGTTGGAGGAGAGTGTAGTGCAAGGGATTTGTTCCTTTGCACAGATAAGAAATATGTGGAATCGGGTCTCTGTGACTGGTGAAACCACACTCTTGGATCACTGACAGACCCCCATATTTTCTTTTGAATCAAGCACTGAAGATCAGAGTGGGACATTTGTTTTAACAGTGATCCTTTAATTGCATAAGTGTTCTCTCTCTAGTTTTACCATTATTTTAAAGTCTAACCTTAATATAACTATGTGTGATAAATCAGTTTATCATTCAGCTTTTAAGCTGAATTAATTCACTGCCGTCCATTCAAGGCAACTGTTGTCTTCGCTTCCGCTTACTTGAGGCTGTGGCATTGTAAAATTGTTGTTTGTTAGTGATTTTAATAATGGTCAGGATGTAGTGTAAGCACACAGAATCAAAGGACACTGTCTGCCCTGAGGGTTTTACATAAATGGCAGCAGATGGGCACATTGCTGGGTCTGGGATGAGGAAATAATGGGCAATAGTGGCTGTTGTGCTAAGGAGACTCTTAGGACATCAGGTTTTTTGGATCATCAGCAGAGAAGTATGAAGGAACTTATTTGAAAGGAATGGGAACTAGTGTTGGTGGTCAATCGAAGTATAGTCATTATTTAATAAACAACAAAATAACAACACAAAGTATTCAGTCCGTGGAAACATTTTATGATGGAGATCTGTTAATGTTAAAAGCAGGTGATGTGACCAAGCTGTCTTTACTAAAAGCAACAACGTGTTTCAGGAAGTTAATGTTTTAACCCTCAAGAAACACAGTAAACTTAAAATGCACTGTGAAAGGAATTTAACCCTGGGGGTTAGAAAGAAAACTGTCTGCATGCCGGTGGTAGAGGTTTTCATTGCCCAGTTGTGTAAATGAACTTGAATCACCATCTGTGCTTTTGAGTTTTTTTAATTGCAGTACTTGTTCATTGTCAGGCTGGCTTATGGCAGCTACTTGTGGGAAGAGCTCTCTAACTGTAGATGCCTAGTCTTGTGAAAGCACAAGGCTTTCTTATATTTCACCATGCTTCTCTTTGAATCACATGCCTGACTTGCCTTTAGCTGCTTTAGACTCTTCTGGTTTATAATCCTTATTAAAGACCAATCATGTACTGTATACTCTGTGCCAGGGATTTATTAATTCAAATATTATAAATGCAGTAAGATCAGATCAGGACAGTATTACTTATCTCCTATTTATTTTATTGTCAGATTTTTAGTTTGCTGTCATAGTTCTTAGAACTTGAAGTAATTCAGAAGTGGGTGTTTTTTCTGGTTTAGAATATTTTTATTTCAATCTGTCATAGTTTTAAGTTTAACTGTCCTATCTATTTAAATTAAGAGTTTAAATAGTCATTTTATCATGCTACCTTACATGAGTAATGCAGTAATTTTGCATTTATTAATTTGTCATCTTCCTAACTGTCATTCCATTTAAGTCAGTAGAAATACTATTTAAAGATCAGAAAATGAATTTAATTCTGTAAAAGCGAGCATTGCTTTCTTACAAGTGGGGAAAATTTGATGATGCACTTTTGCAGTTTCTTACTAGAAATATTGTTTGTAGAGAAATAATTATTCCCTTTTATGTCTTTACAGAATCAATATCGTTTTGAAGGAACTGGTTTTCCAACTATTCCTCAGCTCATAGAACATCATTACACAACAAAGCAGGTCATTACAAAGAAATCAGGTGTTGTTCTGCTGAATCCTGTTGTTAAGGTAATGCATACATTCCAAGAACTTTATTTAACTGAAAATAATTTGGGGGTGTTTCTGTTGTTATTTCAAATATGGTCCTGTGCAACTTCTCAGAAGATTTTTCATTTTTTCTCATTTTGTGACTGTTTCTGAGCTTTATGAACCTTTTCTGCTTTGTGCAATATATTAATTTAAAATTACTCTCCATTCTGATCCTTGTAATAAATTTTTGCTATCTTGAAAGAATGGCAGTCAACACCTTAAAAATTTTTTTTTTGTTTCCCATTTGGATTTCAATACTAAGTAATTCAAAGTAGTAGTTCATTTCCCTTCCCTCCATAAAGGAAGAAATTTCTTTTATATAGTGGTGTTCTATAAGTGGCGACAGTCTCATGAAATTTGGAAGACTTATGACAACTCCATTTTGTCTCTGTTTTATATCTCAAAAATAAGTTATATGGACACAGAAAAAGGTACTGACACTCCAGCATAATTGAAAATTAAAATAAAAATTCCCTTTTTAATCAGGAAGCTACTGCAGAAAGTCTTTCAAGAGGAAAATGAAAAGGGATAAGTATTAAACTATATCAGTGTTTTAAGAGCCTCCTTGACTTCTTCCAGTATTTTTGCAATTAGTATCTACTTAGTTGATATTTCATTTGTTTGCCAACTCCACTTATATCTTTGGATCTTAACTATAGGTAAGCCTTCTTGATTTGTTTTTTTTTCAAGACTGGTCGCAAGCCTGCGTTTGACAAAATTTTGATGTTGGCTACATGATTTGAATTTCTTTAGAGCAGCTGTTCTCAAAAATATTTAAATTGTTTCGGTTTGTAATGGCTTTTGCTCTGAGCTGTGATTTTATGGTGATTTTAGTTCTCCCATCTGACAAAAACTAGATGTTGTATTCTGAAGAAGTATTTCAGAATGAAGAAAAAGAGTGCTATGAGCTTTCCCTTTTAATTTTCTTGGAGCTCTGGCTTTCATACAGAAAAGTAAAGACATTTTAAGTTGTTTTCAAAAATAGCATATGCACTCTGACACCTAGTGTTGGGGGTAATTTATGCATCATGTACTATTACCAAAATGTCTTTGATCATTTCCTTAAAATTCATTTGACATCTGCAACGACTGGTTTTTCTTTGTTCGATTTATAAGTGCAGAGCAGTCTTTGTCATTTTGTGCAATCTTTAATCTTTTTATGCAAATTGCTGTCCCTGTAATAACCTATTTAGGAATTGAAAGTTAAATATGGCAGAGAACTTCACAGAAAAAAAAGTTGTGCTTTTTAGTTTGTTTTTGCTTTCCTTCCTTCCCACAGTCATTCATCCTCCTTTACCATATTAGTAAAATTAGTGTTCACCTTCTGAGACATTGCCCTTGAAAGAACAGTCTTAATTGTGTCACAAAAGGCCTGTCCCATGTCCCATTTCATGTAGACCAAATCTGCCTGCTTAGAATTTTAATGATACTGTTATAATAGAATTTAAATTAGAAAAACTGAGGGCATTAAAAAAGATATCTGCTAGTGACTTCTTTAATGGAAAAATCTCTCATGTTTATTTATAATCTTTTAGAAAAAATGTACATAATGTTCTTCAGTTTGTTATTGATGGATTGACTGGTATGTAAAGCCCCTGGGTAACCTCAGTGCATACCCAAGGTCTTTATTAGTAGAAATGCTATTTTAACTGTATTAGATGTATTTTAACTTTTTAACATCTTTGACCTCATGTTGTGGAGGTTTTTAAATTTTTTGAAATACGTTTTTTTATCCTGAAGAAATCTGTGTGAAGTTGTGAATATGTTTAAGTTTGACTACTAAAAAAGAAAATAATCAAGAAAATAAGAAATACCATTTTTATTTAGGTGTATCTGCATTAATGTTTTCATTTGGATCAGAAATACACCTTTGAAGCAAGTCTGCCCAGTGCCATTAGGATGCTGTGCCTCCACCACTGAGCAGTCTCTGAGGATCCACTTTACTCCTTTCAGCTGAAACAAAATGGGAACATGCACAACTCTTATGGGAGGGCTCTCAGTTTTCAGAACTATTATTTCTAGCCTGCAATAATGCTTTCTGCCCAAGTATATGCTTCAGATCCTGAGCACCAACTGATTCACTCTGGAGATCTGCCACTATTTCACTAGTGCTAATATAGTCCTAGTATTTGGATCCTCTGTGATGTGGCTTTATACATTTCGTGTACATGGGAGGAATGATGGACTATAAATGTTGAGATGAATGAAAAGTGTTAAAAGAAAAAAAATAGATATTTCTTAGTTGTGCTTCTAATGTAGATAAATAAGTTTGCAAGTGATGTGATAAGTTTAGGGAGATCTGATGCTGTCTTGCAAGATATGTGTATGTTAATGAGTTAGACATAGAAAGAAATGGTGAAGAATTACAAATTTAAGTTAGAGAGGTTCTTTTCATGAAAATGCACTCAGAAAAATCTGATGTGACCCCAATTTTTCAGTCACTGAACCAATTCAAAGATGTAATTTTCTTTAAGAAAATTGAACTCACAGTTTGGAAGTGAGTGTTTATAATATGTAAAAGATGTACTTACACAAAATGGATTTATTTATTGTATATGAAATAAATGATTCAATAGCCTGCAGCTATTGGCATTTGGACAGAATTTCATATCTTAATACTAGCAGTGCATTTCAGTTATATTCCTGTTTCCTCAGAATTTAGAGAAACATTACAGAATTTGCTTTTCAGGTTTTGTAGCAGAAATGATTACAATATTTCTGTCACGTAACAAAATGAATGCATTGTTCTTAATGGAGGCCTATTCTTGTCAAGGCATGTCATCCTGTTGAGAAAAGGGAAAAAGGAGAATAATTTGCTCTTTGTGCAGCAAAGTACTAAATCAAATTCATGTATAATTTCAGGTATATTGACTACTTTCAAAATTAAAAGGATTTATTTTCTCAAAAATTCTCATTAAAATGCATTGTAATAATGGAGGCTCAAAGAGTAACAGAGATTGTTTTATAGTCTTGTAGCTTTTTTTTCTGAAGACAATGGCTTTAAACATCTGCTCTAATCAGTGTTTCTGGTTCAGTCTTGTCTTTGTGGTATTTGGTATTTCTTTCCATGATCAGATTTAGATTAAAATTGGAAGATAAGACTCTTAAAGGGTGTAAACATTATGCTCAAAACTATAAAAAAAAATGTTTTATAAAGTATATGAATTCCATTTTAGCAAACACAGTGTATTTTTTGACCAATGTCTTAAAGAAAAATCTCTGTTCTAGAAATATTAAATGGGCACCTTGGCTACACGTGAATTCCTGGTTTCTGTATTGCTTTCATATAAAAAAATTATAGAATGCCATAGTGCTGTGTGGCGTGCAAATTGAACAAAAGGAGTTATTTCAAACACAACTGGAACAGTAGGAAATAAAAATAACTGAAATTTAAGCAATTCATTCTTACTAAAAAAGAAAAGTAGGTTTGTTGTTAGGAAGGGGAAAAAATTATTAAATTAAAGATTTCAGAGGAATCTGGTAACTAGGAGAATAAACTCTTTTGATTAAAGCATACTTTGTCAAGATTATTTAGATTTACTAGATTTTATTGCTGACATTTTGTATATACACGTGAAAATCAAAGGATTGTCTATATTGTGTAACATTCTGGCTGTAAGTCCTTGTGGAACACTTGTAAAAACTGGGGCTTTGCACTGTGGCTTTTCAGTGTTTTTGTCAGAAACTTTATAACCAGATGTTAATATAGCACAATAATAAAATTATATTAGAATTATGTACGACTGCAACACCTTTTCTGCTGAAGTAACATCCTGGATTTTTTATGGATTCTGGCTGGATTTGGAATTAAAATATTCTATAATAATTATTTTTTATAAAATTGTGAGTTATAAACTTCTGGTAGGTCTCTAATTATATTCTTCTTCCTGTTTCTACTTGTGCAGTCAGTTTGCAATATTTTCATAGGATGTGGCTGCAAGTATGTAACCTTCATTGAACATAAGCTCTCACAGGTCAAAAAACACAGTGTAGATTAAGAGCAAAAACGAGTGTCTGAGCTCTTAAATTCCCTTGTAGAATTATAGTTATGTGCAGTCGGGTACTGTGAAGTAGCTTATGATTGCTTCAAAGTATTTTAGCATCTATCAGTTTAAGTGGAAAAAGATGTTAAAAAGGAGTGAAATGACATTTCAGCTGTGCAGTAGCAAAGGTTACACACAAAAGCAGCTACAGGCTAAGAAGAGTATGGCTTTCTTGAATCAGGTGCGTACATCAAACGTGTGTAATCATGTCTGAATTCTCAAGAAGATCTGTTTGTGAGAGCATGAATAATAGATTTATTTGCTTAATTGTGGGCCAGTTTATTCAGAAAGAGTTGTGATACATTGAGGAGGATGCTGTGTAGTTAATTCTCAGATTTTTGAGTTTTAGGAAAGGATACAAAAGATACAGAAAAGGTGCAACTGTTGTGGTTTAACCCCAGCTAGCAACTGAACACAGAGGGTCATTCACTTCCCCCACAGTGGGATAGTGGAGACAATCCTAAGGGTAAAAGTGAGAAAACTCATGGGTTGAGGGAAAGACAGTTGAATAGGAAAAGCATAAACCTCACATGCAAGCAAAGCAAAACAAGGAATTCATTCACTGCTTCCCATGAGCAGGCAGGTGTTCAGCCATCTCCAGGAAAGCAGGGCTCCATCACGTGTAACCATGACTTGGGAAGAAAAATGCTGTCACTCTGCGTGTCTTCTTCCTTTGGTCCATTGGGGTCAGCTGTCCTGGCTGTGTCCCCTCCTAATCTCTTGTACAGCCTGCTAGAATTCATGGGAAAAGCTTAAAAAAATTCACCTTCACTGCAATCTTTTAATTTTAGAGGAGATTGTGTACGCATGCATGCCATAAAGATTACTTCCTGTGTTAATCATCTTTGTCAAGGGACTAATTTAACATGTAAGACCAAAATATAACCCCATACTAGCTACTGTGAACAAAATTATCCCAGCCAAAACCACTGCAGCAGCAAAGAGTTGATTGCCATAGACCACAGAGGAAAATTTTGTCTAGCTAAAGTCGTTAATACAGAAGAAAAAAAAATATGCTGAATACAGCATTCAGAAGATTACAGAAATAATAATAGAATCTGCTAATATTTAGCAGAGCCATTTCTGTACCAATTCCTTTGTGTGTCCTTCATTGACTGGCTTTTTTTCTGCCACCAAGAGATTTTTCCAATGCTTTTGCTGTTCTGAATAATGAGTTAGTGGTATGTGAGAAGCTAGCAATATCTTGTTGAAGAACTATATGCATCTGATATAAAATCTTAATGCAGCATGCTTCTTTTAAACTGTTGACATCTATGTAATGTTGTATGATTTCTGATTCAATGCCATCATCTGTCTTACTTGGAGTGCAGGCAGAGCTTACTGGAACTCACGCTGAAATCTCGTCAATTAAGGCTACAGATTTCTTTCTGTGTGGCTTTGCCTTTTCCCTGCTCTTTCCCAATCAAAAATTAGCTAATGTAGAAGTTTATTTGAAATTTTGACAGATTACTTCTATTCCATTCCAATGGTTTTAACATGTTTTCTGAAGATTATGAAACCTAGTGCAAGATGAGCAGGTGTGGCTAGGAAAGGATAGGACAGAGGATCTTTGGGTTGTGTTTTGCACAAATAATAATTTGGTGGAAGCTCTAAGGTGGAACTGCAGCAGTTTGGAAGGTATTGTATGCCTACCACTCTAACTTAGAAATTATTTTTGAAGGATTGTTGGGTATATCAAGGAACAGTCTGGCAGAGAGTATACCTTAGTGTGTGGATGTTGCCAAAAGGATGAGTTAAATATTTTTCCTCACGGGGAAAAGAAACCATCTAACTGGAAACAATGGATGTTTTGAAGTTAAGTTAGGATGGAACTAAGTATGTGGCTAAGTATCTTACATAGCTCAAGGAGACTGTCTTGGACATTTTTGCATACATCTGTATTCTCCCTACCCCATCTGACATAACTCCTCATATTTGGGTGTTTGTACCTGTGTGAAAATATTGTAGCCCATTTTAATCAGTTGAGTGTATTTTTTTTTGTGTACACATGATATGACTCTGCTTTTCCATTCTTGTCTGTTTTAATCACATGGAATGTTTAAATGAAAAACCATGTTATCACACAACTTTGTTTTCCTTTGAGTGTACAGAAGATTGTCACTAGTTTTGGAAGGCATATCTGATCCAGGGCAGATAATTTTTCTGTTTGCGTATATTTAGTTAGCGGAGTGCTTAAGTTTCGGAGCTGAATTTATAGTCCAGAGGAATTCTATGTGTTTTAAAATGTTTGAAATATCATGGTTTTGACATAAACGTGACTTTCCCTTTCCTGTGCTCTAAGATTTCACATTCTATGTCATGTTCTTCCTCAGGCTTCTTCTTTCTTCTCTATTTTTCTCTATTTCCTTTATTTTTCCTCAAATATCCTCAGCGTCTTTCTAGCCCTTTCTTGAATAAGAGAAATACTGCACATCATTCCAAAAAAAAGTGAGGAAAACTGGTACTGTATATTGACTTCTACAGTCATTTTGTCTACTGATATTTAAGTAAGATTGCTTGAAGAACAGCTGTGCAGTTCATCTGAGGTCACTTCTGCAGTTTACACCTTGCATAATAGCTTTTGTGAATCTCAGTTCTACCCTCTTGGTTTATAGCCATTTACAATTTGATTTAGCAGAAAGGTTGAACTTCACAGTGGTTTTTTTACCTAACAGTAAGAAGTCAGATAAAGTAGTAGTTTTTCCAAGGAGCTAAACCTGTCTGCAGTATTATTCTGTTTTACAGCTCACACTGAGTTTCATCAGTGTGGCTTAATATGCAAAGCAACTTCTATAACAATTTTTACAGCTCATGAATCTTTATTCTGAAACAGTTTAAAGAAGTTGCCAGTGAGGTTTTTCAAAACCCCTCTTATAAAACTTACTTGTTCTTTTGAAAAATCTTTTCTACCAGCTACCTTTATTTCTGTATTTAATCTGAAGGACTTGAAACACGTAGTTTATGATTCATGACATTGATATGAACATTAGGTCTACTGGCACGGGTGATGTCAAAAATATTACTTCTCTAAAAAGATCATTTCTCATTCCCCCATTGATAGGCCTATCTACGTGTACACAGCTATTATTCACTTCTTTTTTTCCTCTGGTTCATCAAGTTCCGATAAGTGATATTTGAATACCTATCTGATAAAAATTGTCTGTGACTCTGGTTTTCATAGCCGTGAAAAGAATTTTACTGTAATTATCCTTAATACTGAAAATGAAAGATTAGCTTTCCATTTTAGTTGTTGTGGGAAAATAGTTCTTAGCTGCAGTAATTCATACTACTGATATTTTCTATTTTACTTGGAAGAAGGAGAGCAAATACAACTTTCCAAAGTAGTTTTCTGATGCATTTTTGTCTGCTTACAAGAAGAAACATCATGCATGTTTATGCACTAGATTAATGAGATGTTGATAAAATGCCTCTATTTTTGGAGTTATTTTAGGGAAATGTTAAGGGTTAATGTACTGTCATCAGAGAAAGGGTAGGGATGTTTAGCTTTTTGGTTAATGCCCCATGCTGTGTCCAGATAGATTCTGAGGCTGCAAAGTCTTATGTTTTCATTTCTCTTAAAGCAACGTTTGGTTTTCATCAATTCGTTTTGGGGCTCCCTAAATCAACTAAGGGGTTTTTTAGCCTTTTTTGCTTTTGTTACATCTACTATTAAGATGAAAAACAATGACAGAATTTGCTAGAGATACTGCCTTCTGAACTAGGAAGAGTAAATAATGTGACAGAGCATGAGGTAAGTAAATAACAGTGATGATAACATAGAAATCTTATTTATTCATACTCTCTTGGAACCTCATTGAGATTTTCTCCCTCTTCCTCTTTTACAAATCTTGCTTTGGAGTTTGGGTAAGAATCTTGTTTTCGTTTGGTGGTTCTCTGAAACTGAATACAGCACAGGTGGCATTTTTCTTTTTATCCTCTTTTCTCTCTTCCACTAGAAATGGTGAGATTTTTAGAACAAAGTGTTTAAGCTGAGGCTCTTAAATTCATATCTAATTCCCAAAAGGTCTGTTTTAAAAAGCTTAGTATTTAATTGTGTTACTGCTCGTTGTTAATTTGAAAAAGTACCATTTTAGAATTCTTAATGATTGAAATTGTTACTGAAAATTATAGAAAAATAATGCTGAGGGAATTTGAACACTTGGTTATGTTTCCCACTTTATTGAAAGCTGTTATAATTTAGCTGCAACTAATTTATAAGTTGCCTTTTTAGTTTAATAATTTGTGATTTCTTTGATGTGGTTTCTCCTAATGAAGGGAGATAGGCAGGAGGAAAACTGCACTTGTATATTTTGAAGACATTTACGGTAATAGTGATAACATCTCAGTCTCATAGCTCAGAAAAAGAAAAATGCTGTTGCATCTTCTACAGCAGCCATCTGCTGTTCATACTGGTACTCAGTGGCTTGCACACAACACAACTGGACCTGCATTCTCATTGAAGAAAGTATTGATGAACAATTGATTCCCTGCTGATTGCTCAGGGTTTGAAACTTACCATGGTCCAGGGAACCATGAAACTTAATACCATTCTGAGATTAATACTACATATCCAGAAAAAGAATACTGCATGTCCAGAATACTTTATTTTACAAATAAAAGGCAAAATTTCAGATTAAGTATTCTTTTTGACAGTAAAGGTTTTTATGGCTTATTAATATAATATAATAAGACACGACCCAGCAGTTAGGATTTCCAACAACCAAATCCTTTATTAAAAGGAAAAACCCCCTTTATATACCCTCAGGGGACATGTGATTCACCTGGACCCAATCACTGTAGGGTACACACTGCCCATGTGTGTCAGTGTTTTACCTGGAGACTCAGAATACATCACCCTGCATCCCTGGGATATGCCTCCTACAGGCTTTATTTCTTTAATTACTATTTTGTCTTTTTGTGAGTTACACTTAACTTTTGAAATAACTCTCCTCTTTGAAAATTTATATCTTTGTTGAAATAAAACAAGTTATACCGGATAGTCTGAGAAAGTCTGGAAAGGTGGTCAATAGCAAACTGTTTGCTTAAATAAACCTTCAGTATGATGACTGTTGGGGAAAGGACTGGTGTCCTGGCTGGTATCCTGCTGGCCAGGGAGTCCCCTGTGGCTGCTCAAGCTTGCCCTGCTGCTTAGTGGTTAATGAGGAATAATAATCAGGGAACTCTAACACATTGAACAAAGTAGGAGGGAGGATGTGGCTTCAGAAGGCAGTAATGCCTTTCCCAGCCAGGGAAGAAGGAACTCCTTTACCTGCAGTGGAAACAACTATGTACTAATAAGAGCGGTCTCAGTAAGGTTCTTGCTCATCTTTCTTTTCCCACCCAAGAATTGTCTGCCTTGAATAAATTCCTTTCTATCCTTTAGGTATCTTATCATTTCCCAGGTGTTCTTCCATAGAGAAGCTCAAAGCCATGCTTTTGCCATTAGTTCCTCATGTCTGATAAAGGGTTATCTACCAAGCTGCGCTGAAGCTTAGTCAGAGCTGAGCCAAGTCAGTTCCTGTGCTATGGCATTCATGTAATTCAGTTTCTCCTGGGGGAAGCCACAGGACAGAAATAAAGTAGAATATGGTAAAGTTTGTAGATTTCTTAAGTAATTCCATTTAGAAATAAGGTATATCATTAAGATTACAATCAAGTATGCTCAAGTGCTAATTTTTGTAACCGAATTTGTTTAAAGTGCTTTTATATTCTGTGGTCCAAAATTAACAGTAGAAAAATCTGAACAGTCACAAAGTAAAGAGAGATTTATAGTAGTGTCACAAGAAGAGAGCTGCATCATAAACAGGCTCCTTCTGGGTGGAATTGTAATGGGCATCAATAGTCTCAGGAGTTCTGTCTGCTGTCATTCAGATTAGTTTGATTAGGTATGAAAATGCGGAGGATTTGTTCTATTTGATTTAGAAGCAACTCTTTTGAAATGAAAATTTCTGTGACTTGTACTGATGTGTGTTAAAGTGTCTGTTGATCTATACCTACATTCAAGAATATTATGTCCCATTTTACTGTCACATTTCTTCTGTAACTTTCAGTGTCTTTCACACACGTGATTAATCTGTAGATGAATTAAGCACTTACAGGAGATCAAGAACTTTATGATCAGACACGACATTAACTTTTTATGATATGCTAATATGTATCCATTTCTTTGTGTGCCTTATTGATTTATTATTAAGTATTGACAGCTATCTAAAATTATTGAATGATTTCATATTCAACTCAGTGCAATTCAAATAGATTTAGTGAGACAACATACTTGAAGTAGAAAGTCTTATCCTTGTTACTGTCCACTTTACTGCGCTGTTCATATTATAGTTTATTAATGAAAAGCAATTATCTGAACCACTTACATTTTTTTTTGAACCAGTATTTAAATGAATATCTAACACACTGCAAATTAGAAAATTTGGTTTCTTTTTTGTTTCTTTTTTAATGCCAGAATTATACACCGATATAATGTAGATGACAGTGTCCCTTCTCTTAGATTTTTTTCTTACTATCTGCTGAAGAAACTGGTTGGGTGCAGTTTAACAGGGGTTATATCAAACACAGCTGATCAAACTTTGAATAATTCTCTGATTGTGAAAAATCTGGCAGAACTATGATAATGTAATGCATGGGTTAAAGTGGTAAAATGAATGGCTGAAGGTTTTCCTAAAAACTGCAGATAGTGATTAATGTACTGATACAGTGATAACAAATCCTTCAACAGATCATTTGAATCCAGTTTATGGTGCCATTTTCATTGATTAGTCCTCTGAAGGATCATCATAGGATTTTTTTTTTCATAAACAAGCTTTTGAAATGCCACATTGTCAATATATTCAAAAAATTGTTCATAGAACTACTGAATCCTTGAAAGTTAAACAGTAAAAAAATCCATCAAATTTTTATTCTATAACTTTTTGCCTTTTAATGTACTTATTTCAATACTAAAAGACATTATGTTAATACCTCCAAGTAGTAATTTTTGTGATTTGGGTTTTTTTTACAGCTTTCTTTGCAAATTGTTTTCTTCAGTTTGAGTTTCATTGTTAAAGGAAAATGTGCAGTTTGATGACACTTCCTATCTGTTTGTAGGATAACAGCTTCTGAATGAGACGTCCAGTCAGCAAAAAATATCTATTACAAGGAGGAGATGATGAAAATATGTTTCATATGATGTTTGATCAGTGAGGCAGTAGTTTTAATCGATAATCTTGTTTATAGGAGAAAAATAAATTGGTGGATATTGAGAAATTCCTCTCAAGTCTTCCCGCCAAAGGATAAGGAATGGTAAAGGTTGGATCCCATCATACAGCGTGGTGAAGTGGTACAGGAATTCACATGATGAGGCTAAGAGGTTTTCTGTGCTGGAAGTTTGGGTGAATAGAGCCATTTAGGGAGTTACTGGAGTGTAAACTGTGCACAGCTTACAAGAGCAATGATCTGTGTGATTTTGTGACATTGTGCTTAAGAAAAAAAGCATTGAAATTGCAATAGCGATGATTCCCACCCATCTTTTAATTTGCTAAATTCATGTTCACCAAAAAATGTGGAGTATTGTAATTCCCTACAAGGTACACTGTGCAGCATAATTCTTCTATACTCCTTTCGTTGTTTTAGTTACCCAGAAAATCTCTGAGTTACTTGCTGAATGTTTTATTTGATGGAAAAAGAGTGAGACATAAATTAATACAAGCCTCCACCTTCCTGAGGAGTTGACAGCAGACTTCACTGGTTGTGTAGACCAAATGAAGTAATGTTGATTCACAGTGCTGCCCTTGAGGAGTGTTTGTTAAAAGATACCAACCCCCCCCCTTGAAGGGAAGTAGAATTTTCACAGTTAAAAGAAAAAGAAAACAAACAAAACACCTTCCTTTAAGATGATCTCAAGCTTTATGTTATAGAATCACAGAATCAACTCAAGGCAGGAGGAGACCTTCAAAATCATCTTAGATCCAACCATCAACCCAGCACCACCATTATCACTAAACCATATCCCCAAGGACCACATCCAGACAATACTTTAACTGGCATTTGTTGTCTTTTCAAGTAGTTATCTGTAATGTTTCAAACCAGCAGCGAAGATACAAGAGATGCAAATATGTGTCTTGCTTATAAGTGGAAAAATTACTTCATTTTCATATACACTGAGGAGGGAAGTGTGGGAGTTATTTTGATTTAACATTAAGTTGTTTTGTATACCAAAATGAAGTTTTCTTATCTTATTTTCACTTGGGGAATTGTTAAAAGCTGGATTCTAGATGCCAATTTCCAGAGCTAGTGTGAAAATTTGCAGAGTGCTTATCTGCATACATACTGTCATGTTGTAGGCTTAATTTCTAATAAAAATTTACTATATGGTGTATATATATATATATATATGTATATATATATATATATATATATATAAAACTCACTGTTTTATAGCAAGTTTTCTGAACTCTTGTATTATAAAGGCTTAGCTTTAAAACTTCTTGGCATGCTTGTGATTGAGTGGTCTGAATATAATAACTTCTTCAGCTCCATTTCCACTGAGAGAAGTAGAAGAAAATGTATCTTACATATTTGCACGGATTAAAAATTCTTTCCTCTTCTTTTCATAGGATAAGAAATGGGTTCTCAATCATGAAGATGTCACACTGGGGGAATTACTGGGCAAAGTAAGTAATAAAGTGAGCTAAATAACATTTGAATAAGTGTACAGTAATCATTAGGCTATTCCTATATACCTTCTCTTTTAAATTACTGTAGTATGTGATTTTTATATCAATTCTTTACCTTAATACACAAGACAAGATGTAAATCACACTTCCTAGTAAATGTTATAACATCTGTGTGAAAAGTATTTAACTACCATACATATTTTTCCTTTCTGGAAGGGTTTTAAGCTACCTAGATTTCTGTAAAGCATGATGTGGCTGTTTTACTTTCTGTAGTCTTACAAAAATGTTGTTGCAAAATATAAATAAAACCATGTTAAGAAACAGGTAAATGTGTATTTATGTATAAGATTTCATACAATGAGATGACTAAATCATTATTTCTTAAAACAAATGGTTGTTTCTTATGTATGATTGCTTTCATTCCTTCACTGATGAATGTTAGGTAACTTCACAATCTTATTGAAATTAATTCTTATATAGTGTAGTTTATAAATTTGTACTTTAGAAATTCTGCTTAGGAACTCTTAAGTCTTTAAAATTAGTTAAGGTCTTCACCTACATTTTTGGCACCTTTGCATCTGTGAAGACCATTGTGAGTGCCACTCTGGACACAATGTTCCAAAAGATTTCCCAAAGACTGAAAACTAAGATTAAATGAGAAGGAGACAAATGAAAGGAGTAGTTACCTTTTTACTGTGATGCACACTAAGAGAATTGATGAGAAGTTCAAGAAATGGGGGAATTCAATACTCTCAGAAAATTCTGTTACCCAGGATAGAATCTCTGTCAGAGTAAGATGACAAAAAGTATTATCTACTGAAAGAGAGAGTTGTGTCTGCATAAAATGCAGATACTGTGACAGCTTCACATTCTTAAACAGAATAGTATCAAGGGAGAAAAATAAAGATGTTTCAGGTATAAAAAAAACTTTTACTTGCTACAAAAATAAATATGAATTAGCGTAGATAAGTAAAGACAATTATTTTACTAAATGAATTTACATATATATTGCATGTTTTTGGCACAAAGCATTTTTAACATTCAATAAAGACAACTCAATACTTGGAAGTGATTATGGAAGGATATGTTCTTTAGAAACTTTCTTGGAACACAGTATAAATCTGTTATGCATCCATCTCTAAAAAGATGTAGTCAAATTGAAAAAGATAAGAGTGACAGGATCATCAGCATCCATATGACAAAATGTTAAGTAAACTACAGACATTCACCATGGAAGTGAGAAATTTGAGAGTCTATAAAATCTTGAGTGGTCTGGAAAAGATGAGGAAGAAATCATGAAAGTTTAGTGCGTAAGAGATACAAACTTTAGAAAAGACAAAGATTTTTCTTTACCTCAGGAGTGAATGGTCAGTTTATTTACTCAGTAATTTTTCTACAATACCTCACAAAATGAAAGTTGCATAACAGGAACATGAAAATCATATCTATATATAAAATAAGAATTCGATATTTTAAATAAAGAAATAAGTATTTTCAAGACTTACGTAGTGCTTTGGGTGGATTCAGATTTCACTGTTTAATACCTCTGACCAGAAGGATAGAGGAAAAGTGTGTTAGGAGCAACTCAACTTCTTACCTTTAGGGACCTCATGCCGTTTCAGATATGAGGTAGTGTACTGACCTTTGGCAATGCTGTTTTAGAGGGGCTGTCATACATCCTATGCCTTGCTTGCCAGCTACATCCTCCTTGTCCTAGGGTATAGAAAATAATACTGGAAATGTGTTTAGCCCTGCGTTTCTTCCTTTGTTACTAGAACCACATTACTGTTTTCCATCTGAGTTTGTTTTTCCCTTTTCTGTCATCTTTGACAATGCTGTATTCAGCTGCATGATGTATGAAATCTTCATCACTCAGGAAAGAAAGGAAAACAATTCTAGCAGTTTTGCTTTTTTTTTTTTTTTTTAAAGTGACATGCAACCCCAGATACCAGGACACTGAAGTGTAATTCATGCGGAAATTAATCAGACATAGGTTGTGCTTATTCTTTGGGAAATATAAAACTTAACTAGAAGTATGAGATCTTCAGTTTTCTTTTTGTTTTTTTTTCACTTGGTTTTTTTAATCCATAATATTGTTTTGTTTTATAACCCACAATTTCCTTCTTCCTTCAATTTGTGTTGTAACTAATTTTCCTTTTGTTTTTATTTAAGTAAAAAATAGGTCTGATGGAGTATGTAAGGAGTATGTAAGCCTTACATGCATCCCTTTATAGAGCAGGGCTGACCTTAGGTTTTAAAGAAATTGTGGATCACCAAACTTTTTGGAGGAAGACAAGACAATACATTTTGCAGTGGGCTTAATTTATGGTCAAGATTAATATTCAGTGTTTTCATTCTTCTTATTTTGTGTTTTTTTCTTTCTTATATATGTGAGAATGTTTATGTTATTTTCATGTGTTTTGTCCTAGTGTTCTGGATAATTTTTGGTGCTGTGCAGACTGCAAGTTAAAAGCTATTCACTAAATACAATAGTGAGAAAACGAAGGTGTGCAGGAGTAAGAATAAGAAAAAAAAGTACTACTATCACTGTCAGTAGAGTTTAAAAGTTACTAAGATATTTTATGAAAAAAATTGTATTTACTTGATTAATGGGTGTTTTTCCCCTCTTTCGAGCAAAGTCAAACTACAGCTCATACACTGTGTCTGTATAATAGATGTACTATATCATGTGAACTGCTGTTGTTAGGGGCAGATACTGGAAGAAAACCTGATTTGACTCCATAAGCACGTTTCAAATTTCTATACTAGTTACATTATATGTCTGCATTATTTTTTTCCGGAGATTTTTGAAGATTTTGTTTACTTAGAATGATTTTTCCCCTCTTGATTTCAGGGTAATTTTGGTGAAGTGTATAAAGGAACATTAAAGGATAAAACTCCTGTTGCTGTGAAAACTTGCAAAGAAGATCTTCCTCAGGAACTGAAAATAAAATTTCTGTCAGAAGCCAGGTAAATTCTCTAAATTTACTTGAAATATGTACTTGTTATGTGGTTTTTTTTCAAGATTTATTACTAAATGGATTTACAAAATGTGACCGTCAAGAAAATTCAAAGCAGTAGTCAAACTTTTTTCTTCCTTTCTCTCCCTCAGTACATTTCACAACTGTCACCCTGGTAACTAAACATAGGCATTTTTATTGTGTAAATGCTGTAGCATCTGCATGTGCTGAACCCGTATCTTTGGCAAAGGAAGCTGTGCCTATAAAGCACAATTTTGCTGTTGTAAGTGCTTTCATTTAGAATGTGCCATGAGGATTGGGATAAGACTGGAAGATGCTGTTAATCATCATCAGGGTAGAGGGCTGTCTTGAGATAATTTCATCATTTTTAAATTATCTTTCTTCCTCTTACTATGAAGCTTCAGATGTTTTAATTTTTACTCACAGGCTAGTATGATCAATATGGGAAAGTAAAAGACACTAACTACATTTATAAAATTAAGATCAGCCACCCTATCTTTTGAATCATTTTAAAAAGCTTGTAACTTGGCAACTGCAGAGATTTTGCATTTGTTAAGAAGCATTTGTTAAGCAGCTTGATGCTACTGGAAAAAATGATCTGAAAGGAAAAAAAGGTGTTATTTTTCACTAAATGTGTATGTACCAGGTATGTTAGTATTTTACTCTTGATCCTAGTAAAAAAGGGAAAAAGAGTAGATGCTTTGAGTCAGCAAATATCAGAAGGAACATTTATGTTACA
The DNA here is from genome assembly GCF_003945725.1 of Corapipo altera. Lineage (NCBI taxonomy): Eukaryota > Metazoa > Chordata > Aves > Passeriformes > Pipridae > Corapipo > Corapipo altera. The sequence goes on along the minus strand of NW_020884921.1, from coordinate 783,728 downwards.
AAATCTCTGTAGAATTCTTTCTTGCTCTTCATTTCACTTATAAATCATAGCATGCTGTTTTAGGCTGCAAATGTTCTTAATAAAGCATTGTCTAAGAAGATGTACATGTTTTCATTTAAATCTCAAAATTAAAATTGCAGACTTTATAGTCTTCTAAAACTTATTGTATTAATTAATCTCCCAAAGTAAAATTGGAATGAGTGTGCTTTTGAAAAGTGCAGCAGGGAAGTATAGAGATATGCTGTGCATATCTTTTTGATGTAGCTCTATGCCTGCTCCACCACAGAAATGCTACGTAATTACAAGGATTCTTGAGAAACTGTGTACCTGTCAGGTTGTTTTTCAGTTATATAGATAAACATTATGTAGACAAATGTAAAATTAAAATAAGAATAATATAGTGCTCAGTTTTGATGTATTAGTGGATCGCTATGACCTCCATTTCAAACAGTGATGATTAATCTATTACACTGATTTTTTTCCTTTATGATAACAATAATGACATATTCCATTAAAATAACATTAAGGGTTTAAAATATTTTCCCATAATACTTAATTAGTTTGTACAATAAAGTTTATTAATATGATTAACTTACTCTATGTTTTGCAGAATACTCAAACAATATGATCATCCTAATATTGTAAAACTTATAGGAGTTTGCACACAACGACAACCTATTTATATCGTTATGGAGCTTGTTCCAGGTAATTTTTTTCTCCTTTTTTTGCAGTATATTTTCATAAGTATTGTTTCTATAATGCAAAATGTATTTTTTTTTATTTGTCTTTTTCTGCATTCTTGTGACTGACCTCGAAAGTCACCTGTGTTGCAAAATCTTTGGAAACACTGGGTTCTATTAGAGTGGAGAGGAGTGAGCTCCACAAATCTGTTGTTTTACTGTAGCCTTTCAGGACAACAGAAGCTTCATTTTTCCTGTGACAAGATATTAAGTGCTATTTCCTTTAACAGTATAATTAGGTAGTGAAAGTTAGGATGTATTTAAAGAAACTTCATGTCTGAGTGTATCAGGTTTGTTTTTTTTTCTTTACCAGAATGTACTGTTTAGTTTATGAGTTCCTTTTGATTTATTTTTGGCATCTGGAGTTCATTTTATTTGCCAATGGCTGGAGAGAATTTTAGATTGTTGAGATGAAAACAGATTTCAGGCAATTGTACCTCTTTGTTGATTTTCTCAGCAGCTGGAAAATGTGTTTGTTTGCTAGCCGCTAGTACTGCTTAATATGCAACACTGTATTTGCTTTATATATATCACTGGATTTGTCTTCAAAACTATACAGTAAGAAGGCTTTAAGAACCATTTTATTCATAATGCTTAAATTGTTTATAATTCTTGAATTCTGGCCTTAGTACAAGAGCACTGATGAAATATTTGACCTCATGGAGTTTTCTGCCTTTATTCAATTAGATTATATTAGATTATTATATTTGTATGAGTGAATAACTTTATTAAAATTAAGACTAAAAGCAGTGTCCTCAGTTTTGAGGAGTACTTTGGTAATCAGCTTCTCCAAATATCTCTGAAGGTAAAAGTAAATCCTGATCTTTTAATACCTTTATCATTCTGGTTCAGGTTTTTCAGAACAAGGAGTTGAAACTTAATGCAATTGGGGAGGAATTAGTGAGAACTTCTCTCTGATTCTTATGCCTATTTTGCAGTCCAAGTCTGTCCAAACCTTCTTGAGTTGTCTGACTCTGAATTTGCAAGAAACTTCTTGCAAAGATTTTTGCCTTGTTTTGAAGGTCTGTTAATCCTCTGTCTTCTTTGCCTGTATGCCCCCATAAAGACTGTACAACATCCAAGCCATCACACTTTCCCATGGGCTCTTGGGAGCACACTGTGAGAGGGACCAAATCAGCAGGAATCCATAGGGATGCCAACTCTAAAGAAATTGACAAAGGAAAGACAAATCACTTAGATCAGTTCAGAGAAGCAGTGATTCTGATGTTACTGTTTTTCTGTTTTCTAATGACAGGTTTGGATGAGATTACAAAAAATGATAGTTTATAGTGCCCTGACTTGGTATTTAAGTCTGCCCCTTAAAGAACAGAATACTGGTAAACTTACCTTGCACTCGACACTTACCTTTCTCAGTATCTTCATTGTCTATCTTTAAATTTGTTTATGCTTGAAGGTGTTTAGGCAGTTTAACTCTGACATTCTGTTAAATAACTAAAAATGTCATGTTTTAGCTTAGAATTGTATTCTGTGATTGTATGGCTCAGAAGGCAGGTAATTAATAAATGTCTAACAGTTTATTCCCTGAGGAAAAAATTAGAAGCATCTCCATAAAACTAGGGATTTCTCCTGGGTTTTTTCTGAGTTCTGTTTAATGTTTGCAATTTTTCTGCTGTTTTTATATCCCAAATAAATGTAGGCTGTACACTTGCTATGTCTTTTGAGACTGCTGTGATGTGGTTCCATAGCAGCTAATTCTGCTTTGCATTCCAGATTCTGATTTCAATTCAGAGTCTTAATTTATTCAGATATTAAAAATATTCTTTGAAACTTACACTGTATGTAGAGAGGTGCTACTTTGTTAGTGATTCTGTCATAAACTGTCTCTGCAGAGAAATCATTTTTCTTTGTTGCAAGTGTAAATGGTATTAAAAACTACATGTGTGGATAAAGTCATCAATGAAAACAAGAGAGAAAGGTTGGAGATGCATTTTAAGCGTGTATCCGTCCATTGAGATGCGCAAAAATAGTCCAGATGTTGCCAACAAATAACACAGAAATAAAGAAAGTTGACAAAGACAATGACAAAGACAATTATCCTTTGGAGATAGACCCCTTTTCTTGTGCAGGGAGGGGAGATGGGTGTTAACATAAGTGATGTGTGTCTTAGAGTAAGAATCACATTAATAAAGAAATGTCAAGATGGGTGATGTAGCAAGGTTTAACTGAAGTAATAAATAATGTAGCAGAGCATATTGTGGAATCAAAGTCAAAGTGAAAGCATAGCTGAAAAATTCTATATGTTAGTGAAAAAGAACCATCATTTACTTACTATTCACTTGCTGTTAATCATGCTGATCTCACTGTCTGTGTCCACCCAGTGTCAATCCACCATAGATTACTCCAGTACAGAAAGACAGACTTGGTTATCCTTTTCACAGTCCACGACCTGTCAAGAAATGAGAAAAATATCTTAATATATTATATGTATTTTATAAATTCTCTTTCAAGGGATGACATGTAGAAAAATACATCCCATCTCCCTGGCATTGGCTGGGTTGTTGGGGACCAGGTCTCTTCTCTGCTTGGTCTTGTCCTACATGTCTTTCTGCCGGTTCCTCTACAAGTGGGAAGGAACGTCCTGTAAGCAGAACGTGGCATCTTTTTCTAGGGTTGGATAACTCTAGGCCTCCTCATTTCTCAGTCAACATCTAATAAAAAAAACCAGTCCTTCAAACTGAGAAAGGAGAAACCCTGAAAAGACAGAACTTGGGCATTTTTTGTATTTGTAACCATATTTTTATGATGGTACCATTGATGATGACATGAACTTAGGATGCTTTTTCCACTAGATTGAAAACACAGGAATAAGAGAAGCTGCAGGAGTCTTGTATCAAGTTAAGAGAGTCCAGTAAACTGGTAAAAGACAATTTGTTCTGAGGACTCAAAGTTCATAACAACTATTGAAACAAAGATGTATTTTACAGTTGTCTAATAAAATATGCCCCATGAGCATCACAAGATAGGACTCTTTCTTATGTTTTAAAGAATGTGTATTGGGAAACATGCATTTTGATATGGGAAAAAGCTATTGGAATATTTTTTGAAAGGGCCGAGTTCTCCTGTTTCTGGGTTAAGCAGTTGGTACTGTTGCCCAAGTAAAGATGTGTAATAAATAGTTTTTTTAATACAGAAAAGCATTTTCTGTCAACTGTTTTTTATTCTTTGTGACACACATACCACAAATAATAATCTCAGTAAGTTGTGATGACTACCTACAATAAGTAACCCTCAATCAATATTCCAAAGAACATTATTTGGAAGGTATGTGCTTCTGTCATGTAGTGCCCAGTTTAATTATTATACAATTTAGATTTATTATTGCTTTCTAAAAGCTATTCTTCTAATTGATTAAAAAAATAAACTAAAATATTAATTGTCATATATGAACAGAAGCTAAAATGCATGAAATCCTAAACAAATTGTCTTCCCTTGCCTCCCCTTTCCTTCCCGAAATGGCCAAGACAGTAATTGAAATTGAGTCAACGAACCCTTACTATTTTTCTTATAAAAATGTTATATATTTTTAAATTGATATCTATACAAATCTGATTTGCAGGCTTAAGCTATGATAGCTACCTGCTGTGAAAAAGCAATTTAACCAAGCAAATGGTTTTAAAATGTTGATTTGTGATTGTGTAATGGATAAATTCGCAATAACCTTTAAAGCACTCTTGCAAATAATAAATTTTATTCTTTTTACCCTAATGACATTGAAATATTAACTAAAATTAACTAAATATTAACTGCCCAGATCCTTATAAGAGCTTCTCACCTACCACGTAACAAAAAATAACTTGAATTTTACAGTGCCGTAATTTTTTCCCCCATTAAATTTTTAGTGGAATAAGAACGGAGAAAACGATTCTGAAATTATCTTTGTATTAAAGCATTTTGTTAAGAGAGAACTTTAACATAGAGTTTTCTTCTTCTTTTATGTTACTTACTTTCTCTATGAACTTTGACGTGAGTCTTTCCCGTGGACTGCAATTCTTGACAGACTGCTCCACCATGGGTCCATTCCATAAGGTGGAGTCCTTCAGGGATAGATTGTCCCAGTGTGGGCCCCCCACGGGGCCAAACGTCCTGTCAGGAGCCTGCTCCAGTGCAGGCTTCCCACAGGGCCACAACTTCCTTTAGGCATCCAGTTACCTCACCGAGGGCTGCTCCACGGGCTGCAGGGGAATCTCTGCTCTGGCTTTTGGAGCATCTCCTCCTTCTCCTCTAACCTTCGTATCTGCAGGTTCGTCTCACATATTCTCACTCATCTCTTCTCTGGCTGTGTCATGATTTGAGAAAACCTTCCCTTCTGGAGCTGGAAGATGGGTAGCTGCAGGGGTGGTGTTTTTGGTGCTGAGCCAATTATAGCTTGGTATGTCCCTGTGGAAATGACATATTCCCATACACACCAGAAAAGAAGCAGTTGGAATTAGGGAAACCATGAGGTGAGAGAGATAGCAGAGGGGCAGGCAGGCCTCCTCGTGGGGGCCAGGCCCCTCTTTCCCCCCAGGCCGGGCTGCAGGGGGCCCAGTGTGGTGTTAAAACTGGACTGGGTGCTGTGACCAAGGGCTGGGGTGTTTTCACCTCCCGCCACCAGCAAGAGGCAGCAGCGTGGGGCTTGAGTGGCCAGCCAGTGGCTGGAGCCAGGCCCCCGGCGGGCAGGCACAGCACTGGAGCCAAGCCAACGCAGGCCAAGGGGTGGCCTGCAGTGAGTCAGGCCGATAGCCATGACCCTGGAGAAGCGGCAGCAACATGCAGCCATGGAGTAGCCCGGGATGGGCTAGGGCACACAGCCATGATGCTGAAGTGGCGGCAGCATACAAAATGCAGAGCAGACCTGGAATGGCCCAGATGGTACCAGCGTCCAGCTGAGACAGAGCAGACGGAGAGAGGTCTGCTGGAGCGTTCTTGGGGTAGGGACTTGAGCCAAAACCCCCAGAACCCTTTGACCCGGGAAAGGAGGGGTGACCTCAGACTTAGAGGACCTCCTGGAACTCCTGTGGAAGGAAACCTTAATGGAGCAGGAGATAAAGACTTTGAGCTTTAACTCTCTGTACGTCGTGGTGAAGACCGTGGTGATAATGAGCTGTTTCCCTCGAAGCCCATGGGCGAGCCCTCGATAGCATAACTGAGTGGCCAGAAGTGGGAGCAGATCCCCACACCCTACAGAGGAGAGGTGAGAATTTTCCAATTACTATGAATTAGAGCTGTGGCCCTGAAAGTGAAAGGACTACTTCTTCTCTTCCTGGACTTTATGAGGGGAGGGAGGGGTAGTCTGTGTAAATACACTGTTTTATCATAGGAAGATTAGTTAAGATTGATGTATATATATTACTATATAGTTTTTATTCTGTTAACAATAAATGTTGATGTAATTCCCCCATACTGAGTTTGTGCCTGTGTGAAACTTCCCTCACATTTGGGTGAATTTGTGGGGGGCTTGAAAATTGGCTTTTGGGTCAAACCACCTCAGGCTGCAATTGCTTCTGCACAATAACTTTTTTCCTTCTTAAGTACGTTCTCACAGAGGAGTTACTACTGTTGCTGATGGGCTTGGCCTTGGCCAGCGGTGGGTCCACCCTGGAGCTACCTGCCATCTGTTCTGTCAGATGTCTGGCAGCTTCGCATAGAAGCCACCCATGTAGTGCCCCCAACACCAAAACCTTACCATACAAACCCAATACAGATTCTCAAATTTTTGTATCTCACCCAAGATTTTCATAACTTTCAAAACTTCTGCTTAGAAAAATTAGTCTGTTGTAACGTTTTAGTGTTATGAAGAACTCTAATAATCATATAGGTTACTGTAAGTTATTTTCTTTGTAATACTCTTGCTTTATTTTTACTACTTAATAATGGAATATCACCCAAGATGGTTTCATAAGGTTTGTTGCAAAGGTGATATCAGATGGAGTTTTTTTTCTGATATCTTTGGATATAAAAGTACGGATAGTGCATTATTTCATAACTTAGTACAGTAACTTTTCAATAATCTTTTGTAATACACTTTAAGTATGCAGTTTATCCTAAGAAAGACAGCAGAAGTTAAAATGAGAATTGCTAATGAATTTTGAGAAGAGAAATCCCGAGATTTGCAAAATGCTTGGTCTTAGTATGGTACCATGAGTTACGGACTTGACTAATCTGACTGAAAAGTAATGTGGGATTCCAGTCTTAAGGTTGTTCAGTGAATTGCTGCCACTGGAATTTACTAATGTAAGTAATCCCCTTTGTAAGGGATGGCTTCCAAAATGAGGAACAGCGGAACTTTGTGTAAGGTATAGTTTATAGTACTGTGTGAGAAACCATGTAACTTTTCTGTAATGCCAACTCAGTCTGAAAAACTGAGCATTTTACTCATATTTTCTGTGTTAATTCATTATTTTTTCTTTGTTCTGTGTCTGTTTTCCCAGTGGGGTTTTTGTACTTTATCTTGCATTGTTGACCTTAAAACTGAAGAAAGAGAAATAATGATGAGAAGCTGCTTTGGTATTCAGAACAGCAAAAGAACTATTTGCCATTGTCTCTTAAGGCCACGCAGGGCATAAGGAGATTTCATAACAGCTCATTTTTAGCAAATTTAGTTGGTGATCAGAAAGACTGCCTGGAATACCGCCAGAGTCCAGACTGACAAATGGATGCTGAATTTTTTGGGGGGGTGTGAAGGTTACTGGGAAAATGCTGAAGGGCTTGACATAGCCTGCTTCCTGTTCTTTTTAAAGTGGACTCAGCATCTTTTCATGGAAAAAGACAGGAAAAGAAGAAACCCTTCTCCTTTACCTTTTCTCACTATTATCTTCCTGGTCCCAACTTCTCTCTTTGTGATCTTAGTGGGTTTTAATTCACTGAGGTACTCATGGTCAATTAAATGCATTTTCACTTGCTCATAATTTATCCTACAGTTTCCCATGTAACCAAAAAGAAACTACAGGAATCCCTTTAAAATTTTGAATGTTTTTTTATCTTCCTCTGGGGGGAAGTCAAAAAAGTCAAAATCAAATGTAATCTGTAAAATGCAAAAAACAATCCTAAGCCACAAAATTCTTTCTTCTCCTTCTTTATGGTCATTTAAATATACTTGAATTTTAACTTGTCCTGAGAGGATAATTTAATTTAGAGGTAGGAACTTGGCATGTTCCTGAAATGTGTGCTCTAGAAGAGGGCATTTTGAAGATAGATGTGGAATACTGTGGTGCAGTTACTACTTCATGCAACTGTTTCAACAGTTTATCTTGTAGAATCTTCCATGATGCCTCTGTCCCTCCAGGCAAGAGTCTGCACAGGCAGTCAAGATAAGCACCAACTCTCTCTGGAAGGAATTATTTAATTGAGAGTCAATGCAAACATCTTTATATATACCATTGCTTGATTCAAGGTAGTAGAAGGAAGCTTGAAGTCACACATTTTGTGACTTGCTCCTTTTAGCTGTTGACCTGTTTAATCATAAGTTGATAGCCTATTTTCTGTTTCAGATTTCTATATATGCAAACATTTATTAATCATTAATAGTTAAAATTATAACCCCAGAAATATTTTGAATGCATTTTTGTTTTGTTATGTAAGGCATTCAAAAATTAAGCAATTCAAGAATCCATATTGTCTGTTGAGTTTTAATTTAGCTTCCTCTAGCGTATACATTATGCTAATATAATATGTTGTGAGTCTGTTATGTATTTTTATATTATGAAAACTAGATCTTATTTCTGTACCAGGTCCTTACCTCAGTCATACAGTTCTAAGCATTTTTCCAGGAGTTGTTTCTTGTCTCCCAATCCATTCTGGGCCTGTAGACTGTATTTAGTCTGTTCTGTCAGTGATCTACTCTGGGTGTGATTCCCTGCCCTCAGTGGGCAGTTATGGAAATTTTTCATTCTAATACTAAATGCATTGTAGACGATTTCCTGGAGTACTGATGTGCATTCCTGATGCCACCACAGAATTCCTACTTGATGGTTGCAAAAAAGGCAGCTTGCTATTTAACTGGGCAGTTAGTATGTGTTCCTTTTATTTAGACTTATGCCGACATGCATGGATGTTTTGAACTCTGGCAGCTGGAGACAGGTAGAGCTGTGCTTGTACATATAAGCAGCTGTGGAAATATCCAGTAGTCTAATCCTACACGAGGGTTGCTGGAATTAGATTTCAACTAAGTTCAGCTTATATGTAGACGTATGTATCTGGCTTCCAAGGTGGAGTTCAGCAAGGTCATAACTTCCTACTTTGCTTCCATATAAGGTAACCTGTTCAGATTTGTTCTGAATCATTTGGGATGCAAATTGCCTCTGCTGTTGATGCAGAAACAAATCAGAGGTGACAGGTTTTATTAGCTCAGGTGCAGCACTGCTTGATGTCAACTGTACTGACTCACAGGCACATTCAGAAAGAGCATAGCCATTTCTGTAGTGCCTGTAACCATTTTTGTGGAGTCACCATCCCTGGAAGTGTTCATAAAATGAGTAAACCTGGCACTTTGCGATGTGGCTTAGTGGGCGTGGTGGTACTCAGTCAAAGGTCTTTCCCAACCGTAGGAATGATGTATGATTCTTAACCAACCTCTGGGGTTACTTCTCTAGCCTGTTCATGCTGTCCTACCTGCAGCTGACTTTGATCTGGCCTGGGTTACTCACTCTGTCTCTTCTGAAAAGTGAATTCATTGCTACTTTCTGTATGGTACAGCAGTTTTTACTTCCACAGGGCGTGCTAGGTCAGAAGCATTTGCAAATAAAGCCCAGTGTTCTCCTGACCTATCAGGCTCTCCTTTTGGCCTTTGTTGGAAAAGAGGGCTACATGGCATAAATTGTAGAAGTACCTACAGATCCGTTGTAACTGGCGCTGAGGTAGAGCTGGTACAACTTACTAAATCTTAACTGATTTTTATAGAATTGCTATTTTCTGTATGTAGTGATACTTTAGGATATAGCACCAAGTCACAGCTGAATTTTTGTATTTCTTCTGTGATATGCACTGAAGCCAGCAAGCCCACTTAGAACTGAAGTCTCAGTTGAGACTGAGATATGTAGAATTTATTTATTGATATGATTTACTATATGCATATTATCTGAGCTTTTTTTGCTAAATGAATTATCACCTTGAGTAAAGAAGAGCAGATGCCAGGAGCAGCTGAAATACATGTACATTGGCTTACCTGAACCTAAGATTAACCCTCCTGACTCGGAAGCGTTGCTGATTTCATACACAGGCTTGGAATGCTGATTGATGCTGAAAAAAATCTGAACTTCTAGTTTCACATTGTATGATTCAGCTGCTGCATTTTCTACTTTGGTGTGGTTTTTTTCTATTTCCTCTGTTTCTGGAGGCAGTGAGATCTCTATAGAGATAATGCAGGGTTTTTCCTGATTGCTTCTTTTTCACCCTTAAAACTTTACTGAAGTTTTACGTGATCTGCCCCACTGGCTATATCATGCATCCTTAGTAGCTGTCTTTTCTCAGCAGATTTCAGATCACTGTCCTATTTGTAGTCAGATCCTGCATCTTTACTGCATGCTGTCAAAAATCAATATAGAAAAAAAAATTCAGTCAGAATCTGGTCAAATTCTGCTTAGAGATAACATGCAGTGATCGCAACTGTCTGACTTTGTTTTCCATTCATTTCTTCTTTTTTCCTCTGGTCAAATAAGTTATCTTCTCATTATTGCCTGTTGGTAAAGCCACCTTCTGTCTACTCTACAGTTTCTCTTCACACAGACTCCTATCTGCTTCTCTTGTTTTTTTTTTCTCTCTTACTTTATCCTCTTGAACTCAGCTAAGCATCCAGCTTCCATTTTCCTATGTGTCTCTGCAAGTTACTATGCTTCTACTTCCCTTTACCATCTTCTCTCTTGTTGGGCACATCATGAGCCAAACATCCTCATATGGATTCCTTCTCTCCATATGTCCAACCTCACCCTCTCCTCACCGGCCCTCTTGCAGTACACACACACATGAATACATACAGATCCCATTTCTTCCTCCTTTCCCATGTTCTTAGTCCCGTGTATTCACATGGGTCTCTACCTCCCTATTCACTGCATGGATTCCAGCTGCAAGAATATTAAGAGGAGGAACAGTCAGATTCCTTTATTGGGGTGTATGTGGTGGTAATGAAAAGTTCCTTCCAGCTCAGAGCTTCTCTGATAAAACAAAACCAAAGGTCTGCTCTACAGTCTTCTTTTATTGTAACATTTCAGTCTAGAGTTTGATTTTTATATCTTCAAATGTTTCAGGCATTGATGATATTATTATTTTCTATCAATATTGTACCAAAAAAATCAGCAAGTGGATGAAACTAACAACCAAACAAAAAATTAGTGAAGTGTTTCGGTAGCTTCAAAAACCTCTACATACATCTTATTTCTTTTTATTTGTTGGTATTCACATTATTATTTTTGCTTTGCCTAGAACAGCTTTTAAGTAATTGTAGCTATTTAGTGTCTTAGAATTTCAAAAAAATGTTCATTGTTTTTCTTTACATTAAAAAACCTCTGTTCTTTATATACATTCTTTTTCACATCAGCTGTCATGACTCTCTAATCTGGAATCCTTTTCAAGGCTTTTGATTATTGATTTTTAAGCATAGTACAGTTATAGGAATTAATTTTTGAAGAATTGGATGACCATCTGGGGAAAGATGATTTTCCTTTTAGTTAGTTTCTGAAGTAGGTTTCATGTACCCACTCATAGTCCTGTATCCTTAGAGCCATGTAAGAGTTTAGGTAGTCTGGGTAGCATTATTTTGGCAGCACAGAAGACAAGGCATGCAAGTTATTGATGTCTCGCTATGATTTCTGGCTTCTTTTTGAGATATGATGAGAGACTCAGTTTTGGACAATTATTTATGCCACTTGGGACATTGGCTTCACTCTCTAGCTTTTTATGATCCACCTCAAATCTAAAGCAATACTGCTGACAATTGTCAATATTTTCCTTATTTTGATTATAGGTCTATAGCCTGTCCATCCTGTAAAAAGGAAGTGAAATAGCACATATAATGTGTTGTAACCTTTTTTTCATCTTCATTTTATTATAGTGCAGTTATTTTGTGCCAGAGTTCTCTCCACTGTGGTCTCATCACAGATTGTCTGCTAAAAAGTCATCCACAACAGAGTTCTGGTGCAAGCTGCATTTTCTCTGTATGTGCTTGTTTGTTGCTGCTGCTCATGTCCTTGTGTCTCGATGCACACCATTCTTTTAACTCTTTTTTTTTCTTACTTCATCTTTTGTTTTCACATACATGCATTTCAACTCAGACTTGATTACTACCATTGTTGATATTACAATGGCACAGTTTACATTATTGTAACATCTTTTTTTTGCTTTGCTTAGCAGGAAAAATGAAGTTTTAAATGATTTCACAACAGTACTCTGTAGGCAGTTGAAAAACCTTGGGTTTATTTATAGTTTCTGCTATTACATATGTAAAATAAAGGAATTTAAAAAAAAAAAAAGTGGAAGAATTGCATTGCTCACAAATGATCCATTAACTGAAAAGTGAAGGCACAGTATTTTAAAGAAAATGAGTGCTTCAGCATTTCTAAACCCTTGCAATTTCAGTTACTTGTCAAATAACTGCTTACTTTCTTAAAAAACCGTCTTCTAGAATTGGTTTGTTTACATGCATGTTTACTAATTTAAATTCTTAGCTTTAAGTAGCTGTGTACAACATGAAGTTTGTGCTGTAAAATACAGCCATCTCTAGGAGTTGATGATATGTGTTATTTTCACACACTCAGAATTTCTGTGTATATTGGGAAATAGTCCCCATTCACAGCACAATGCATGAAGGTCTCTTTTCAGAAATCCATTTATAACAGGCTGCTCTTACGGAGTTCATGCTTATGAACTACATTTTGTCATCTCCTTAGTAAAATAATTCTGTTGTATTAGACAGGCAGTCAGTTTCTGCTTGGTGATAATATTTAGAATGGTCTAATTTTTTTTTTTTTGTAGTTTGTAGAGTTGTTGGAGCACACCTCATTTCCTGGTAGTCTTGTGGGCCATTAACTGGATTAACAGGTAGCTGTGCAGAATACAATAGAAATTCCACATTCAAAAGAAAACATTGCATACTAGTTTTGTATCATTTCTTTCATAGTCTAATTGGTCTATTTATTTCGTTGTTATCAGCAACTCTTATACTGGAAATAATGCTCTGATGCTATGTGCTGCAAATAGCGAATTAGGGCTTTTTATATTTAAACTTATTTTAAGAAGCACATAAAGATATTATGTAGCCACAGTTCTACACTGAAGAGTTTGTAGTGAAATCCTCTTAATTCAGCCTTGAAAGTATTCATGTGTATGCTTTGCTGTGAAGACGAATAGCTGGAACATTGACCACAGTAAAATTTTGAAATTTTTTAATGGATATGGTTAGATTTTCTTTTGATACCTTGTTATCTTTAGTAGCTTGTTACTTGAGAACAGATTGCTTTACTATTGGTTGAGGAGAGAAATAACTTATTTGTACAAATTTGTACACAATTTGTACAAATTGTGAGGAATATGAATTTAGACTTAACACTGTTGTTGTTATAGCAGTTGAGAAGGGTTTGTTGTGAGTTTGGTTTTGGTTTTTTTCCCAGACTGTCAAACTGATCTAATCTGTCTTTTCAGTTCTTCCTGCAGTAAATTGTTAGAAACTCTCAGTCTTCAATATGGAAACATTAGTCAATTGAGAGTAGGTTTTTTTTAAGATGGTCTTACATGGGGTTTTTAAGCTTCCTTGATTTACTGCTCTCCATGCAAGTAACACCACAGTTTTTCAAGATTGGAAGACTTCACATTCATAAAGACATATAGTCATACTTACTAATTAGAAGATGATTCCTATGTACAGAAGAGTGAATTCTCAGTATATAAATAAAATAATTTTCATCAGCTTGTTATATGTGTTGAAAGGGGGAATTGCTTAAAAATTATTTTTAATTGACTGCTGTAACCAGAATAATTCTGTTTACATATGTTAGAAATGACATGTATTTAATTAGAGTGTTTATCTTCTCTCTGGCAATACCTACATTTTGCCAGTTATTAGACTATTTCCGTAACTTCTCAGATTAAAGAAAAGGCAATTATTACCCAGTCCAGTTTGCAGTAGTGATTTGTAATTTCAAGATTTCACTAGAGTTTAAAAGTCAGTGTCCCAAGATTAACTCTAGTTAGACTTTGGAAATGTAATGTGTGTAACCATATTTTGCAAAACAGAGGGTATTTCAAATTGGTTTTAAAGTCAAGGATTTCCTGTCTGTGTGTTACCCAGTCTGGGAGTAAAGAGCAGCTCCCACTCCATGTTTGAAGGGCATTACAATTACTCTTCATAACATCAAGTTTTTTCTTCAATATTCTCTTATTTTATTTCTTACAATATGAAATACAAATAGAAATGGCCTCCTAAAAAGAAAAACCCATATGAAACTTTTAATATATATGTCATTTCACACTGCAAAGAAAGGCAGTACATAAAATTGTGTAACAGCGCATGATTGCAAGATATAATCACTGTAGTCAATTCAGTCCTCAGTGAAAAGAAACAAATACTGGAGCAATAACTGGCTACACACTGGAATAATGAAATATATTTTATTTTCTGGAACAATAAAATCTATTTTAGAAAAATCTTTAATACAGTTATGTCAATCCAAACATGTCTTTGCAGTGTTTAATATCTCTCCAGCTTATTTACTAATACAGTTTTCTTTTGGAAATCCTCAGTGCTGACCCCTCTTGTTCTTTAGACAAGAGGACAACAACTTTTGTTCCTCCAAGGCAGAAGACTGTGAAGTTACAGTAATAGCTGTTCACCTTCCATTGCCCATGTCAAATGTTCAGTTAACATTGTGCAATTCTACATCAGTGTAGAATTTGAGAAACATCACTGCAAATGATCAATTAAAAATTATTACTCTCATGTAACTAATAGGACCTCTTTAATAGGATGTCTTTATTCACAGTTTTTATAAACAACAGTCATTCTATGATTTGAGAATAAGATGTATCACAAATTATCAATTGTTTTTGTCAACAATTTTTATGTGAGTCTGTATTTACTGTACACTGGTGAAGACTTCGGGTATATCAAAAGCATTCTGTGCAGTTTTCGCTTTTAAACATCTAATGTTTAAGGGAAAATGCATTTTGAAAGGTGGATGCCTTCCTTTTTCTTGGGCCAACCTCAAATGGATGGAATGAGGAGAACAGCTAATGACTACATTTTGTTTGGTGTTGGAACCCCAAGAGAGAAATGTGAGTATACCATCAGTCGTATCTCACTGTCCATCTTTCTGTTTTTCTAGGAGGTGATTTCCTGTCATTTTTAAGAAAAAAGAAGGATGAGCTAAAAACCAAACAGTTGGTGAAATTTTCATTAGATGCTGCCTCTGGTATGGCTTATCTCGAATCTAAGAATTGTATACATAGGTAAGGAAGATTTCTTTTTTTCTCACTATTGTACCTTTGCTCATTGGAAGTGCAAGCTGTTTAACTGTGTGTGCTGCTTATTATCACAGGAGTGAGCCCTGCAATTTGAAAAAACCCCACTTTTTCTGAAAGTAGATCATTACTTACTGCTTTTCTAATTCAAAATTATTTTGTTCATTTGGGTAAAAATAAGTACTACATTATTTTATCTCTATAGTTTGTTGCTATTAGTATAAGTTCAAAATTATTTTTCACCATAATGATTTGCTTTATAAGGAGCATAATTCATACAGTGATAGTGAATCATGGCAAGAAGCAATCTGTGAGGCTTACGTCCTGTCTGAAATCTACAGATACTTGCCTGACCAACAAACAAGTTGTTACGTTTGAAGTGCGTTTCAGAAAAATCCACTGGTTTCTTAGATAATAGAGAACAACTGAAGTTCTGTATATTAAAATATTAATTTCCTGAACTGCTTTCTCTGCAATACAGACGAATATCAGGCATTATGCTCTTGGAGTATATTATTTCTGTTCCTACCATTCCTTTTTCTTGTTTCTTCTCCAATTTGACTCTGTCATTACTCTACTTACACTCTGCTTGTATCAAAGGGAATGTGTTTAGTTTCCACCTATTTTTCTCTCAGAACAGCACAGTATATACCCTGCTTAATTCTGTGGCTGAAATATGAGATGTAAACATGAAAAATTAAGAAGAACAAGTTTTCACCTGTAATATTTAGGAATTCCACTTTGTAGAACATTTTTAGGTGAACTGTGTGGCACCTCACATAATCAGTCCATTTCGTAATTAACACCCTTCCGGCGACAGCTGTTATTGGAGATCTGAGTGGCATTTCTCGTAGATTTTTGTCAGTAGTGAATTGGTCAGTTGCATTTATGCAAGCCAAGTTAATTGAAACAGCTCATGGTGTATAATTGAAACAAGATCATGCTATATAAGAAATACTGAGAGAACAAAACTAACTCATGATCTGAAGCTATGGAATATTCCCTTAGGGAAATTCCAGAAAAGTGTTGTAAGCATTCTGTCATGGTAGAATGTCTTCAGCCTGGCTCTGTTTATCAAGAAAACAATGACGTAAAAATCAGAGCAAGTAACAGCATTAGTGATTTACGCTAGTCTCATAAATGCTCCAGTGCTTAATAACTTCTGTAACTGTCAGATCAGTCTTAAATCTGAAGTGCCTGTTTAGAGCTCCTGTTTTCTTAGAAAAGGAAAGCGAAGGTAAAAATAGTAGCTGGATAACTGAAGTTTGTCATTGCAGTTACTGGGTGGAAAAAATCAGTATTTATTCATTAAATGATAGTGTGCTGCCTGCAAAATATTAATAGTTTTAGAAAAAATTAGTTGGCTTTATTTTTTTAGCTCTGGAAAAAGGGTATCCTTGCCACATCTATGTGGAATAGTACTGTTCTAATTGTTGTAGATGTCTGTGGCTTCAGTGTATCTCTGAAATATCCACTGTCAGTTGGTGAGCAGTGAATAGGAACAGCTAGTTCTTTCCCCCTGCTTACTTTTTAGCTTTCAAAATATTCACTTAATTTGTTTATTATTACAAATTGTAACAGGAGATTATCAGAGAGAGCTAGCACTTTTCCTTAAAGGCAGAACCAAAATTTTTAGTAAACCTATCCTGAATAAAACTAGGAGTTTTAAAGTGCAACCAAGCAAATAGTGTGTTCAAGAAAACGGCTTACTTTGGTAAAACATACAGTTTAGTAAATCAAAATATACATTTTCAGAATTTGTTTGCCAGTCTTATTTTCTGCAATATTCAAGATTCTTTTTGGGTTTATGTTGTTAGGCATGGCATGTGCTTATTTTATTTATAAGCTAATTCTTCTGAACTTGATAGAGAGCAAACAGGCTAAGCAGTAGTTAAAAAACCCTAAGTTCTTTTGTTTGTTTGGAGGTCCATAGGCTTTGATTACTATTCTGTAAAGATCAGTAATGTATAATTAGAAATAATTTCAGTTATGTAAGTTGCGGTAAAGTGAAATTTTTTTGCTTCACGCCGTTGTCTTTCTGGAGTATTCAGTTTTTTGATTTAAGGATTTGTTCAGAATGCCCACATATATTTTTAGTAGTTTAGTTGACTATAATTTAATACCATGCACATTTGACTATCTGCTAATGTGAAACTAAAGACTACTCATCAGTTTATTACATTTATTTTTAGTGCCACTTTTTAATTGTAACTGCGCTAGCTATACTTAGATTTTATATTTTAAAATTCTACCCAAATTTGTACTGGATTTCTGAAGTTGCTGTTTGAGTTATATTTTGACTTAGCCTTTCAGTAGTTGGGAGAGTGCAACAACTAATGTGATGTGTGTTTTTTCTATTTTTTGTTTGTTGTGCTGTTTCTGTAGGTGCAAATACAAAGTTAAAATCTGTCAGACTTAAGATGCTTAACGCATCTAATGATCTACATTTTCATCTCCTTCAGCGTCCAGATATCACTTTTTCTTTACTCTCTCTGTTTCTGTTTAAAGAACAGAAATGACTGGGCTTAAAAGAAAAAAAAAAAGCTGCATGAAAAGATGTTATTAAAAAAATAAAAAGAGTGGTTGAACATGCAGAGAAGAATGTAGTCATTTCATCTCCATTTAATTAACATGGGGTTGAAGAATTGTTTCTCGTTTTTCATTTTTACCATATGCTATTGTTTAGGTAGTTCCATTTTTCTGTTAATTAGAAACAGAAGATAAGGATGGAGATGTGATAATTTCAGTCGGTTTAATAAGCATTTGTGAGTAGCCTTCTTTTCCAGTTTTTGATTTGCATGTGACGAATTAATTTGTCCATAATTTATGTTTTATTTTTCAAACCAATCTTGTGGGAGTACAGGAGAGAAGCTGCAACTACCCTGACTCAGAAGTATGTGCAGGGACATCTTTCACAAGATGAGGGTGACTTATTTGTAGTATATGCACTATGTGTGTGCGAAGACAGGGACTAACTACATTCAAGGTCAAGTTTTCCTTTCAGTCAATGAATTTATGTTGTGGAAATCTCCCATATTCTGAATTAAAGATGTGTTAGTTGGTAGGATGACGATATTCCGTGATTCAGTCCTTCTGTTTTTAGTCATATTACTACTGCTTCTTTTTTCTCTTTGTTTTGTAACTGTTAAAAATCCTACACTGAATTAAAAGTGGCTGGTTTACCTTCATGTTATGAAATCCTGACTCTGTAGATATTAGTTCAGGATTTCTACAGTTTTCATTAGCTATATATAATTTCATTTAATTACGTATGAATTGCTAGGAAAACGCTTCCTTCCCTGTTACTAATCTAGTTTACCTGATCTGTTGTACTTCTGGATCATTTTTTCCTCTCAAGCCTGGTAACTGCTAATGTATAGAATTTTGGAAAAAAGTATCATGACTCTTTCATACCATAAACTTAAAAACTCCAAAACTGAGCAGGTCTCCTTCCTAAGAAGAGGGAACAACCTTTCTGCTTGATTTCTCTACCTAAATCCAGTGACAGACAGTAGCTAAATACTTCTTTGTGCCTGCTTCTGGCTGGCTCTAAGCAGTCCAGTGCTCAGGGGAATGACTGCTTTGGTTCAGTTCTGAAGTAGATGAGTCTCTGTGGGCACAAGCTGTTTCTCTGAATACTGCATTTCCTTCTGGCCAATTGCAATACCTCAGACCCTTATTGTAGTTTCTGTAGTTTTCTCTGCTAGTGATGACTTATGAAGAAAGACTACATTTGGGTGGAATGGATTTGCCTTTCTGTAAACTATATGAACTCTTCAAGGTTTAGTGCAAGGATTAATTTGCCATCATTAATTATCTTTTTAGGATTCATTCAGAACTGCATGTATAAAGAGATTCCATTTCTATAGCTTTCTTTCATAGAAAATATTTATTACTGAATCAAAAAATCTGTACTAATATCTGTTGATCGTGCTTCAATTAATAAGTCTTTCAGAGAATTATGGTCAGTAGCACAGTTGAAATGCCCCATAAATGTAATGAATAATCATAGTTTCAATCCTTATTTATAAGATGATCTCTACTTTGTATAAAATGATGTTTCAAAGATTTTTTTTCAATATGAATATTAGAAATATTTACATTCCGTTTAAAGTTAAAACCCCAAATGGGAACTTTGATGAAGAACAGTTGCTTTCCATAGGCCGCTTTATGTTGATATGTTGTTAGTGTTAAGGAAAAAGCCACCAAAATTTACTCTGCCATATCTAGGAAATAATTTTTAGTCAAACTTGGTATTTGATTGGCACATTACAGTACCATGTGCTGAGTTTTATTAACTAATACAGTGCATTTCAACTACTGTCATCTAGGAGAGGTGGGTGAACACTGCTACATTTCAGTCAGCTTGCCATATGGATTAGAGTGTTATATACCAGGTTTCAGCTTTTAAGAATAGATTTTCAAGGGATTTACCTCTCCTTTCTTTTTCCTGCTGTCACATTGGTAAATGTGGTTTGATCCTAGAGAAATGCATTTACAGTTAAAGCTGAATCAGTTCTGAATCAGTACTTTTGATTGTCAGAAATCTTATTTGAGCAAAGTGATTATTTTTTTTCTTTAGTGAGCTCATATGATTCTGATTTGAAAGTATTAAGAAAAAAAAAGTGAAACGTAAGTTTCCAAACCCATGAAATTAAATATGATGAATATTGTATACTTTAAGCTTATTATAATACATTAGAGCAATTATTGAATCTAAGTATGCTATAATGTATGTGGAGGTGAATGGTGGTGAAGGGTTGCTTCTGAATAAAAATTGAGCTTCCTTCTTATCTATTATCTGTTGCCCTAAGTTAATTGCATTCTGATGTGGCTGATAACGAAACAGTATAAAAGGCAGAGAAATACAGTTTTTTCATGAACTCTGTTCATGTGTTGTACTGGTTGATACTGCTTCCCCTTGTGTGCTTTATTTGAAAGTCACCCCAAGCACTATTGAAAGAAAATTAGCCATCACAAATTTAGCTTTGCCATAGCTGCAGAAGGCTGGTAATTAGAGTAACAGATGCATGGATTTGGATGGTCTGAGTGTGGTATAAGAAAGGTCTGAATACATTTTTGTTCACTGTAAATCTCAGCATGTCATGCTATTTCAATACAACCATTCTGTCTTTCATATATTCCAGAATTATGCTTGAGGCAACCCTGTTACCAGAGGAGTGAGTGGTCACAGTGTGTAGGAAATACATTTTGGAATTGTGGCTTTTTCATGTTATTGTATTAGATAAACAAGCAGTGGACTATGCAAATTATTATATTAACTTAATGATTGGTATATTAATGATAGAACTGGAAGTTCTGGTGTCTTTTCTTTTTTTCTTTAGGAATAACATGGTACTTTATTTATCTGCTATTAGGATGGATTTTGTTTGCCACTGGGAATTTCCAACACCAATTATCTGTACCAGTTACTACTCTTCTTTTAAAATATTAAGTTAAAAGGCATCTATTCATGCAAGCAGAAAAGAAAGTTGTTGTTTAACTGTGATCCTTTCAAGGTTAATATTAATAATTAATACTCCCAGAGGCCATTTTAGTATAGGATATTAAAGTATGCTGTTCCTCGGTTTAGAATGGCAAATTGAAGTTTCATTGTATAAAATAAATAAAGGGAAATTATCTTTTTCTTTCCATGTTTTTATTTTCTTTAGAAAAAGCAGGTATAACATTTCATCTTTATTTTTGCCTAATTGACATTTCCTTTAGGTTCCATTTTATGTCTAAACAGTACACAGCCCATATATCAGCTGAATGGCATCAGGGTAATCCAGAATGATCAACCAAAGTAGTTCTTTATATTAACATTTTGAAGTAGCTGTTAAAAGCTTCAGTAAGGTTGATATTATGGTAAACTTTCCCTAGTACTTCCTATTCAGCATGTGCTTAAATATCATCTTCTATGTGTTCCTCCTAAAATGGGGAAAATATCCAATTTCAGATCTCTGAGATTTCAGAGATTTCAGTCAGTTTTCCTAGCATGGTGATTTAAAATGTCATGTAGAGTTAAACTAAAGATAATAATATTTAAATTGATTGTCATACTGCTGCTGAAATATTTTGTGGTCCTAGGTATTTTTTTAAAAATGCAATGTCAATATTATCAATAAACTATTTTAATAAAAATATATGTGGTAATAGAGCTCACCAATAACTGCTAATATGAGGGAAACTGAAAATCTGGCTTTTTTTGACAGTAGTTAGAAAGTTATAGCAGGTTCCATTTTTGCTTTCTGTTTTGGTACATCTAATCTTTCAGTTAGCAATTAGAGGTTGGATTTACCATTAGAAGGTAACTTCATCATTCTGATCAACTGACTCTTTGTACTGTATTTTTAGGGAACCTCAAGTGTTGTGTTTATGTATAACTCATATGTGACCTGAGATCTTAATTTAACCCTTGCAGATTTTGTGCTTCTAAAATAAACTAATATAGCAGCACTTGTGAATGAAATCCTTGGACTGGGGAGATGAGAACAGAACAAGGTTTTCATTCAGACTGTCCCTGCTAACCCACCCCAACTGATGTCTTGTCCTGTCCTGACAAAAATTTCCTTAGATTTCAGGGCTGCTGTGTCCACTAATGTTACTTGGCCTCTTTGTTCTGTTTTTTCATTAAAGAAAGCCTAATACATTGTTTGCCATGGGGAAAGTGAGAATGATGCTCACTGGATTCATACTGAATAGAAGTTTTGCAATATTTTTGTGGTAGTAAGGAACTTTGAAGTATTGCACTGATATAATCCACATCGTTGTTCTAAGGAAATGGTCAGCTTTCATCATTCAAGGACCACAATGTCTGAGTGATAACGACTGAAAATTACTGAGATATAAGCTCTATAATGAGCGTACTGGAGGCAGTGAGCTCAAGGAGTAGTTTACAGATGGGAGGTGATGATAATTCTACAGGCATTTGCCCAGTCATATATGAGAAGGAGTGAGGCTGAGCATGGAACTGGGTTCCTCTACACAGCAGACTGGGTAGATGATTTGGCATCATGAAGAAAGGACATGAAAAATCCTGCTAAGGAGCGTAAGTTGTATACAAATATAAAGGAAATTTGCCATTCTAAGGATAATATTTTGCAAGAAAATGACCCTAAACCCACTTTTTAAAGTTGCTTTACTTTCTGATAGTCTGGGGCTTCTCATTATATAATTTCATAACCTTCCTTTGCATTGTCCTTACCCTTCTAGATTTTTGCTGTATAAC
Organism: Corapipo altera; assembly: GCF_003945725.1. NCBI lineage: Eukaryota > Metazoa > Chordata > Aves > Passeriformes > Pipridae > Corapipo > Corapipo altera. Next base: position 761,312 of record NW_020884921.1, on the reverse strand, counting down.
TGGCTAAGATGTGAATGAGGAAAAAAAATATGCAAAAGGAAAATTTGTTAGGAAGGAGATATTTTGGTTTTTGTTACTGCCTAGGTAAAGCACAGCTGTTTTACTAGCTAGCTGGTATTTCAGCTCTTACACATGTACATGAATAACAGTGAATCTGTTCCCTGAAATTTCAGATAATGCTCTGGTCTTTCTGCCATGCTGAAGTCATGTTTGGATTCCAGGGATCATCAGAGTCTAAAGGGACACCAGAACATTCAGAATGTTGTGAAATACTGTAGTATAATATTGTCTATGATGCATATGGTTACATGATCTGTTCTTTTAGAAGTGTACCTATTTTATTCTTATGAGACAGTTGTTCTATGTTAAACCAAAATAAAGTTCTTAGAAAACGCAGTATTTTGTAGGCAGTGGGAAGAAACATTAAGTATCAAAAGCTAATTATAGAAAGGCTAATATAAATTCTTAGGTTGTAAACATTTCATACAAAATTTCAGAGGAGGAGCTTTAGATTTTTTTCTTGTCACAGAAGTGACAAGAAATATATAGTATGCAAAATATCTATTTTTTGCCTTTGTGGAGTTGAATTAGTCTGTCTTTTTCTCATGATGTATCCCTGCTACAGAAAATTCACTCCTAAAAAATGAGTAAGCTTTGCTAGGAATAAAGCAAATGGGACTGAAAGAACTGTATACAAATTTTCTTAGACTCCTCATTCTATTTAACATACTGTAGCATCTTAAGTGTTATGTTACTGTGTTACATTTTTTTGTATTTACTGCAATACCACTTTCTTGCTGATAAATATTAGGAATTTAAAAGTGTTATTCAGTAAAATAATTTGAATAATATGTTTTTAGAATAATAAATCTACTCACTTCATGAAAGTGACAGGCTCTCTCTAATTAAGAAACAAAAAGTAAAAAATGAGAGTACAGCATATTGAAACAAAGATAAAAATAACATGCAGTTAGTGTTTGTGAAAGCTGTTGTGCTGACCATAAAGTCATATAACTCTTCCAGATAGTATAAATAATATTCTCTTTACTCTCATAGTCCTAATACAGTGGAGAATAGTGGGTGAAATGTAATTACTTTCTAAGAAGGGTAGACTGCAGGATTTCATTTTTGCAGTTGGTAAAGGAGGTATTATGGTAGATGACGAACAATGAATTAGATGATAGGATGAGAAAAAAACAGAAGAAGAAGGACTGGGGAGGAGCATGAGAATGCAGTCAACTATACCAGTTGCTTCAGAAGTGAGGTATAGTGTGGTTCTTTGGGCACAGATTGGTGACCAGAGCATAAGCACCTGTGTCAATGTTGTTTAGTAAAGCTAAAATATTCTTTCATGTACACTGTTTTCTTTTCTTTAGGTTGTAGAACTTCCTGGTTTATCTCTTACAGCAGAAAATTCTAACCAGTGTTCCTGAAAATATTGCACTAAGATATAATAAGTTGGTTCAATATTTTATTGGCTTCCTTAAACTAGTTCTTCATTCCAATGAGGAATGTACCACAATTATCTCAGACAGGAAACTACTTTCATTTTAATAAAAAAGTCTTAGGCTGTTTGTGGTAATGAATAATAAATTCCCAGATTTCGTTCCTGAGGAAAATACCCATATTTCCCTTTTTTAAGTTTTATACACACACACACACGCACGCACGCACACAACCCCATGCGGCGCTACAGGCTGGGCACAGAGTGACTGGAGAGCAGCCAGACAGAGAGGGACCTGGGAGTTTGGATTGATAGGAAGCTGAACGTGAGCCAGCAGTGTGCCCAGGTGGCCAAGAAGGCCAATGGCATCCTGGCCTGGATCAGGAACAGTGTTGCCAGCAGCTCCAAGGAAGGGATTCTTGCCCTGTACTCAGCACTGGAGAGGCCACACCTGGAGTGCTGTGTCCAGTTCTGGGCCCCTCAGTTCAGGAAGGATATTGAGGTCCTGGAGCGGGTCCAGAGAAGAACAACAAGGCTGGTGAAGGGACTCGAGCACAAGTCCTATGAGGAGAGGCTGAGAGAGCTGAGGCTGTTCAGCCTGGAGAAGAGGAGGCTCAGGGGAGACCTCATCACTCCCTACAACTCCCTGAAAGGAGGTTGTAGCCAGGTGGGGGTTGGTCTCTTTTCCCAGGCAACCATCAGCAAGACAAGAGGCCATGGTCTTACACTGTGCCAGGGAAGGTTTCGGTTAGACATTAGAAAGAATTTCTTTACAGAGAGGGTAATCCGACACTGGAATGGGCTGCCCAGGGAGGTGGTGGATTCTCCGTCCCTGGAGGTTTTTAAGACAAGACTGGATGTGGCACTCAGTGCCGTGGTCTAGCAGCCTCAGCGGTAGTGGATCAAGGGTTGGACTTGATGATCTCAGAGGTCCCTTCCAACCCAACTGATTCTATGATCCTATGATTCTATATATATGCATACTAGGTTACACCTATTTTGTGGATTTGACAAAATGTTTATTAACTATTTTTTCAGATAGAACTAGTAATGGTATACCTTACTCTAATGTAATTTTTACCAATGCCTCAGGAGGTTTTTTAGAAGTGTGTCTGAGCTTTACATTAGTTTTATCACTGACATATCATATTCAGCATTGGTATGTGGCTGTGGGCATAGTCAAAAACAGATGAGAGAAGGATGTGTAGTGGGTTTTAGTGTAATTCATGAAATAAGTTAGTTTTAAACTTTATGCAACTGAAAAGAGTATTACTTCTTTGTGATCATAGGTGGCATATAGTTCTACATATCAAATAGTAAAGGAAAAACCATTTTCCAGCTCATTGGTCTTTTTTGAAAATCAGAACGTTTTTCTCATAAAGCTAAGAGAAACTTAGGAGAAGTTATGGATGTTCCATTCAGTTTGAAGGTAAATTCAGTTCCAATAGGTACTGCTCACAAAAAATATTCAGATCAAATTTAATCCCTCTTAAAGGAATCACAGTTGAGTAAAATAAAACACACAGAAAGCTGAGTGCATGTTATATTCTCTTTTTGTCATTGCTCTGTTGTTCTCAGCCTCTTTCTACTTCATTCAGCTGAATTGTAGCGCATGGATATGCTTTTATGAAACATTTTCATATCGCTGTGAGTATTGATTGAAATAAGGACTTACTCTTTGTCAAATGCTATTTTAAAATCTCTGATGCAAGACAGTAAACAGCAAAGAGGGCTGTATTGGCATGTTAACTGGTTTGCAAGACAGATGGAGATCATCAAGGTACACGGAGCTGTAAGAATTGTTGAATCAATGTTACAATATTTTGTTGTTCACAGATTTAAGCTGAGTCATTCAAGCCTGACAGAAAAAGCTCCTGGCAATGCTGGATGTCAGATACTTGATCAAGTGTCATGGCTTCTAGGAAATAAAAATAGATGAGTGAAATAGGGGCCAAACCCCAATTTAAAAAACCCCTATATATAGGAGTTAGGATAGCAGAATAAGTAAAAATACTTGATCTGAAAGGCTTCTGCTTTGGAAGTAATTTGGATTTTGGAGACCAGTATGTATGATCAATAAGCATACAAAAAAGGTTTTAAACTTTCCTGTTAGGAGTATTGCTTCTTAGTAGTTACCTGATTATCAAAATCTCCATTCCTATTCGCTGACAGTTGACTGTCCTTCCTGATTGGTATCATAGACCTTACTGACTTCTTATTCACTTCCAAAAAGCCACTCTTTCTTCCCTTTGTTGCTTGTGCAGACCAACCTCTCTTGCACAAGGATTGTCTGGACTAGTTTCTTAACCTCCTTGCAGGGTCATGCATGGAATCATGAAGTCCCACTCCCTCCTCATTTTCTTTTACTTACACCACCCTTGCCTCCCTTTCATATTTCAGATAGCCTTTATGGAAGCTAGTGTAACTGCTTTGATAAGAACTAGTCATAGATCTGTGTTCGATATTTCTCTAACTTGAAATGGCCAGGGATTGTCATGTTCTTGAATGAAAATTCTGAGTATGATAAACAGATAGCAAAATTGAGATGATAGAATATTTCATACTTCTATTGTCTTATTTTAGCAAAACTGAGGTGTAAAATAATATTGTTACAGTTGTTTAACTTCTCTATATATCATTAATCTTCTATAACACAGCTGGACTTCAGCTCTAAATTGAAACTAGTTGTTTATATCATGGCTAGGCTTCCCAAATGAAGATTTAGGAAGGCTCTATCCACATTTGTTACAAGCACGCTGGTGGCTAATGAGGCCAATACGAGATAGACATACCGGTTACAAAAAGGCACTTCAGAAAGGCTCCTTAGGTGGTATATTCTGCAAGACATGATTCTTTCCGCATTGCCTTTTCTCCTCGAGAGTGATCCTGTATGTATTCTCAAAGGAAGCAGCAGCGTTATAGATAGTCTGTCTCCAGACCTCCCGATTGGAGGCCAGAGTAGACCAGTTATATTGATCAATATGGCCAAGGCTGAGATGTTGTTTCAGGGAGTCCTTGTATCTTTTCTTCGGAGCTCCTCTCTTGCGGCAGCCAGTGGCAAGTTCACCATAAAGTAAGTCTTAGGGAGGCGGTGGTCCTTCATCCTGGAGATGTGCCCTGCCCAGTGCAGCTGTGTTCTCAGCAACATGGCCTCAATACTTGTGATTGCTGCTTGTTCTAGAACAGATGCATTGGTCACAAAATCTGACCAGTGGATGTTTAGGATTGTACGGAAGCAGCGTTGATGGAAGCGTTCTGGGAGACACAGGTAGTGGCGGTAGATGACCCATGATTCAGATCCGTATAAGAGAGTAGACAGCACTACGACTTTGTAAACACTGATCTTGGTACTTTTCTTCAAGTGTTTATTTTGCCAAACTCTTTTATGGAGTTTTCCAAAAGCACTGTATGCCTTTGCTAACCTGTTGTTGATCTCTCTGTCAGTCTTACCATCTGAGGAGATGAGGCTACCTAGGTAATTAAACTGCTGGACTGATTTGAGCACTGATTCACCAATGGTGATATGAGGATGATGGAAGGCTTCCTGAGGTGCAGGTTGATAAGAACTTCTGTCTTCTTCAAGCTGACTTCCAGCCCAAAGAGCTCAGCAGCCTCTGCAAAGCAGGATGTTAAATGCTGCAGAGCTGCTTCTGTGTGGGCAACAAGGGCGATGTCATCAGCATAAAGCAGCTCCTGGACAAGATGGTTTAAGGTCTTAGTGTGGGCCTTCAGTAACCTTAGGTTGAACAGGCTTCCATCAGTACCATATCGAATGTAGATATCGTCCTGATCATCAAGGTCTGCCGTGGCCCTTTGGAGCATCATGGTGAAAAAGACTGTGAATAGGGTTAGTGCAAGAACACAGCCTTGTTTTACACCACTGATTATTAGAAAGGGCTCAGAAAGTGCATTGCCATATCTGACCGGGTGGTGCTGATCCTCATGGAAAGAGATGATCATTTTAAGGAAACTGGGGGGACAACCTAAACGTTCCAAAATCTGCCATAGACCTTTTCTGCTCACAGTATCAAAAGCCTTGGTGAGATCAACAAAGGTTACATAGAGACCTTTGTTCTGTTCCCTACACTTCTCTTGCAGATGTCTGAGAACAAATACCATGTCTGTGGTGCTCCTGTTGGCTCTGAAACCACACTGACTTTCAGGTAGAATTCCTTCTGCAATAGTGGGTATCAGTCTGTTCAAGAGTATTCTTGCCACGATTTTGCCAGCAATGGAGAGCAGAGTAATACCACGGTAATTTGAGCAATCTGATTTATCTCCTTTCTTCCTGTACAAAGTGATGATGACTGCATCATGAAGGTCCGATGGGAGTTCACCTAGTTCCCAACAGCGTAGTAAGAACTCGTGAAATTTGGCATGGAGTGCAAGGCCCCCATGTTAGTCCATCAACCCCAGCTGCTTTGCCGATTTTCACCTGCTGTATGGCCTTGAGGATTTCTCCTAAAGTGGGGGCAGGATCCAATTCATATTTTACTGATTGTTGTGTGATGGACTGAATTGCTGAGTCTGGGACTATATTATTGGTACTGAAAAGAGTCTGAAAGTGTTTAGATCAACAATTCAGAATGGAGGTTTTATCTGTGAGAAGCGTTTGACCATCAGCGCTGAGTAGAGGGCTTTGGACCTGGTATGTAGGCCTGTATGCTGTTTTCAGGGCCTCATAGAATCCTTTGTGATCACCCGTATCTGCACATAATTGAGTTTTCTCAGCTAGATCGATCCACCACTTGTTGTGGATGTCACCGAGTTTCTGTTGGAGCTTGCTGCATGCAAGACAAAAGTCTGTTTTTCTTGCGTGACAGGAAGGCAGTGCAAGGTGTACTTGGTGAGCAGTTCTCTTTTCCTCAACAATTCCTGGATCTCTTGATTGTTTTCATCAAACCAGTCCTTGTTCTTCTTGAAGGAGAACCCTAAGGATTCTTCAGAGGATTACAGGATGCTGGTTTTAATATGTTGCCAAATTGTTTCAGGAGAGGAATCTGTAGAATCTATGGAATGGTTTTCGAGCCTAGTTTGAAGATTTGCCTGGAATCTGTCTCTTACTGTGGCTCATTGGAGATTGTTCACTTGGAGTCTCCTCCTTGGGATACTGCCCCTTTTAGGTTTGACTTGAGATTGAAGTTGAGTTTACAGTGCACAAGCCGATGGTCTGTTTGGCATTCTGCACTGGGCATCACGTGGGTATGGAGGACATCGCGGACATCTCTCCGTCGCACCAAGACATAATCAATGAGATGCCAATGCTTAGATCTAGGATGCATCCAGGTTGTCTTCAGACTATTTTTCTACTGAAAGATAGTATTAGTGATGGTGAGCTGTTGCTCTGCACAGAATTCTAGCAGAAGTCGACCATTATCGTTACAGTTTCCAACACCATGCTTGCCTAATATTCCTTTCCAGGCTTCAAAATTCTTACCTACTCTGGCGTTGAAATCACCAAGGATAATGATCTTAGCATCTGCAGGCACCTTCTGGGTAAGGCGGTGCAGGTCGGTGTAAAATTTATCTTTTTCAGCAGGATCAGCTTGGAGAGTTGGGGCATATATACTAAAGAGGACAACGTGTTGCTTGCTGTGGAGTGGAAGGCGTAGGGAGATAATGCGGTCAGAGTGACCTGTCGGCAGATTTTTGAGTTTAGGAACAATAGAGTTTTTGATCATGAAGCCGACTCCTGAGATACGTTTTTCTGTTTTGGGCTTACCTGACCAAAAGGGTGTGTAACCAGCACCATGTTCTCTGAGGCTGCCTTCCTCGTGAAGGCGAACTTCACTGAGACCAGCAAGGTCAGGGGACCCCGGCAGCCCCTGTGCCGTGTGCGACGGAGTTGTTTATAAGTAAATAACTATCTCTCAAACCACAAGAGAGCATTATAACCTACAGAGAGAGTCAAGCAGACAAAACTCTTAGAAGGCTGTAAAAGTTATGGAAGACTTTTTCTATGTCAAATATAGAGATGTATTTTTTCCTTAAGCAGGCAGTGTTTACTTCTTTTAACTATCAAGGAGCTTCTTAAAGTGAAGTGTTTCAATTCCTTTTTGAGAAGTATTTTATAGCAACTTGCACAGTGCTTGGTAATCTTTTAGACTTGACAGCGAGCCATTGTTTCTCTCTGGTGGTTTTAACCTGTTCTTTAAAACTGCACAGTTCACCTCTACTGATGTTGTGAGCCCCTTGAGGTACATGTTTTGTAAACTCTGATGTGCCACTGATGTGCTGCTGACATGAGCATGGGGTAGGAACGAGGACAAAATGGTGCTCCCTAAGGAAACCTGCAGCTGAGGAAGCCAAAATTTGTATGATAGTTTTGCTGCAGACAGTGTGGGACCATGTTTGACATGTGAAACCAACCTACATCTAAGCACAAGTAAATCTCTGCAACTTGCATGTAATAGAAACCTGAGGAGACTTAGTACCAGCTATTTCAATCTGACATTTTAGGAGCCAACCTTCACCCAGCTGGCAACATCTGCAGCACTTTTCTATGCTGAAATGAGCAGTTTGTGTATGAATTGCATTTGAAATTTTGTTGTTTCCCTAATTATTAAATATTTTTAAATTTTTTTTTAAATTATGCTCTTCAGTTATAACTTAATTAGCATATAGCAAGCAGTTACCTGATTTATTTTATTGCATGAAATAAAACTGTCATCCCTAATTTGCCTATACCTAATTCTGTGCATTCTACTTGAAACTGAAATATATGTACAGCAAAAATAAATCTGTAAAGCTATTTTGCTTTAAGCTACTTGGAATTCATGTTATAAGTGGAAAGAAAAGTACATATTGCAAACTTTTTTTAAGAGATAGAGTTTGCATGTATGTAACTGGTTGAAAAAGTCATCTTTTCATATATGATAAAATGAACAAATGCACTAATTTCCTACTTTGACCACTACCTTTTTGTTCTTATACTATATGCCTGATAGTATCCAAGGCATCTGACAATTCTAATGTTTATTTTAAGTCAATAAAAAATTGCATTAGCTTACTTAATCCATCTCTTTGAAGCAGACATTGGTCTGTACATCTCTTTGACTGGTAACTTCATTAATAAAATATAATTTCTTAATTTTCCTAGACAGCTTTCTTACAATCTCTAGTAGATAATGAGCTTTTATTTTCCTATGCTCAATTTAATTCCATTACTTGTATTTAATACCTGCTTTGGTTCTCTTTTCTTTCTACGTGATTGCCTGGTAGTATTTGTATTTTACTGAATGTCTGTATGTAGGCTTAATTCTTCAAAATATAATAATTCCTGTTTTACAGGTTAAGTCTAACCTTGTGTTTTCCAACAGACATTTCTCCTCCTTCCCTCTCACTCTTTCTCCTTCTCTTTTCTCCTCTGTCCCACCCTTCCTCTCCTTCCTTCTCTTTTCCTGTCTTCCTCCTTCTCTCCTTTTCTCCTTCTCTCCTCTCCTTCTTTCTTTCTATTTATTTGCCCTTGCAGCTGCTCCTAATTCGATATGGTATGGAAATCTAATTAAATTCTTGTTTGACTTTTCCTTCAGATCATTAACAAAGCTGCTAAATGAAAACAGGAAACTTCAGTTTGTTGCCATGTATTATAACACCTCCTCTTTTAAGAAATTATTTACCCATAATCTCTTTAAATAGGAAGATTTAGAAGTTTAGCAGATGACTAGCTGAACTTCGGTTATTTTATGGCCTTTGCACACAGCAAATGCTAAAATGAATGTAATACGTTAAAAGGCAAAGAGGATCCTGTGTACCCACAGTGTAATGGCAGAATGGTTTTGTGTATGGAAATATTTCAGAATAATAGCCAGGTAGTAAATCCATGGCTTTGCAATAATTTTCTAGTAGTTCATTCTACTCCTGTCTTTGGATTAAGCACACAAAAGTGTTTTCTTCACCTCCAACAAACTTCGAATCCCTGTAGGAAATGGAACCCTCCAGATCCATAGGCAGTCAACACTGTACATGAGTGAACATGATTCAACAGACAGCAACTGGAGACAGAGTGGCTACTGCTAAATATAGAAGTCTGGATTTTATATTGTAACAGATGACTTCACGAGATGACATGAAATTTTAGTAGAACAAAAAGGATAGAGTTCAGTAGGTGCTGAACTCTGAGCCCCTGGACTTATTAATATCTATGCCTTGACTCATCCCAGCTGTGAAATCTTACCATGAAAAATGTGCACATACATGTGAGTTCATCCAGTTTCCAGAAGCTATGGCAGTCCTGTCCCATCTCCTGTTATCAATGCGAGACGTAATCATGATCCTTAATCAGCACACTGTCAGCTTTTGTTTCTTCCACATTTCCTACTTTGGGTACTCACTAAAATTGCATCAACATTCCATCACTTTCTTCTTCCTCTTGTGAAGAAAAAAATGCCATGTTTTTTCTTCCACATTTATGTTTTATTTTTAGGTAGGAAATGCACTGTGGATTTTAAATAACAGCAACAAAAAGCAGGACAGTGATTCAATTTATTTCCTAGCTTGTTACTTTACAGAAAATTAGTGTAATTTTATTCCTTCCAGTTTCTGTAGGTAATTCTCTACAATGTATTAGCCACATGAAATTTCTTACATATTTCTGTAAGCTAACTGCAAATCTTACACAGCTGTGTAGGAAAATTAGTAAATTATTACTCAGCTTCATTTTCATCCATCTTTGTGTTATTTTATAACAGTTACAAAACTGACTATTTTTAAAATACTAAAATATCCTAATGTGCCATTAAACATTTGTTGGTAATCTTTGATTATAAGTAGAAAAGATATTGTAGGGTGCAAATTACATTTTTTTCTCTGATTAGAAAATTATAAATTAGTGAACTATTACTGTAAATCTTTGTCAATGGTGTCCATTGCTAAGAATGCTTAGCTGGCATAAATGGATACCTGTGCTATCCATTTAAATTTTTGCCTCTGTAAGTAAGAAACATTCTAGTTGAATAATTGCTTTAAATTGTGGTTGATTGATCTCTCTTCAATATTGCTTTCCATATGACTGTCTCTTAAAAAAATCAAGAAGTTTTTTTTTTTTCATATTCTAGCCCCAAATTTTATGACTGCACCATAAAATACCGTTTTGTCTAGCACTACTCGGTTCTGCTGCTTCTCTGCTCTGTTTTTTCCTTTTGAGTTGTAATCAGACCTAATTTATATGCTTTCTTTCTTATTTTTTGTGTATTATTTTCATAAATATGTAGTCTGTTATACTTTAATTATGCTGGATATCTCATTTCTTTGTGGCCTGATTATTGGCTTTACATATTTTACCTTCATCAATAAAGTGTCTTGGAATCTAGTCCATATAAAATACTTTTATCTACTAAAAAATCATGAACTTTAGTCCATGCTTATCTATTACTTTTGAAATATTAATCCATGCCTGTGCTGGTAGGAGCAGAAGTATATATAAGTGATAGAAATGCATGTAGAGATAACTTAAACTATTCCAGAATAAAACATTGCTGGTCCTAGCTCTTGAAACAGCAATAGTGGGTAAAGTTGCTGCCTGCATGAACTTTGATATATACCAGTGGTGTAAAACTAACCTGAGAAGACAGACTTTAAAATACTTCCTTTTTCACTAGGACCTGCAAAACCCTGCAATTACCATATTATTATGTCAGCTTATTTTATTCTAGTGAAAAAGGTGATGAAAAACTAACCCATTTTCTAATTATGCTTTTGAATTTCTTGGTTTCTTGGACACTTGCAGAGTTTTTCAATTCTTCGTGCTCAGCTTTACATTATTAGTCTTCAGCTGTTTTTTAAACTTACTAACTTATAATATTAACATTAGAAAATCACTTTGTTTAATAGAATGACAAATTTATTTTCTAAAAAACATAATCATCAGAAAGTTAGCAATAGAAGCTACTCCAGACATTTTCTTTAAATCCAGCCTGCAAGCTTTCCTATCACTGATGTGTAATGGACAAGTGAATATGATCTCCGACCATATCTAGTCTTCCTCTTCGGATGTTGCCAAGCTTTGTAAACAAGGTAAACAGATATGTAATACTGCTGAACAGACAAATCAGTGATATTTTGACATTATACTATAGAGTAGAATAAGAAACAGATTAATTCAGAACTAAATTCAGAATTAAGAACTAAATTGAGTCATCCTCCTTGTATAAAAGGACAAGGAGAGTCATTGTAGTGAGTTTTGTGTTATCGCACAGTTTGAATAAACCCATGATAATATCACAAAAAATATACATTTTATCACAATTATGTACTCTAGTGTTGCTTCTGTGATTGATAAAGTGGAAAGTTTTGCTTGAAAATGATATTTGTCTTACTATGAGTAGTACATTCAACTTGTATGACTGATTATGGAAATGGACAACATTGTGATTGTGATGTAAATCCACTGTAGATTTCTCAAGCACAAAGTGTAAACTTATGTTCTGGTACATCTTTGTTCATTATCCATTTTGGATAAATACTTTTTGGACACTTAAGTTCCCCTATAATTCAATTAATAATAAATAGATTTTTAAGGACTATTAGAAATCTCATAAATGTATCTGTATTTGTCCTTACTGTGTTCTGTAACGATTCTATCAAAAACCAAGAGCATGGGAGTGGTTGCATGGAACCCAGCAGTGGTGTTATTCCTCTGGCTGTCCTATCATAAGGATTTCCAGAAGGTGGTTTTCATTTTCCAGTGTTCCTAATACTGTAGGATTTCCATAAAGTTACCAGTTTTCCAGTCTGATGACTATCCAGACCATTAGTTTTCATTAAGACCATCACTAGGATTGCTTTTTGTAAATTTTTTTTTGCTAAAGGTCACTCTTGTGGTCTAAACCTTTACTTTATGAGGAGGCAGGATAGGTTACTGAACAGTTGTACAAACTTCACTTGTGAAGGGCTGTCTCATGGCTATATTACGTATGTATGTAAGTCTTTGATTCCTGTAACTTTAGAAAGGAAATAGACACCTACATACAGAATGTTGAATAATAATACTATAAAATCACAGGGAGTAATAATGTCTTCTGTTGAGTTATTCACGTTGGACGAACATAAGGTAAGTTTTCCTGCCAAACAAAAGAAATAAATAACCACACAAAAGAAATTTAATTGCAAACTTTTATTTCAGGATATAGCACAAGGGAGGAAAAATTAGCCATTTTGTTCAGCACATTACATGTAATCAACAGTGCACAGGAAAAATCAGTTATAAAAATCTACAGGGATATCAATGCAAAGAGGCTGATATTACTATGATGTTGTTTTCATCAGAATAATTGTTCTGAAGAATACAGGCAATAACTGTTTAGTTCTAAAACAGCTGAGAAACAATGCAGATAAAAAATATTTAGATGCTGCTGATAGGAATGTTTCTTTTCCAGGAAGACAATCACAGAAATACGAAAAAGAGAGGAGGAATAGATGATGTAGCAATTTATTGCTTCATTTCCATCTTCACAGTCTACTGCTTTGATTCTCCTCAGAAACTGCTCATTGTGTACTATGCCCATCTTTATTACTTTTAAAATAGTGGGTACAGAAACCTTACCCTACTAGGAAAATGGAGGACAAATAGTAGCTTACCAGAATAGAACTTAAAAGTTTTCTAATGTGTCAATAGATTTGCATAGTCCCTTGAGCCATATGTGGGTGGCAGACAATAAGCTTACAATTGAGTTCAGCTCCTGAATACAGTTTTGAGAGGGTTGTTTTGTTACTTTTTTTCTTTGGAGTCCTTTTTGCAAGATTTTTCAAGTCCTTCATCTGAAAACTGCAAAGTACTTTAGAAGTAGTAATTGCATGTCACTAATGCTGTGAGGTGGGAAAAGTTACTCATTTTATGGTTGAGAAGAACTGAGCAATGTCCAAAACTCTGGACAGCAAGCAGAGCACCTGACATTATTGAGAAATCACTACTGCATCTAACTGGGACTTTCTCTGTTTTCCTAGCAGTGTTCATCTAGGAAGATAAAAATTGGCTTGAATTATATGAGGAACTGAGAGAAATTATTAGCATTGCAGTTAATATTGCTCCATTGGTATTCATAATGTGATAGCTAAAATAATGTGAAGAAATAATTAAAACAGAGTATAAAGGGGGAAGACAATATAGGATGCTTGGAAGGATGTGCTTCTGAACCTCTAATATTTTCCCAACTATGCTCTCCACATACAGCAAAAGTAGCAGCATGTGCATATTAAGGAAGTTCTGAAATAGGTGTGTTTTGACTTAGACACCAGTGGAAATTACCTCAGGTGTTAGAAGGTGAGGTAGTGTCTTACAGTCCACAAAAAACCCAGTGAGTTCACTTCTAGTTTCATTTCCCGCCTTTTTTTGTTGTTTAGGTAATAGACATTTTCATTGAATTTAATGTGCAGAGGAGATAAACTGATCCTGTTCACTAATTAATTACTTGCTTTTATCACCTAGGAGTGTTTTAGTGGCATGATCCATGAATGGGATATAAAATGGCTAATTAGCAGTCTGTGCTGCTGGTTTAGTAAGGAGGAGTTTACTCTCTTGTTTTGATTTTCTTTAACTGATGGAATTCCATTGAAATACTGCATACTGCTTGCTCTGTAGTTCTTTTGGGATGGGGGAAGGAGAATGGGGAAAGGGTATAAATGTGTTCTTAAAGTTTAGTAGGTTTACATCTTTACTGACAGATATAAATCCAGGTGGCAACAACTCCCAGCATAGAGAAATTTCCTCTAATTCCTCTTTAAGTGACTATAGAATTTTTAACACAAATTCAATAGCAAATAGCAGAGTTCTATGAGCTACCTCTTGCAGTTTGAGCATATTCAACCCATATTAATGATTCTAGTAGATGTTCTGTTTGTGTTGACAGGGACTGCACTGCAGTGCTTAAAAAGAGAATTTCCAAATTACACACTAATTTTTATTTGTTAGTAGTTGAGAGGAAGGTACTTCTTTTCTAATAGCACTAGGAGCTTACATAATCTTAGTATTAAATAGTGAGAGTCAGCTTTTCTTTTACTAAGGAACTTATTCTACAGAACCTCGGTGTAATTTGTGCCCAATTTGTAGAGCTTTAACATTGTAAATAGAGAATATTTGCCTGCGTTCGGTGTTAAAGAGAAATACTGATGTTTTGGAATTACTGCAGTAAGTAGCAAATGCTGTACAAGAAAAAAAATGCTCCAAACAGAGACACCTAATTTCATGCAATTATATCTGTACTTCAGGATGTTGACCTTAGGCAACATTAGGGAGAAGGAAGACACTTATTTTTCAGGGGAAAGAATACAAATAGAACATAGCTGATTTTGGTGGGGGTTTTTGTTGTTTTGGTTTGGTTTTTAATGTCCATGTAGAAAGAGTCCTAATTTACTATAAGTATTTAACATTGATGTTATCTTTAATATTGATTTAATATTGGTTTTGGTCATCAGCCCTGTTATTTACATTTTCTTGTTTTCCCTCATTCCTGTTGCTTATCACACATATGGAATGAAACTCTTGTTGTGTGTATTTCATATGAAAGGTTAAGAAGTAAAGGGTTTTTTATAAGCCCCTTAACAATATTATACTAGAACTACTTCCTTTTATTTGTAGCCAATAGAAATTAATTAGAATCATGGAAACTGGAAGAAAATTAAAGCTGTAATTTATTATTTTAAATCAATGGATGTCATAATTGCTGATGCAATTTTTTTTCATATTCTGACTATAAATTCTGTAATAATGACCAAAAGCATCTTTTATATTTTTCTCTTGTTTCTAGGCTGAAAAATATGAACATCCTTTTAAAGGAAGCTGTCAAACATGATGAGAAACAGTCAAGAATTTGATTGAAAAATATAGCAAAATCTTAACCAAACCTTCAGAATAATACTAAAAAAAACCCCCAAACTTGATGTAGCTGTAGTTCTCAGTGTAACAATGTTTTTAAAAATGCTTTTAAGCATGCAAATAGATATATATCTGTAAAATTCAGCAACAAATCCTGAGGATGTGGAACAGATGTAAAATGACGGCAGAAATGCTAACAAGACACTCTTTCAGGACATTTGTATACCTGAGGAATGAAAGTATCACATCTAAAGTATTTTCTAAATAAGTGAGAGATAGAGCCTACTGTACTCATGAAGATGGGAAAAAGGCAAATTTGCTTATGTCAGAAGTGAACATATTAAGGGCTTAAAAGACTTTATTTACAAATGATGTATTAAAAGTAATACATAGTATTATAGCTTAAAAAATGTAACAGTTTTAGCTAAAAGCAGAAAAAGTTATTAATACTGTGAGACTCATAATAAGCACTACTACATTTCATTTGCTATTTGTAACCTTATTACTAAGTTAAGTTTAGTAATTATCCTTTTTAATCTTATTTTTAATAGCTTGGAACTCATTATTTCATAAGATTTTGCTTATATTCAAGGAAGGTGACAATGAAAATGCTTCTCTACCTGATACGATTCATGGTGGAGGTGATAGTTATGTCCATCAGCACAAGCTGTGGACCATTAGCTGACCACTGGCTCATGATTCCTCCCTTGGCACTTGTGTGCAGCGTGGCAGCTTGAATAGTATAATTGTGCAACCCACTGCCAGCTGATAGACAGCTTGAAAAACACTGTTTCATGAAGCAAAAACTTAATGTGTCCGTGGTCTTTTGAAAGATCTAATGCTAATTTATGTACATCCTGAGTGTAGTGTCACATACTTTACTAACTCCCACAGGCACCAGTTGATATTCATGCAAGTGTTTTTGTAAATTTTCAGTAAGGATGAAAAACTTTTTCTCTAGATGATTCTGAATATAAAAGAAAACTCACATACAAAAGATGAAAATTATGCAAACTGAGCATAATCTTACTGTGCACTATTTATGATACATTTCCCTAATAATCATACTTATGCATGAGTTATAAACCTAAGGCAGCTCTGTATATAGATTTTCCTTAATCTGACTCAGAACATGTTTAAATACTAGGTCAGACTCCAGGTAGGAAGATGTAGTAGTGGTTTCAATTAACTGTAAATTTTCTCTGGGATACGACCTCATTACTTTTTCCATTGCTTATGTGCATCAGTTGTAAAATCTAGACTATATTGAGTAAAACGATAAAAAAACTAATTACTGAACTATGATTGGAACCTAAACCATAAATTCTTGAAGTTTCATGGTGATACTTTTTACACACTTGAGTATAAGCAATAACAATTTGATTTTGTTTTGCAGCTCTCTTACTTTAATCAATATAGCTATATATAACAATACCACATGCTAAGTGTAGCATACCATATATCAAACTATGTAACATAGTGCGTATTTATGCACTATGGTTTTGAGTGGTCCACCTTCTCAAACTGCAAGAATAACTTCATTTATATCACTGTAACATCAAACTCAAGTGCCATAAATGTCCTTAGTGGCAGAAAAGCTGTGTGAGTCAAATATGCTAAAATTCTTAAATCAAGTTATAGTATTTAGGCTCATACACAGGCTCTGTCTTCATATCTCATAATGTCATCCAATATGGATGAGCTGATCAAAAGAGATGTATGAAGTTCAGCATCCTTACATATGGCTCAAGGCTTTTACTTTAGACTAAAGATAGTTCAGTCCTTTGTCGTTAATGTCCCCACCATGGATAGTGTTTGAAGCTGTCTGTCATTGGTTCAGACCTTTCCTTCTGCATTAGCTATAGAAGCAAGTTCTGTACACATAATGACCAGAATTCTAAGTTAGTTTCTTCCAAGAACAATCAAGTTTGCATGCACCAAAGTCATTCTTCAAAAACCAAGGGATGTGCATTAACTGCTCAGGGGATTCACTTCAAAACTCTGCTACGGCTGCAGTCCAAAACATTAAACTTAATGTAGCTTTTCTGGAATATTCACATAAGACAAGCCATTTGTGAGCATACTAGCTATTTAAGCTGAAAACAAACACAGTAAATTTAGTTTAAAAATATTTTGCATTTAGTATGTTTATAATGCATGTGGAAAAGCCACAGTAGGTCTTTTATGAAGTATTATGACATTCTGTCTCCTAATCTAAAAAAACAAGTTTGAGATGAAGAGACAGAAAGGAAGGCTTTTGATTTTCAAAGCTTCATCACTGAGCCAAAATTCCTTTTCCTATGCTGAGTAGCTTTTTATTTTTGATGGAAACTCTAATACTAAGATAAGATGGGCAGAGAGAAGATGGAGCCATTTCCTTGTTTTCTCACTGTCTTCTTTTGTAAGTATTGGAACACATTTAAGGATGCTTCTTCGACTCTTGTTTCATTTTGCATAAGATCTGATTTGTTTATCTGCGGGTTTATTTCTGTGACCACAGAGAGCAGTTATGGTGAGTTGACTTTGACTGGCTGCCAGACACACATCGCTGTTTTCTCACTCCCCCTCCTCAACAGGACAGTGGAGTAAATAAGACAAAAAAGCTCTAGGTCAAGATAAAGACAGGAAAATCACCTACTAATTACCATCATGGCAAAACAGATTGAATTTGGGTAACATAAATTTAATATATTACAAATTGTGATAGAGTTGGATAGTGAGAAATAATGACAAAAACTGAAATGCTTTCCCTCCCACACCCTTCCATTCTTCTGAGGCAGTCCTTCATTCTGGAATCCTCCACCTCCTCCCCTGAGGGGTGGATGGGGAATGGAGATTATGGTCAATCCATAAGTGCACCTCTATCCTTCTTCCCACTCACACTCTTCCCATGCTCCATTCTGGGTCCTCTCTGTGGACTGCAGAGGAATCTCTGCTGAGGCACCAGGAGCGTCTGTCCCCACTTCTTTAGTGACCTTGGTGTTCACAGATTATTTCTCACTTTTTTCCCCTCTCCATCACTCCTCAGCAGTTTTCCACAACTTCTGTGAAGTGGTTTTTACCCCGTTGTAAATAAGTTTTCGGAGAACTGCCACCATCCTGGCTGAGGGGCTCAGCCATTTTAAATTACTTCAAGTACTTTCAAACATGTAAAAATGTGGGTGTTTATTTCTTTTTCTAACTCAGAGACCTGGCTGCAAGGAACTGCTTGGTAGGTGAAAGCAACATCTTGAAAATAAGTGATTTTGGAATGTCCCGGCAGGAGGATGATGGTGTGTACTCATCATCAGGCCTAAAGCAGATTCCTATCAAGTGGACTGCTCCAGAAGCTCTGAACTATGGTAAGGATATACCTGTATCTCCTCGCAAAAGAAAAAGAAAATCCAATGTAGAGTAAGGAGCACCAGGACCACACTATGGGCAATATTTTGAGTATATATGTATATATTCCTAGTCCCCAGTTCAAAATAAATGATGTTTAAAATAATTTTAATTTTTCAGTCTTATTTACGTAAGAAACAGTGTTTGCCTTCAAGAAAAATAAGGCAGGAACATCAGAATTGCTGTTATGCAGCAATAGCATAGTGCTTTGGTTATGTTGCTGGCTCATTCTATAGACAGACTCATCTGTCATCTAAATCATGATCATTAGCAAAATGAATGGCAAGTTCTGCATATTTATGGCAGCGAGTGTTCTAGCACCTCACTGGAAATGGTAGAAAGTGTTAATGTACTAAAACACTGTGTTAGATAATTCATTGCATTGGTGAAAAGGACAGTCACTGATTTCTATTTTTTTTTTTTAACTGCAGCTTTTCTTTACCTGCATTTTAGTGTATTGCTAGGCTGTTATCTTGGGTGTAAAAATCCATTATTTCTTACTAAGAGAAATGTCCATACTACATGGGTAATAGTTCCCAAACAGAAAGAGAAGCTACTGTATTTAGCTTTTTATCTTGCGTGAATCTAGAAGAACAAGTTCTTGTAGGTAAAGTGGGCTGTGAAGAAGCAACACATTAAAATAAATGATGGCATGTTCTGAATGTACTTCTCTCAACCAATTCTTTAGTTGAGTACTTAGAAAAAAAAATTTTTAAATTTTTCATTTGAAGTTTCTATAAATATTTCTGCCATCTCTTAAAGCCCTTTTTCAGAAATCATGCATTGGAAATAATAAGTTTGTGAATTATGGTTGATAGCAAAATGTTTCCTCTCATTAATGCTTTTGCAGCAGTTAATGACATAACACAATAAAACAGATCATCCCTTTGAAAGACTAATAATAAACTTAGTTACAGTATAATAATAAACTTAGTTACAGTAATTGATCCTATATTACCAATTATTCTGAGAGGTCTCAGTGTTGCTAACATTCACTGGTGAAACACTTTTTTGGATGTTTGATCAACTATGAAAGGTGATTTGGATTTTTATTTTTGTTGGTTCAGAAATGCATACAGTATATTTCACATGTTATGGAAACCTGTCTTTCATACTTATTTCGTGTTTCCTAAAAGACATACATATTCAAGCAGCTATAAGTAATTTTCTGTAGTGTTTGGAAAATAAGCCTTCTCAAACATCTGTTAATGTGTTCAGTAGTGTAATATTCAACTTTCAAAATGTCATAAAAGGTTTCTGGGAAAGATGTGAATAAAACTAATGGAATTGTGTTTTACTATTTTCGAACCTAATAATATGGTCGTAAGAATTGCATTGATTTCTGTAGGTAAGATTGAAAGTATTTAAGATATCAGAATAGAACTGAATCTGCAGTATTTCAAAACCAGTTGGCAACCACTGGACATGTCTGTCCTTAATGTCAGTATTTAAGAGTTGGAAGAAAATGAGGAATAGGGCCATATAACCATTACTCGAATGCTAAAGTGCTCAAGACTGCAAAAAAGTTATTTTTTTTTTTAAGTCACTGATGAATTCAATGTATATTACAAATTAAAAGCAGTCACTAAAAGGTTTTAAATTAAGAAAAAACACAAGTTGTGAAGTCTAGAAACCAGATTAGGGCAAATGGAGTGGTTAGGGCATTGTGTCAGATGTCATAAGCAAATGCCATTCCATACCATTATTTTTGCTTGGAGCTATATTATTTCCATTACTTGCAGCTGTTGTGATGTTAATATTAATGTGTGATGGGGTTGTTTGTTTGTTTTTTCTGAACAGGCCTTTCTTTTTTTTTCCCAGATAATGTAATAGTGGAAAGTGTAATTAACTGTGCAGAACTTGTATGTTCTTTTAAAAAACACCCTAATCACCTATCTTGTATCTGCTGAATGCTGTCAATGAAAATTGTTAGATTACTGAATGCCAAACTGTGGGGAGTTGATACATAGACAAGAAAACTACTCTTAGTACAAAGAGCATAGTGAATGTCTATAATTGGCATCTATTAGGCACACAGGCCAACGTGGCACAGCTGGAAGTGATATTTAGTCTTAATAGTAAACTGAATTTTCTGACATCAGAACAGTTATCACTGTCATCAGCAGTCACTGTAATTTACATGTATTTTCCCTTTTTTTCTAGTCAGAAGTAGTTTAGTTGGGTTGTTGGATGATTAGAGATGAACAAACAATACACTCACAAGCAGGTATTTTTAAAGAATAAAGGCACATATATACAAAGTAATAGTATGGAACAAAGAATAGTCATGAAAAGTGTTGAAAGTAATGTTGAAAATGGATTTTTAAGGTAACATTTTCCCTGATCCTGCTGCAAAAGGCTAGGAGCCTTAACTTTCTGATGTGAATCCATCCTTCTTAATGTGAATCCATCAGGGACAACAGAAAGATCTGCTTCAAGATCTCTCCTTTTGCTGTAATAGAAAGCTGTCATTCCATAAGGAGGCTTGGAATTCAATTATCTATCAATTACCTGTTTTGTTATCTCAGAGGCATAGTTGAAGGTAATGGAACCAGCAGGGCACTTTTTTTTTCCTTTAAGTGATTGGGTGCATCAGTTCTTCAGGATCCAGCCATACTTTCATTTTCAGAGATCGGTTTCTCAGAGCATCAGAACCAGGCCTTCCTTGTGCTTACAAACTGTGTTGGTGGTAGCTCCTCTGAGAATACTCATTGCTATGTGAAATTAAAGAATTGGGAAAGGTAATTTTTTAAAATCATTTTTTAATTAAAAGTGATCATAAACAAGGGGAGAAAAACTAACATTTTTCTATCCTTTTGTATTAAAAGAAATTTTTGTACATTAAGGAGGAAACAAACTCTTAACTTGCATGCAAATAACTGACATGCTAAGGTCTATTAAATAGTAGAACTTTAGGTTAGCTTATATTATTCCTAGGTATTGTCTTTAAGATAATTTGTTTGATAATGTGATACTGAAGACTGTGTTGTCTGCAGAATGTATATTACTAGTTACAGCTTTCTTGCCAATGTAACACTTTACCTCTACAGAAAATTTTGGGCCATAATTATCTGAAATGTTACTTTCTCTGTATGTTAAACTGAGGGTTTGCTTTCCTTTTCTTAGGGAGATACACATCTGAGAGTGATGTATGGAGCTTTGGAATCCTTTTGTGGGAGACATTCAGTTTAGGAGTATGTCCATACCCTGGAATGACCAATCAGCAAGCACGAGAACAAGTTGAGAAAGGTAAATATTCATAGGGAGTGAAAGAAATGCTGTATAGATCCATAAGGATATAGTGCATACAGTATAAAACAGCAAAGAAATAACATACAAGTTATGTAACAACTTCATAAAAAATAATATGAGGGTTTCTAAATTGCTGAATGTAGCTCTCTGGGAGGAGTCGAGTGCTATATTGGCCTTTTGATAAAAGGAATATGCTGACCAGTAACTTAAGGGATGGCAGACTTACAGCATGCTGACTTTCATTGTTGCAAAACCAACAGGTAAGATGGAGAAGAAGGATTTACTGCTGTGCAAAGCAGAGGCTTGACCAGAATGAATTAAGATTATGCTTATGCAGGTATAAATATTCTAAACTGCCAGAAAAAACCTGTATCATTCCATCTTCTGTATTAAAGCAGTTCATAGAAAGATTGAGCAATTATGGTGGAGAATGGTAAGCTATTTGAGTGTTGGAAGACACATTTGTCTTTTATAAAATAATCAAAAGGCTTTACTTAAAACAGCAAATAACTATGAGCAGGATTTCAGGACTTTTATTTTCATCATCTTTATTGACATTTCAGAACTCTTCCTGCTCTACATAGTACTACTGTGTAATTTGTAAATAGGCTCTAAGCTACTAACACTGTTAAATGATTTAAAACAAAGAGTTAAAAACCGTGTCCAGATGGCTTTTGCATATCTCCAGGGATGGAGATGCTGCCACCTCCCTGAGCAACCTGTGCCAGTGGTCAGTCACCCTCACAAAAGTGTTTCCTGATGTTCAGGAGGAATTCCCTGTGTTTCAGTGTGTGCCTATCACCTCTGGTCCCATTACAGGAAAGAGCTCTGTCCTCTTTGCACTCTCTCTGCAGGTGTTTATATACATTGGTGAGATCTCTCTGAGCCTGCTCTTCTCCAGGATGAACAGTTTGAGTTCACTCAGCGTTTCCTCATAGGAAAGATGCTCCAGTGTCTCCATCATCTTGTTGACCCTTCTAATGTAACCCGGTATGCCACTGGCATTCTTTGCTGGAGGAGCACATTGCTGGTGCATGTTCATCCCTTGGTGTCCACCAGGGTCTGCAAGTCCCTTTCTGTCAGGTTTCTTTCCAGCTGGACAGCCCCCAGCATTTATTGGTGCTAGCATTTCTTCTTCTCCAGGTGCAAGACTTTGCACTTCCCATTGTTGAACTTCCTGTCAGCCCCTTTCTCCAGCCTGTCCAGGTCCCTCTGAATGGCAGAACAACCCTCTGATGTATCAGCCTCACCTCCCAGTTTGGTGGGTACAAACCTGCCTCATCATTCAGATCATTAATGAAGATGTGACACAGGATTGGACCCAGTCCTAACTCTGGGGGTACACCTCTAGTTACTGGCCTCCAACCAGTCTTTGTACCACTCATCACCTCCTTTCAGGACTCACTGTTCAGCCAGTTTTCACTCCACTTCTTGGTCATCCAGCCCATGATTCAAGAGTGTCTTGGTGAGGATTTTATGGGAGACAGTTTTGAAAGCCTTAGTGAATTCCCTTCATATACCAGGCCACTTATTTCATTGTAGAAGTTTTTCCAACTGATCAAGCATGACTTGCTGTTGGTGAATCGAGCCTGACTACTCCTGATGACTTTCTTGTCCTTCAGATTCCTGGCAATTTTTTCAAGCATTTAGCTACTCCATCACCTTCCCAGGGAACAAGGTGATGCTGACAAGCCTACAGTTCCCAAGGTTCTCCTTCTTGAAGATAGGAGTGACATTTGCTTTTTCCTCTCTTCAGGTACTTCTCCCAGTAGTCACCATGATGGATGAAAGATTATTGGGAGTGGCCTTGCAGTGACATCAGCCAGCTGCCTCAGCACTCATGGGTGCACCCCATCAGGGCCAGTTTACGTAACTATTCCCTGACCAAGTCCTCTTCCACCACATCCTCCTTACTCCAGCCTTTAACCCTGGTCTCTGGGGCTTGAGATTCCTGAAGGCAGGTCTTGCTAGCAAGGACTGAGGTGAGGAAAGCATTCAGTGCCTCAGCCTTCTCCATGTCCTATGTTGCTGAATGCTGTACCTCAATTCAGCAGTAGGCACACATTTTTTTCTAGCCTTCCTTTTGTCACCTACATACTTACAGAAACCCTGCTTGTTGTCTTTGACACCCCTGGCCAGATTCAATCCCATGTGGGCTTTGTCCTTCTTAACTTCATCCTTGGGTCCTCAGACAGTGTTTCTCTGTTCCTCCCATTACCTGATTTTGTATTTGAATTTGTCCAGGAATTCCTTGTTCATCCATACAGTCCTCCTGGCATTTTTTCCCAACTTCCTACTCATTGGGAAGTTTTCTTCCTTGCTGTGAGTACACCTCTTTGGTCCAGGGTATTGATGATATGCTTAAATGGCCATTTACTTGTGACTTTTGAATGATTAGCTGCTAATTTGCTTAACTGATTGTCCATTTTCCTGCTCATCACCAAGTCAGAGAATTCCCTCAGCTGATGGCAGCAGAGAGGTGTGGAAGGCCACTACCTATCTAAGCAAACGAGAAGAGAAAGTCTTAAATGCTGGGAAGATAAAAAAGTGAAGAAAACAGGAGAAAGGAAACATAAACTACAAAAGTTCAGATGGGGAGGGAACTTCTTAGAAAAGGGAAGAGGCATGAGAATAAAAGTTTATCCATTTTCAAATAGAGCTAAGAAATTTACTCCCATCAATTATAAACATTTTATTATTGATTTCCTCACTAAAAGGAGAAAAAGGGAACACATTTGAAAACCAGAGGGATGCTACTTCCTAAGGTACAGGAAACAAATCTATGCAGGTTGCTGACTAAGGGATGAGAAGCACACTGACAACTTACCATGAACAACCGAAATGTCATTGGTACCTGAGCTTTAACTAGTTTTATAATTATCTATCGCATATAGGTTATATATTGAAGACTTTCCTCATATTGCCCTGAAGATTTTTTTTAAGGCAATGATCTTGAACTTTGCTTCTTTCTTATTAGATTTGTCAGTACGCATATACACAATATCGGTTTTCAGTGCTTAATATTTTCCTCATTTTCTTGTGTACTAGGCTACCGAATGTCTGCACCACAAAAATGTCCTGAAGAAATATACAAAATAATGCAGAGGTGCTGGGACTACAAGCCAGAAAACCGGCCAAAATTCAGTGAGATTCAGAAAGAGCTATCTTCAATCAAAAAGAAAGTGACATAGTGACAAACAAGTGCCAAACTCAGTGTGTGGGACTTTATTTTCCAGTGAAGTAATTTTTCCCTTCAAACACTATGCATTTATCGAACATTATTTGCAATATTCTTCTAGGATTACTTTGAAATTAACTGGTTTTTTTATATCCATGTATACCATCTTGAGTGATGTCTACACCTGCGTTAAAGATACATACTGCAAAATGCTATATATCCAGTTACAGTAATACTGTAATTTAGGTTACATGTACATAGGAAAGCAGATACTATAAATTTAAGGGACTGTGGCTTCTATCTGTTTTACAGCAAGTGACATTTTTTAGAGTTTTTCTACCTTAAGGTGTGTTCTCACTCTGCTGTCCCTGTCCTGTATGTCATCACTCTAATGTAGTGACTGCCATACATGTTGGCCTTACAACTGAAGACAGTTTTGACAAGTATTTCAACCAGAAACTTTTATATTTTTTAAAACTCTTTCTGCAGCTGATATTTTGAAGTTTTACTTGGTTTTAAGGATGAAGGTCAGTCAGATTCTGGATGCAGATGTGCTTACTGAACAGTAAAATCCAGAATTTTTTCTGTACAGATTGAATTACTTGTGCATTTATCACCATACTATAGAAATACTTCTAACTTTTTATGTGATTTACTTAAGCCATGCCTTTTTTTTTCTTCCTACGATGCCATCAGAATTCATTAATATGTCTCTTACACAGTGAGACATATTTGTTTCCTTAAGAAACAAAAGACCAATATTAAGTCTTAATGGCATATGTTAAGAAATACTGCAAATCATCTGCCTTCCAAAGAATATGTAAAGCAGTAGCCAAGAAAAAGAGGTTTACCAATGATAGCAGCAGATAAAGAGTGTCATTGATCTTAGAGGAGTTAAAGAGTTTTCCTAGATTTCCTTTTCAATCCTGATTTTTTCCCTTAAATTGGTAAAAATTCTCAGAATGCAGCTGGAGCCTGCAAAAGATTATGTTAAACAAAAGTACATTCCATCACAGTGTCCAAAGCAAAACACTACTTCTGTATGGCATGAGGAAGTTGTTCAAGCAACCAAAACTAAAGAAGCATCTTTAAAGCCTCTGATAGGCTGGGAACAGCAGAGTAGAAATACTAACTTTCTATTTTTCTTACTTAATTGCAATCATATTTCAAAAGATTGGGGATAAACAAGGTTTAAATTCACCAGGAATTAAAACCTTGTGTTTTTGTGTGTGTGTGTATATATATATATATATATATGTATTAAAAAAAAAAAGGCCAGAAAGAATAAAAGCATACTAGTAGGGGGAGGGAGGAAATGCACAGTTTGTTACTCTGACTCTGGGTCCTCTTTACAGCTGGAATTATTTTCTAGGGCTCTACACAGAAATAGAAACAGGTTACAGACACTATCCTGGTCTGAATTCCAGCATTAAGGTGCTTGAAATTTTTCTAAGAATTTACTAAATTTTTTTCAGATCAAGGGATACCAATTGCTGCTACTGCAAGTAGAAACAGGGATTATGAGTAACACAGCATCTGGAATGTTAATTAGCCCTATATTTTAGGGCAGTGTTACAGTGGGATTGAGGTGGAGTGAAGTCAGTGGCTACATTACATTTTTATTTCTGTTAAGGTGGCTTTTCTGTTGTCCAAATCATTTTTGCTCTCTAAGGTGTATTTACAGTAGTACTGAGTGGTGGTTTAGGACTATGTGTGACCAAAATATGTGTAGTCTAGAAGAGTTTGTTACATAGGAGTTAGTGTCCAAATACAACAGTGAATGGTTGTGTGGGAGCACATCACCTGTATTTGAGGTGATACTGTCAGGAATGGTGAGTGCTTCTTGCATTTCTTAAGTGATTTTTTTCTTGGAGCTAAGGAAACATATATATAGATACACCCATGAAGGTAGTGCTTGGAAAATATGGTGGCATAAATTAAAACTTCGTTATAAGTGTACTGGATATATTTACTTAGTTCTGTACTTCACGTAGCCCAGAGATACTTTTCAAGAGCAATAGGAAACATTCTTGTTAGTTTGTATGCTTCTAAGTAGTACACAGAGTTTGTGCCTTAATTTGCTAGTGTGCTAATGCAAGTGCAAGTGTACTAAGATTTAAGGAATGTTTCAAAATCATTTGGAAAAATCCAAGATTCACCCTACTGCGTGCCCTTATGTATGCATCACTAAAGTCTGCAAGAAAGGATAACAGTGTCTTCTCTATCAGCATTCATAGCTTTTCTGGAAAGTTAATGTTCTTCTTCTGTTAAAGAGATGGACTGTTGCTCTGCCATATGACCTCTTGACAGCACAGAAATAGTGCTTTATTTTTATAAAATTAAATACTCTTTTCTTTATCTTAAATTAACCAGTCACTATCCTGACTCTCACAGAAAGATAAAAATTGGACTAATATTTTATTCTGAAGTAGTTAACCTTTGTAGTTTGTATCACAGTTCTGTTTAAATTTAAAACCTTTTTGAAGCCTGGGATTTCTACAGCATTAAGAAAATTTATTACTGTTCCTCAAGTAGGCATCAGTTCAGTTCAAAACTAGTAACACTGGGACATTACCAGAATGAGTTTATGGGTATAAAATAAATTTCAGCACAGGTATTTGTCTCTTCAATTATTGAAACTGTTTTCGTATCATTAATTTGGCAGTTTGTGGCAGATCTTTTTCATCACATTTCACTTGTAAATGTTGAAACTACACAATTTAGGAAGTGAAATCCATTCCTATGTGTCATACTGGTTTTATGTTTTTGTGGACTTCCCACAGGCGAATTCACAAGCAAGCCTCCCATGCCTTGAAATTTAAAAGAAAGACTTGGTATTCAAGGAGCAAAGCTGCCATATCTGCTATCCATGATCTTCTGATGACTTAGTCTTGCATTAGGTAGCCAGATGCTGGTCACTTGGCTCATAAAGAAGTTCAGATACAGTCTCTTTTGCAAGTATGCATTTCAGAATAAGTTCTTATACTGGCACTATCCCAACCAGGGGGACCCTGAGGGAATCCTGAATTTTTGTTTAACAGGAGAAACTGAATACTGTTAACCCCAGCTTGTTACATGAGAGGGGATTCAACAGGTTATATTTTGATTTCATGTTTTTCCTAGGAATTGCATTCATCTGTTTAAGAACATTTCTTGAAGGGCAAAAAGTGCATCCTTAGTTTGTTTTCACTAGAAAATAAGCACATACTCACTTTGAAGTCCAGTCATCAGTGAAATCATAAGGATTCCTAAGTCTTTTATGGAAAGTAAATTAGTGAAAAGTGTCTTGCTGAACATGAACCTTGTTTCAGCAAAGGGTGATCTTGTAGATTTAGCATCATACCAAGGCATTATCTTAGAAATGTACATTTTCATTAGTTTTTATGAAAACCAATCAGTGAACTTTTTCATTTATCAACTACAGTTATATTGCATTTCTTCTTAACAAAAATATACCTTTTTGCAGAGTTGCCTAAAATTTTTTTGGAAGTTGTTATTGGGACAGGCATCACCACGAGGCTATTCAGTAAGAACTGCAGTTTGCAAAGCCTGTTCTTACTGATGAGAAACAGAAAACTGTTTAAGGAAATATTAGGTTATTCATACTTTTTTCATCCATGTCTTTGACCACCTGTTATGGTTACTTAAATCCTATAAGCACATCATTAAAACCTAATATGAAGTTTCCTATTTGTTATCTCTTATAACTATTTTGTTATCCCTTTTGAACCCATTATAGAGAAAAAAGGAGAAAACTTCCATAGTTTTCTGAGGTTACAGAGTAACAAACTGTCAGAAGCATTTAAAAAAGGCCCCCTACCTCCCAAATTTCCCCAGATATGCTGCTGCACAAATATTAACAGTAGTAATTAAATACTAACCCTATTTCCAGTATTCTTGCTGTCGTATCCTGTAAATGTCAGTGCTACGGACAGACTTGAGAGAGTGCAATATTTGAAGACCTAAGTTAGTGTGTAAATAATGTCATCAAACATGATATTCAAGAGCAGCAGTTCTGAAAATGGCTGATTGTCACAAATGATAACTCATAAAGATGAAATAAAAAGAGGCTAACTGAGATAATCCACTTTCTGTAACTATTCTGTTTGAAGGTAGTAGAAATGTTTGTTATGCCAGTGCACTTGTATTCGTAACATTTTTATGACCAAGCATAGAATAGTTTGCTATTAAAAGAACAGGTTTTTTTTCCCTAAAGCACAAAAGGACTTGGGATATTGTTGAAAGCATTCTTGCTAGGCAAGTGAGGAAAGAATACCCCTGCTACCCACCAAGTTACATGTTTTTTTCCTCTTAAAATCATTTTCATACAATCCTTCACTTTCAGTAATACATGACTTCAGTCAGTAATTACATAGCACAGGACAAGTCCAGTGTTGCTGAAGGTCCAAACAACCATCAGTTTTTAAGAGAGATGTAGTAAATTTGAAACATCAGCCCTATTAAAAATGTTATCTTCCACTTTCCTTCTGCAGATTTACTGAAAAAAACCCAAAAAAACCCCAAAAACAAAACCGCAAAAAAACAGTCTTTAAAAAATCATCAGTAAGAACTTACTAGGAAAATGCATCAACCTCAGAAATTTATCAAGTTTAGGAGTAGCTATCCCCTGAGATAGTTTCCCATCCTAATTAAATAAATAAGGTTCAAAAGTGGAAAGCTCCAACTTGAAACAGAAGAATCCTTTCACTAGTCACATTATGAACAGTCTTTCAAGTATTGCTACCATTTCTTTCCTCAAAGTGATAATTTACCTGTGATCTCCAGCTCTTACACGCTTTTCAGAATTGCATATTAGTGCATTTTTAATACCCAGCTTTACTTTTAGACCAAAGAAGGGAAGACTGTCCTTGAAAATCCAGCTAGATCTGCCTGGTAGCTCCATGTTTTTGGTAGTGTCCATGTTCAGTTATCAGAGTAATTGTGCTCATTATAATAAGCACCACATAGAACAAGAGCTGGAAGCCAGATGTTGTCTTTAAATCAGCAGCTAATACCCCTGAATTTCACAGCTTTGACTCCAAAGTCCAATTTGATTTTGATTCTCTGTCAAATACGCAAAAGCAATCCCTATGTCTCAGCCTTACTACTGATCTATAAAACAGAAAGATTCAGAGATGTAGTTACTGTTCTCTCCAAGGAAATACTATCTTCACCACCAACCCTAAGTTACGATTATGTCCCTGTTATGTCCCTCTGTCTCTTTGATATAAAATTTCAACTGGAATATATGTCCAGGTATGGAACTTGGGTGTTAACTCTGAGTTGTTTAATTTTGAGGCAGTTCTATGCTATTGCCTGGTTTAGAACACCATTTTCTCAGGCATCATCTAGCCAAGACTTAAATTAGAATTTTCAGATGTTTTGGTTGGGAGTTTTTTGTGAGGTAAAAGACTAATTAGGTCACCAGCTACAAGCATTGTTATTTTGCAGCTGTTTCAGATCATAGCTATGAAAGAGTAGTTCTTTTATAGATCTTGGATATGTGTGCCTTCTCTAAATCAAAAACTGTTAGCTGTACTTACAAAAAATGGATAAATAAAGCCCTCAAATATAGTTGACTGGGGTCATAAATTGAAAACATAGAAGAGCCATGAACTACAGTCTTTCTTCCCAGGATGGAATGCTCTGTAAATAAAACTTGTGATAACTGGCTTTGTGTTTATAGATAAGTATGGCCTGTAAACCAGTATGCTAGCCTAGGATTCACACTGACCAAAGAAGGCTTGGAAAAAATCCTAAATTTCTGCTATTCGGAAGCATCATCTAGTTTTAGAAATGCAGGTGTTTATAGATAAGTACATAATTTAAGCTCCGTGAATACAGTAAGTGAGCCAGCCATTGAAACTCTTCATCAATGTAAAGGAATTAGGCTTTTTAAAAGAAAAGTCAGATAGATCAGTGATTCCTTCTAGATTACAGATGTTGGAAGTATGAGCCAGAAGTTTCCATTGCTAAAACAAAAAGATCCACAGTCTTGTCTTTATATGTAGTTAGGTCAGTTTTTCCCAATATATGAAGAATTCCATAATTGTTAAATGCAGTAGTAATACAAAATTCTTGGATTACTGATATGTAAGCTGCTTCACTCTGAGATATTGTTTCAATTCTTAAAGAATCTTTCTATACTTGAAATTGAGAGGGCTGCAGTAATCCTACACTTGTAGCTGAGCTCTGCTGTAATAATCTGTACTGTTGCATCTCCCAAACATTTCCTAATTCTGATGGCTCCACGTACCACAAATGGCACCCTTTCACTTACCAAGAAAGTTATGCTTGTGACAGAAAAGTCCAAATATAGTCCTGCTTTTGTTTGACTCAGAAATAATCTGGGGATGTTACACATTGATCCCTATGGCAATATGTTTGTATGAAAATTGAAGTAAGCATGAAACCAGGTGAAGCTTATCGTTCAAATCATGTTTTTAATCAAGTTGCAGACCCTAACCATATTGTAAATTGTCCACATCATAAAAGACATCAGTAGAACAACATTCTTGACTGCCTAGTTTACAATACAGAACATCCTGCTCCACCAAGGGAACAATATAAAGCTAAATATCCTTGAGACAGGAATCATTTTGCTGTCAGACCAGATCTGAACAGTACCTTTAAAGTTAACAGCAGTGACTTAATTCCAACTCAGCTTTGTTGGGAACTTCCTTCTTCTTAACAGACCTTTCCAGATAGCGTTAATTTTCATTATTGTCATCCATTTTGCTTTCAGAAATTTGAGTTCTCTATATCATAAAATATTTACTTATACTAGTGATTATACACAATCACCCCACACACACTATGAAGTGCTGAGACCTGCAACTTAAGGACATAAAGCATTATTGTTATGTCAGTACAGGGAACTGATCTTTCAGTAGGTCTCAACTGACATGGCTTGACATGTCTGTGTTTGTGTCAACTCTTAATTGTACCATTACCTGTAAGTGACAAGTTAACTTGTTTTTCCACCGAGCTTCCCATCTAATTTTCACTAAAGTGCTAAAAACATGTAATAGGGAAAAAAAAATGGTATAGGCTCATCACTCAGGACACAAAAGGCAGGCAGACTTCTACAGAGAAATTCTGAGGAGTGAAAGCCAAGAGTAAACACCTGCCTTGTCCCTTCTGTTAAAGGACTGTGTAGTTGCATGCATGTTCAGATGACTTCCAGAGAAAAAACTTGGACTAGGATTGGTAGGACTGCTGTTTTTGAAGTTGCATGTGTTACTTTTCCTTTGTGTAGCTGGAGGCAGCTGGAGACAGAGGAGGGGTTTTGGGGAAGGAGAGAAATTTGGTTCACTGACCTGCCATCACAAGCAAAACTTTTGACACCAGTAGCCTTTAGTGGGCACAGATATATGTGCATATGTGTTCAGATATCTATTGAATTTTGTGCCAAAGTATGCACCAGCAAGTTTAATGTCAGGTAAAGCACCTTTTATGCTCTTTGTTGTTTAAAAATAATATATTTGTGAAACAGAACGATAATACATAACACTGGAAATGGGTGCTTCTTCCCTAAAGTACACATGTTAAAAAAAGGGGGAAAAAAAAAAGGAAACAACATTTGTGAGTTTATCTGGCTTTTAATCAAGTCTGAAAATTATAACTGTGTAATACTTATCTTGCCGGTTGTCTGTCCTTTATAATTTTAAATAGATCTGCATTTTAACTTTATTTATTTGCCAATTTTTTATATACTTTAAAGTTACATTTAGAACTCAAGCCAACTTTTCATTTTCCTAGGCTGTTATATAACAGATTTTCAGTATTCTTGTAAACTGCAGACCTTTTTTGAATGGTCCTTTGTCTTCTCCTTTGGACCAGTTACCACTAATGAGTCTGCAGTTCCCTTTTTACTGTACTCTTCCAATAAATGTAAAATATTTGTATCAAGCTGTCTCATTTTATTTGATATTTATAGGTTGTGTCTATTTATTTGCTTCTGTAGTCAAGTGGAAGGTCTAGTAACATTGCTTTTGGGAATAGCTACAGTTCAAAATACTCTATTTCACACAGGGGAAAACTCAATTTTATTTGATTTTTTGGGCAATTTCTAGATTTAATATCTGTGTGAACCTCACAGTTTGGCATTAATCTTTTTTTACCTTATGCATATCAGAAGGTATTGAAAGAAGAAGTAGCCTAGTGGACAGAAGGGAAAGGACATGCTGAAACAGGCTGAGAACTTTGGGGCTGGAGCTCTGCAGTTTTGAGGATGTTGCACCATGCATTTCTCTTTGAGCCAGCATCGTGTTAAGAAGCTACGTGCTGAATAGCAGAGTTGTATTCTACACCCCAACAGCAGAGCAAAATGTGCAAGTGTTTCCAGGAAAAAGCAGTGCGGCAATCGAAAGGCTTTATACTGGATTTTTTACATGATCTAGTCCTCTGTTCCCTTTATATTAAAAAAAAATAAATTACATTCCAAAAACAAGTTGCATTTTGAAGCAGATTGCTTTAAAGCTGCTTTGTGTTTTACTTGGAATGAAAGCAGTCTCTGTAATAATTTCTACTGTCACTATACTTCAGTGCAATTTGATTTTTGTAATCACTTTTTAATATAAAGACTGTGATACCAAAATTATGACTGATGTAAAAGAATCAGAATTACTATGCCTTAAAAAATTAATCTTTTGAGACCTTGTGGCTAACACAAAGTACGAACACTCCATTGAAAGAACTTCTTCCACTACCTAATTCTCCCTGTGGATGCACCTTATTTGAATACCCAAACCCAAGCAGAAGGACAGTTTTTTGTGTATTTTCACCCTTACACAGTGTTACTAAGCAGACTGCATGCTGCAACTGCACTGCGATTTACAAGAAGGAGTTGACAAAGAAGCAAATTTATAGCACTGGTTCATAAGTGGGACTAAGGTACCTGGGGTTGGGGTTTAATAGAATACTATTGTTCCCTCTTACAAACTCTTTGAGGTAGTTTCTCCCAGTAATCTTGAATGGATGAGGTATAAGTCCAGAGCTCATCCCCTGAATTTACCGGTGTGTGTTGATACAGAAGACAGCACAGCGTGTGATTGCACATAAGTCTGGTACAGTTCTGCTGAGAGACTAATTTATTAGCAGGATAATTTTGGAAAAGGTTACTGCGACTAAATCTGTTCTGCTCAGTGATGCCTGGCTTCCAAATAATAGAAACATGTTTGAAAACCTGCTACTGCCAAACACTGAGCAGCACAGGGTCATCAAATTTCCTCATTTGAAGTGTCACAGCAGTTAATTAGGAGTGAGGCTAAAGAAAGGAGCCTTGAAGGAGATCAGGGCCTTTGTACAGTCCTCCATTTTTTACAGTTTAGAAGTACATTTAAAAGACTTGCAGTTGAAAAGATTTAGTTGATTAAGACTTCTCAGAAGATCCCAAAGGACATTAAGCACCTAAGGACCACTTCAAATGGCAGATCACAGCATTTCCATATTCTTGAAATGTCCAATTTAACCATGCAGGCACATCTCCCCCTAACAAATCTAACAGCCTGTAGTAACAAAATGCTCTCAGGTAAGAGAACATATGCCCCAATTCCAAGATGACCACAACACCTAATTTCTTATTTCAGCTCAAATTCACTTGGGACTTTTCATGCCTAGCTGAGTTGTGAGCCCTAACCTTGCAGATACTGTACCACTGGCAAAACTCCACACAGAAGACACTTGGGCACAGAAGTGTTGATCCTGGATAGCAGTGCTTGCATCCATGCGGGTTTTTTTTAGACACCCAACATTTACATGTCAAAGCCAGATCAGTTCTTTTTCTCTGCAAGTGGCAGGCATACCTCCCTCCCTTTTAGATTCAAATACTGTGCATGCAAAGATGTTTTGATACTTGGGTACAATGCCTTGATGATTGACAGAAATGTTAAATGAGGGAGAAACATTAATCTTGCTTAGAGACACAGAAGAGGCTCACAGCCCAGGACTCCAAGCAGAAGTATGTGCCTGTCTTCAGCCTTATGTAAGTAAGGGATCTGGGGAATTACTGGAAGAGCAGGGAGGGGCAGTGCTGTTCTGGGGAGTGGGTCTTTTCCTTTCCAGCGTACTCAATATACTGGCGCACTGGGTCTCCTGAGTCCTGGGATGTTCTCCTGGGTACCTACATCTCCACCATCTCCACACTCTGCAAGCTTAACTTGGGCCAAGGCCTATAGAGGGCTCCAAGGAAATCTGCTATAAAGTGTACTTGCTCAGTGTGGACTAAAAGGACCATTATAGATCACCGAGTAGGAATTTTCACCAGTGCCAGAATTTTCTCATAAGAAGTTTCTCATGTGAAAATGGTTTGAAGGACTGTGTGATCTTCATCACACTGCAGCTAGAACCTAGTCCTCCTTAAGGTCATGTTCAAGTCATAGTAAATGCTCAAATACAATAACATGACTGATACAGTTTGAATTATAGCAGTACACTTGTCACCTCAAAAGACATGACACAGAAGACGTGCAAGTCAATGGCACATGAACACATTACCAATGCTGCGACACATAGAGATCTCCTTTGATGCAGTTTCATCAATATTCATCTCCTCCATCCCCCTGAGTTCCTTGCAAATCTGCTACACTAAAAGCACTGCTGCTAAACAGTCTGCAGAAATGCATCAGGACTAAAGAAATAGCTCTGTGTTGAGAATATAAAATAATGAGAGACAGTGCTCTATTTTTCTAATAACTAAGCTCCTGTAGCTTTCAATGGACTAATATGCTGCAAGCAGAAGTCAAGGAAGAGTAAAATCAAACTACTAGCTATCTTGGAATCTTCAAAAGAATCCTCAAAGGAACAGACTGGCATTTGACCATGCTATAAGGGAAAGAAGCATGCATCTTCAGTGGAATTTTTTTGACTCATGATGGATTAGTTCTCTGACAGCTGAAATAAAAGGAGATTGCATTAGCAACACCTGGAGTATACTGAGATATTTTTCCACTTCCTGTCCTAAGAGCTTGCACTGCCAAGTGCAAGTCACTAAAGAGAAAGCACGGAGAAGGGTTAGTAGGATAATCCAATTGCTAAAATTTAATCTCTGCAATCAACAACTATGAAACCCCAACCTGGTAATACTAAGATATAGAAGTCACAGCCACTTTAGGACCCACCCAAGGGTCCTAAAGACCCTGGCTCAATTAGACCTATAGTCCTGTGTGTTCAAAAAACCCTTTCCACTACTCTTATTAACCTGAGTCTGAATTGAAAAAATGCAGTAGCCTAGATCTAGCTAGATATAATTAGCTTCAAATATGATGGAGCTAGACAGCTCGTTTCCATTTCACTCATAGTTACAGATCCAGAGGGTCAGGTCTCTAGTGTCTGGGCCTGAACAGGCTAATTTTTTTGTTATGCATCTGATGTAGAAATTTGTACCTTGATTTTCAGTCTTTCCCCAGACTTCAGATGAACCTGGTCCAGGGGGTGTTTGTCAATTCTGTCAAGCTTAGGATGCTTTTTTTTTTTTCTAAATAGCAACAACATTTAAGCAAGAAAACTAACTGCTATTATAAACAGTTATCCAGTTTCCCTTCCCAACATCTTGTCTATCTCCAGCCCACTCAGTGATGGGGTAGGGTAAGAAGCAGAAAAGGCCTTGGCTCTGTGCAAGCCCTGCTCATCAAGAGCTAAAACATCCCTATGTTATCAACACTGTTTTCAGCACAAACCAAAACACAGCCCCATGCCAGATACTGTGAAGAAAATTAACTCCATCCCAGTCAAAACCAGCACAACAGAGCACACAGAGAAACTTTAGGTATGAGGCAGTGGACATGCAATTCCTTAGTGTGCAGCTCACATCAGCAGTCACAATTCCCCACTCTGACCCCATAAGTCTGAAATTGTTGTGAAAGACCTTCCAGATGTGTTGGCTGAAAGAAGCAGATGCTCAGGGTTGTTCCTTGTGTGGGAGTGGAGGGATAAAGTAAGCAGTGTAAGCATCCCAGAGGTGTTCATATCAGACTGTCACTAGAGTAAAACACACAAATGCTAAACATTCTTGGGACACTCACCAGTTCTCAGTGTTAACCAGCCCTCTCACAAACACCAACATTCCTCTTTGGAGACCCAGATACAAGAACTTCCCCCCTGTGGCCCCCTGAAGCTTATATTTTCACAACAGCGAGAAGTCGTGAAAAAAGTTTTTGCCCAGCAGCTGTGACCTTGGCGTTCTTGGCCTCCAGGGCTGCAGGGGAAGCTTTACCAAGGCCTTATAGACAAAGTAAATTGCCACTCCTTGCAGATCCAATTCCAAATGTGGCTACTGAACTGTGAAAAGACCCATTTTGAAATTTCCAGATGCGGTTTATCCAGAAATGTGTGGGAAACACTTGGCTAGCGTGGATGTAGCACTACTTCTTCCCATAGAAAGGCTCAACCTGCCCCTTCAAAAACATGTCTACAGCCATCAGCAGCCTATACTCTGCTGTTTGGGACCTTGGCAGGTCCTGTCCAGCATCCTGCATCCTTCCACAGGCCTGTCCTGCTCTCCTCTGAGCTGAAAACACTACGTGAAATCAGTTCCTGAAAGCAAGAGACTATAGATGACTTTGACAGGCATAAACAACAGTCTGTCACTCAGGGATTATTAGGTTTATTGCTATAACTCCTCTAATACAAGTTCACTGTGAAATACAAGATTTAAATGAATTTAAAGCTAGGAAATGGGAAAACCATGCAGCCTTTTAATTTTTCTGCAGTTTCCTCACAATCCACTTGTAAGCACTATCTGCTTTACATTCTGATGTTCACCTACACTGGTATGCAGTAGCTTTTATCGAGGGGAGGGTGAGCAGTTCATTAAGGATAAATTTCAGGAAATAAAATTGTGCCAGACAATCGCAGAAAAGTTGAAGTTCAGGCAGTTTTATTCCCAGATATTTGTATATAGAATGAACACCAGACTGCTAGGCCTTTCATACAGTGTTATCATCACCAATTCATGAGGCATTTTAAGTGCTTATGGTTAAAGCCCAACTTCAACACACAGTCCTGATGTTGACTGGAAGTGGGTTTGGGAGCCTGGTCTAACTCAGAGGTCCTCACAGCACTGTCCAGTGGGCAGAAGCCCTCTCCTCCCATCTTGCTTCATCAGAGAAAAACAGTGTACACACCCAGCTCAAAAGCTGCAGTCACAGCTGGGTAGGGGAGGATGTCCCCGTGCCCAGTACATGCCCCTGGTACCCTGAAACAGGCAGCTCAGTACTTCCAACTCAGCTCAGTGTTTGTGCTGCCCACCATCTTCAGCCTTGCCTGCAACATCTGCCCCCCCAGCCAGGACTTCACACCTAAAAGCAAGTGCCTTGCACAGGCAAGGTGAGTATTCCTTCCTCTCTGTCTTCCTTTTACTCTTCAGGGAGCTGATGGTGAAGTCAGACTGACACAACAGAATTGAAGAGTCAAGATATTACTTGAACCAACCACATGATTATTACAGGGAAAAAAATTTAAAGCAGCATAATTTGTACCCTCTTTTACCACAAAAGTAGCCTTCACTCTCCAAGACATTTTGGGGTGCTCCTGCTGTGAGGTTAAGGAGAGTCTATGTGCCAGATTTTCCTGAAACTTTCTGAGGCAGGCAAAATTTGACAAACATCAAAAATTAGAATATAGCCTGTCTTTTTTTTATTCTTGGTTATTATTAATATTCTTCAGTCATAGGGATATCAAAGACTTTGGTAGCAATGAATGCAATTTAGCTGCTCCCTAGAGATGGCTTTAGAGAATGCATAATCAATTTTATAAATGAGCAGCTGGCCTGCACAGCAAGGTGCACTCTGCATTTCACCAAAATGAATAATGAATTGCATATATTCTGCATTAAGATTAAGATTGGCTTTTTTCTTAGAAACTGATGTGACTGTCTGATTTCTTTCCCATGTTGAAAGACAAACTAATCCTGGTTGTTGCTCAGTGTACCCAACTTTTACATGCAGTACCCATGGCCAAAGACCATCAGAGACTGCACGCCTGGAAGGAGACTCCCAGGTAGGGGCCATGGTCAGACACTTAAGTCAGAGGCAGATTGTGAATGTCAGTCTGCCCCAGACACTGTGGATCCTTCAGTGGAGACAGCCATGAGTAAATCTGAGGCTCCAGCCTTGGAGATTGTCTTCTGCTGGCCCAACAAATTGATAATCTTAGCAAAATGGCAAGTATTTATTTTTATGTTGAACAAAAACATTTCATTGCAGAAGCAGAAAAACAATTTCCAATGCCACATCTATTTATCTCAAACTTCGTAATCTCTCTGATCCAGGACAAAAGTCTGGTCAGGCCCAAGGGCATTTTGTTGACTTTCCACTGGCCTTTAAGTCTATAATGTGATTTCTCAGGTCTCTGTGTGGAAATGATTTGTGACTCTCATATTCCCATTGAGAATAACCCATCCATTATATAGCCTCCAGCAAAAGCTGCACTGTGACAGGTCTTTTGAGGTCAGATAGGCAACTGCAATGCTTCAAATGGGCAGGCATGTCATGCCTGCACTGCTTGCTGTTCCTCACGAAGCAGAGAAAGCAAGCAGAAAGTAATGGACTGGAATGTGGAAACTGTGAGACCCACCATCTTTGCAGGGGCACATTCACACTTAGATACACATTTTCATCTGACAACGCAGTCTTTGAATAAATCTGATTTCAGCTGCTCCATCCCCCAGGAAATGTTATCCTTCTGCCAACAAATGCCAGGAAGCCTTTCCTGAGATTCGTTGGTGTGCCTGATGAGATTCCACCAACATTTACATTTTGATGTCTTGTTACTAGACATGCTTGTAAGACAGCAAGAAGGGAACAAGACTTTCATCATTGCTAAGAGCTGGCTCAAAGATGTCTGTGGGTTGTCTTTTTTTCTGATACTGGGGGGGGGGGGGGGGGGGTCTACAAGAAAGTTGAGCAAGAGTGATGGAGTCTGTGTAGACTATATTCAGCAATAACATAAGCTAGGAAAGCAAGTACACCTGTGAGAGCTTATAGAAATAGTGCTAGGCTTCATGCTCCATGTGGGAATTCATTGCACAATACCAGAGAAAATGCCTTGTGACATTGCTGTAGGCCTACTGTGTCCCTGCACTTTATAGTGAGTTCAGCAAAATACCAGTAATACCTACGCACAGGTTTTAACACACAACCCCTTTTTTGGGCACTTCAAGCTTCTGATGCTAGAGAGATGCAAAATTAAATGCAGCACCCAACGGTCCTATTATATCAATATTCATATGGTGACTTTCCTCCTTTCACCACAGGGGGTACAATAAACTCAGTGAAAACCTGAAGCACCACATCTGTATATAAACCAAAGAAGACCATGCAGAGATCTTGGCAGCTAAGCTCTGTTTACAACACTAAGACCATAAATGTAAACACTACATGGAATAACACACCACTGTGTGGTCTCCCCAGCACTTGAGCAACCATTCAGTATTGTAGTTAAGGTTCCCAGCTGTTGCCAAAAGCTGGCAAGACTCCGCTGGGAAACAGAGCTTTACGATACTGACATACTTATGTCTTGGTGCGACAGAGAAATGTTCACAATGTTCATCATACCCGCATGATGCCCAGTGCAGAATGCCAAACAGATCATCAACTTGTGCGTTGTAAACTTAACTTCTACCTTTAGTTCAAACCTAAAAGGGGCAGTATCCCAAGGAGGAGACTCCATGTTAACAATTTTCAAACAGCTACAGTGAGAGACAGTTTCCAGGCAAATCTTCAAACTAGGCTCAAAGATCATTCTTTAGATCCCTCTCCTGAAACAGTTTGGCAGCATATTAAAAATAGCATCCTGCAATCCTCTGAAGAATCCTTGGGGTTCTCCTTCAAGAAGAACAAGGACTGGTTTGCTGAAAACAATCAAGAGATCCAGGAATTGTTGAGGAAAAGAGAACTGCTCACCAAGTACACCTTGCACTGCCTTTCTGTCACACAAGAAAAACAGCCTTTTGTCTTGCAGGCAGCAAGCTCCAACAGAAACTCCGTGACATCCAGAACAAGTCGTGGATTGATCTAGCTGAAAAGATTCAACTATGCGCAGATACGGGTGATTACAGAGGATTCTATGAGACCTTGAAAACAGCATATGGACCTACACACCAGGTCCAAAGCCCTCTACTCATGCAGATGGTCAAATGTTTCTCACAGACAAAACCTCCATTCTGAACCGATGGTCTGAACACTTTCAGACTCTTTTCAGTACCAATAATATAGTCCCAGACTCAGCAATTCAGTCCATCACACAACAACTGGTGAAGGATGAATTGGATATTGCCCCTACTATGGGAGAAACCCTCAAGGCCATACAGCAGGTGAAAACTGGCAAGGCAGCTGAGGTTGATGGAATTGCATGTGAAGTTTGGAAACATGGGGGCCTTGCGCTCTATGCTAAATTTCACAAGTTCAAGGTGCATTGTTGGGAACTAGGCAAACTCCCATCAGACCTTCATGATCCAGTCATCACCACTTTGTATAAGAAGAAAGGAGATAAATCAGACTGTTCAAATTACCGAGGTATCACTCTGCTCTCCATTGCTGGCAAAATCCTGGCAAGAATACTCTTGAACAGATTAATACCTGCTATAGCAGAAGAACTTCTTCCTGAAAGCCAATGTGGTTTCAGAGCCAACAGGAGCACCACAGACATGGTGTTTGTTCTCAGACATCTGCAAGAGAAGTGTAGGGAACAGAACAAAGGTCTCTATGCAACCTTTGTTGATCTCACCAAGGCTTTTGATACTGTGAGCAGAAAAGGTCTGTAGCAGATTTTGGAACGTTTAGGTTGTCCCCCCAGGTTCCTTAAAATGATCATCTCACTTCATGAGGATCAGCACCACCAGGTCAGATATGGCAATGCACTTTCTGAGCCCTTTCAAATAACCAATGGTGTGAAACAAGGCTGTATTCATGCACCAACTCTATTCACAATCTTTTTCAGCATGATGCTCCAAAGGGCCACGCAGACCTTGATGAAGAAAATGGTATCTACATACTAAGACCTTAAATCATCTTGTCCAGGAGCTGCTTTACGCTGACGATGATGCCCTCATCACCCACACAGTAGTTCCGCTTTGCAGATGCTGCTGAGCTCTTTGGGCTGGAAGTCAGCTTGAGAAGACAGAAGTTTTCTATCAACTTGCACCTCAGGAAGTCTTCCATCATCCCCATATCACCATTGGCCAATCAGAGCTCAAATCAGTCCAGCAGTTTAATTACCATCATCTCCTCGGATGGTAGGATTGACTAAGAGATAGACAACAGGTTAGCAAAGGCATATAGAGCTTTTGGAAAACTCCATAAAACAGTTCGGTGAAATAAACACCCGAAGAAAAGTACAAAGATCAGTGTTTACAAAGCCATAGTGCTGTCTACTCTTTTATATGGATCCGAATCATGGGTCATCTACCGCCACCACTTGCGACTCTTAGAATGCTTCCACCAACGCTGTCTCCGTACAATCCTAAACATCCACTGGTCAGATTATGTGACCAATACATCTGTTCTAGAACAAGCAGCAGTCACAAGTATTGAGGCCATGTTGCTGAGAACACAGCTGTGTTGGGCAGGGTGCGTCTCAAGGATGAAGGACCACTGCCTCCCTAAGATCTTGCTCTGTGGTGAACTTGCCACTGGCTGCTGC
The DNA here is from genome assembly GCF_003945725.1 of Corapipo altera. Taxonomy (NCBI): domain Eukaryota; kingdom Metazoa; phylum Chordata; class Aves; order Passeriformes; family Pipridae; genus Corapipo; species Corapipo altera. Next base: position 718,607 of record NW_020884921.1, on the reverse strand, counting down.
AAGAGAGGAGCCCCGAAGAGGAGATACAAGGACTCCCTGAAACAAAATCTCAGCCTTGGCCATATTGATCATCATCGCTGGTCTACTCTGGCCTCCAATTGGGAGGTCTGGAGACACACCATCTATAATGCTGCTGCTTCTCTTGAGAACGCACACAGGATCACTCTCGAGGAGAAAAGACAACGTAGAAAGAACCGTGTCCTGTTGATACCACCTAAGGAGTCTTTCTGCTGTGCCTTTTGCAACCAGACTTGTCTATCTCACATTGGCCTTTTTAGCCACCAGCGTGCTTGTAAGAACTGTGGGCAGAGTCCTTCCCAAATCTCTGTTCGCAAAGCCCAGCCATGATGATGACTTAACAGCTGCAATCCCAAGCAAGTAATCATTGGCCAAACTTGCAATTCTCTCAACACTGCCCTCCGTTTGGCTGCCATCCCAGATGATAAGACCAAACAGGAGCAAAAAGTCCTGGTTTTTACCTCTGAGAACCCCCTCTCTTCCTTTGCTGCTCTAGGTATGAAGACAGGGACCACGGAATTCAAACATGCGATATGGCGGTTGCTCCTCTCAGAGCACCAGTTCTCCACATCCAAGGCAATGCTTGGATCTCATTTGCCTTGTTGTACTGAGAGCAACACAGAGGTGCTCATCGCACTGGGTGTCCCCTTCACTTCTGCATTCTGTGTTTTGATTACTCAGCTGTGCTTGTCTTCTGTTCTCAGATCACCTACCGATTTTTTAACATCAAGAATTCACAAAAATGTCACTAAGTACTTTCTTTCTACATTTCTAAACAAGCTCATTCCATGTTTTAAAATATATTTATATTTATATATACATATATAAACACATATATAATGGAATATATATAAATTCCATTAGTCTTAAAATATATTTTTAAAGGGAACTGAAGACAAGAAAGAATCTGTTGCTAAAGCTTAAAAATTTTTCTTTATGTGGGAAGCTTGCTTTTCCTCAGAAGTACCACCACAGCCTCATTAGCTATAAACCTGTTCTTTCTGTGTGTTCTTCTGAGCCTCTGGAGAAATGCTCCATAATCTAGGGTTGAGGAGGTCATTATGGTACTTATGTGGCACTGATGTTCTAGATGCAGCAACCAGACAGTTATCAGCATTCTCTCCTTCGACAGCAAGGTTGTTTTCCCAAGGGAGACCAATTTGTATATTGGAAAACACATTTCCAAGTCATCTTCTTTGTTTCTGAGAACAGACATTACACTGCAGCATACCAAGTGGAAAAATGACAGGAGACTGACATGCTTTGCCACTCGGATCAGGTCATGTCACAGCCACTTGGCTGTGGCAGCACTGCCAGAGGGAATGACTCTCCCATAAAGCCAGGGCCTCACTGAGCTGGAGAGAGGAGATCAAGTCCTGAGAAGAAAGGATAGAATTATTAAACACCCAGGAACAAGTGCCTGGCTAGTCCTTCTGAATAATATTCTTTCTTGTATGGTTTTTACTCCTCTCTCTAACAAGAAGTCTGGATAGCTGGCACTAGTCCTTAATACTTATTTAAGGGAGCAAACTAGTGCAAGCTAGTAAGAAACAGTACCAGAAAAGTAACACCAGTTTTACCTTCCCTGTAAAATCTTAAAAAGCTGCTCTTTTTATCATTCTCCCTGACAGCAGTTGGTGTCATGAACAAAAGAGCTCGTAGCCACCCATATTCTTCTCCAACTGTGTAAATGCAATTACTCACATACCAAAAAAAAGCTAAGATGTTAAATTTTCAGACATTTGAGATCTCTAGGGCTTTTGGTTGTGTTGAGCAAGAGCTCATGACATGCCTATGGCTGTTTATTTGCCCATCTATGCAAATTCTGTGGATCAAAAAGAGTCACCAGCTTTCAAACTTTTGTATAGTTTTAAAATACAGTTTTATTTTTATAAGTAAATGAAACTATTTATAGACAGGCAGCTCAGGCAAAAATATAACTTTAAAGAAAAAGGAGCAGCAAAATGAAAGTGAAACCCTGTATTGAGTTGCAGCCTTCACTAGGAGGTTTTTCTTTTACTTTTCCTAATAAAAACGTAAATACTTCTCAATAAGAAATAGGACCAACTCTCAAGTCAGCGTGTATTACTTATGCATTAGCTAAGATTATTCAACAATTCAGTGCAATCCTCACAGTCAGGCTTCAACTGGAGGGTGAATAGAAGGCAATGTAAGGTTTTGCTGGATGAAAAACACATCAGCAGAGCTCTTGTTAGAACCACAATCACAGGAGACGCACTTGACAAACTGCATCCTAACTGTGTTGCCCAGGGGATTTACAACTATTTTCTCTGCAAACATTATTCAATCAGGCATTTTTCTTCTGTGGGCATCCTGTAGGCAAGCACAGCCACAGGGATAGGAGGCCAGGGGTGTTACAGCTGTTACCTTTCCTTCCCTTCCCATAACTATTACTTTGCCCCTTGTCACTGCATGTACATTGAATTTTCTTGCTATTGATTACACAGTAGGCAATATATCAAAGGCATTTCATTGTGATGTGTGAGCCCTGTGACTACTGCAGCAGAAAACGAAGGGAATTAAATTTCATGAGGGTAGATGGGGGTTGGGTTATCAGCACCAGAGCACTGTCCCCTGAAGATCATCCCCCCTCAAAGTCTGCAACGAACAAGCCTGGAAGCACCCATGCAGCATTGCAGTGATGTCCTACCTGCTTCAATAAATCCTCCCCATCTCAACTGCCTCCTCGCTTATCATAGGGTCACAAAAATACATGAAAGTTCAGCAGAAAAGATTATCAGACCTTCAAGTGCAACAATTTCTGTCTATTTTTCTGTACCAAAACACAGGCTCTGTTCATCTCAGAAAGATTTCATTTCAATCTCTATATTTGTTTGTTTTATATGCATTTTCCTCCTGAAACTCCTCTTTCAGTCTCTGCTACAGTGCTTGAGCCACGTGACAGCTGATTATTTCTGTTTAAAAGAAATCCATTCACATAAAGCTTTGTCATGACTGTCATCTTACTACATATCCAGTTAAAAAAAATAAAAAAGGCATAGAGCAAATTACTAATAGAGGTGACCAAGAGGAGACAGAGCTTCCCTAATACTCTCATGTCCAAATGCTAACATTTTAAATCAAGCTCAGATGACAGGACTGTGCTTCAGTGACACTGAACACAGACTGGAGGGAAAAAAGTGCAACAATATAGTTTTTTTAAAAATAAAAAATATTATCTTCCACATAAATTCACAGTTTCTGCCTTAATTAAGCCAGGCATAAAGAACACTGTTAGTGGGCAGCGTCCAAGCAAATGGTGATGCTACTGGACAAGCAGCACACTCCATATCAAGGCAGCTGATGGCAGAGCCTTTATCTGGGAGAGTCGAGCTGAGGGGTCTCACCTTTCACTAGCCAGACCCCTGTCTGGGGGCTGTCCAGTGCCCTTGGAGGAGAGACCAGCCCTCACACCAGGTGGGCACAGTGGGCAGGCAGCTTTTGCCCATCAAGGCCATCCTGGCTCAGAGCAGTGAGGTGGCAGCCTGCTCTCCAGATGGTCTCGTGGCTTCATCCATCACTCTTCATCACATACCCCTCACTCGGGTGTAAATCTGCAGGGACAGATTTTACAGAAATCTAACTTCAGCAGCAGTAAAATGGTGCTTCAAAGAATAGCAGAAAACTTGCAGGACAGCAGACATAACTAGGAAGAAGTTTAATGGTGTCTTGTCTTTTTTTAATTTCTTGTTCACAAAGATCAAAGTTTTATCTGAGGGAAGCACTTCATTTTTGTTTCTTAGTAAACTTCGCTTCAGAAAAGCATTAAAAAAAGAGTTGAGGGGAGGGAAGGGAAGGCGTGATTCTGTTATTGCTTCTCTGATACCACATTGACTAGTTCAAATAGGGACTACTTCCCTCCCTCCCCAAAACAACATTCATTGTCTGATGCTGCAAGCTAAAGACACCACTCTTCCACTAAAGAGGCTCTTATCGTTCAATTGCTTCTGAATTTAGGAGAGGGTAAATTCTGCAACACCTTCAGATGTGGTACTGAGGAGGTTTCGGGTGGGTCCCCCAAGGATGCTATCACCCAGCTGGTTCAGGTGGAAGCTTCCCTAGCCAGGAGTCCCAGCCAGGCTGCCCCAGTCAGTCTCTCTCACTGCTGCTGGTGCCAATCCTCCAGACCTGAGGTCTGAAGGATTCTGGAAGGCTCATTTACACTGGAAATCTGCTTTGTATCAGGCAGAGCTTTCAAACACACTGTATCTGGTAACAACGTCGTCTTCCTTCTCCAGGTTCCTTTGACTATCCTTTGCTGCCAACTGGAATTGGCCTGGCTGTTGATGGCAAGTTATTTCAAGGCTTCTGTAGCCTTCAGGCTCAGGTTTCAAGACTGTCAGGTACATTATGGGTTCTTCTTAGAGCTCAGTCAAGCCAGAGCTTTGATTTGGCAAAGGACACTTCAAGGTAGTTGATTTGTCACTATCCCTGTATCTCCCTACAGGACACATCAGTATGTCCTTTTGTCTACCACTGGTACCAGAAACCATTTTCCTTGCAAACCCCTTCCTTCCCATATCTGTGCTCACTTAGATAGGTGGTCAAAAGACACAGAAGTTTTAATTATTTTTCTTAATGGATATTAACAACATCAGCAAGCACCAACTTTTACAACTGTCCCTTGTTTCAGCACTATTCAAGGGTTCTCAGATGCCATACAACCAAATCAATAAAGCAAATTTACTCTTCTCAGACTAGAGATGGTCTACTGAGAAAACTCTGTTAAAATGAAAAACAGCACCCAAAACACTGTAAGTATGTTCTCTCTTTCATCCCTCCTCTTATGACACTGCTGCCATAGATAGGGTACTAAAATTCTTTTTGAGTATTTGTTTAAAAACTTCTTATAGTGTTTTGTGTATTTATTATGAAAATTGTCATGTCCTTATATTCACGGTTTTGTGTCCTGCACAATTAGGACACATCCATCACCATTGTAAAACATACACCTGCACTATCATCAAGTCCAATATAAACTGTAACAATCACCTCCAACAAAATACTGTGTGCACGGTTCAGAAATTTTAAAAGGACACCTTAATCTTAAAACCTTTGCACTGAAAGCACAAAGATGGAAAAAAAATCAGGGCCCTTCTAACTTTCTGCTCTCACATACATGAAACATCAGTTTGGGTCACAAACTGATCAAGATATGTCTTAAAAAAATAAATGCTCTAAAACACCTCACTATCCATCTTGGAAATTTGTTTCTGAACCTGCTGCGCTGATCAGAAGGTGCTTTCTAGTCTCCAATTCATCCTCTCATTTTTTGTGCTGGTATTGTCTTCCATCTCATAAAGTTCCTCTCCTCCCACCCTGGCCAGTTTCCCTCATCAGGGTTTGATCCAGCATCATTAAACCACCAATCAAGAGCAGCAGAGAGCAGCAGCTAAATCTCCCATGTAGGTAATACGTGTCTGCAATATACACATTGTGCAGGCTGTGGGAATAAATGGCTTCAGACACCTTGAACATCTGCTTCCTGAAAGCTCTGCCAAGTTTGTGGAGCTACAGTAGTGGGCAGGATAGAGGGCAGGCCCTTCTCTATTGCCCTTCACAGACAGCCCAAGGTGTCTCCTCCCTGGAGCCCAGATGAGCAGCCGTCCAACCACTCCCCCTTCTACGGGTTAAACAGACACAGAAGAACAAGCTGGTGTGCCAGCAGTCTTGCTTAATTCTTTTGTGTTTTGTAAACTAGCCTGTTTCCTTTTCCTTTGTATATTTTTTTGAAAACAGTATTATTCTGTATTACTGCAGACACCTCATGTAACAACAAATTAACATAGATCTTATACATGAAAAGCCTTTTCAGACACTTTGAAATGGAATTCTTGAAGGACCCTTTATTTTCCAGGGTAAATATTGCCCAGTGAGAAAACTGGAGCAACAAAGAGAGAAAAATGGGTTTTCTCTGCCATGTTTCTTCCTTAGCAACTAGTCTTTTTCCTCCTCATTACACACAACTTACAGCAAAATGGAATGGTATTTTAGGGTGCTGCAATATGCACACTTGGTAACATCTATTGTCCAGTTTTTGAAAGAGCATCTAGGTTTTGAAAGAAGAAGAAAATAACAAAATATGCAAAAGCCTTGAGAAGGTTTGTTATCATTGTATGCCACAGTTCAGAAGTCTGCACAATCATCTTTCCCAGCTACACCTAAAGGTCCTTGTGCAACACTGCCTGTAACAGCAACACCTACAGATCTGTTTAGCTAACAAATGTGGAGCAGTGGTTTTACCAGGATTTTTGCTGTAGCATGCAAGGGGCAATACAGCAGTCAAAAAAAGCAAGAAAGAGAGGGGAAAGAACATGGAAATTCTAGTTTCTTGTATTGTAAAATACAAATAGTCCAGAATGTATTAAATTATTTTGTTCACTCAACTTCTGCTCAGTCTATGGCCACAACTGAGAAGCAATTTAGAAAAGCCAAAAAAGTATTCAAATGTTCTATATAAAATACCACTTTCAAGGTGCAAAGTATCATAAGTCACTGTTCTGAAAGGTGAGTATTCAAAATTGCAGAAGCACATGTACTTTAGAATGGCTGTCAGCTTCTCCAAAACTCAAAGCAAGATTGTTTTTTTCCCATGAAAATCATATAATCTCAATTTCTGCCAGGTTAGTTTTGTCCCCTGTAGAAACTCACTGTAAGTCAAGAGAATAATTAGATTCACACTTTTTAATTGCTTTTTTCTCAATGGGATTAAAAAGGCTAGAATTTCTGCATTTCTGTCAGGAGAGGGAAAAAAGCAGAAACCAAATAAAAGCCTACCCTAAGAGATCTGTCAGTTCCCTCTGCAGACCAAACCACATTCCTGCTCTTACAGTCTTTTCTGGGCACAGTGAAGTGTTTCCATCTGAATTGGGAGTTGCAGGAGACAGATCCCCACATCAGTCACCATGCCCACACAGTGGTGGGGAGAGGAGCTGCCACAGCTCTGGATTTGCTCACCCCTGTTGGGAAGAGGGGAATGCTCTATGTGCAGAACCAGGCAGTGGATGCAAACCAATTTATGACCTCCTTCCTACAGTACCAAGTCCTCTTGTGTTGTTTCTCAGGGAAGAAAAGTGAACCTTATAATAGAGATTAGATCTAATCAAAGAGAAAGCAAGGATAAAGTCAAAGGCAGGGCAAGTAAAACAGGGAGAACAGAAGAAAAAGAAAAGGTCAAACAGTGAGGAAAAGAAAAAGGAGGAGGAAACAACCAGCCAAATTCAGGTGAAAAAAAGGGAGAAAAACTTCACTGTAGGCACTGTTATGCAGGTGTATTGCAGGTAAAATTTGCTGTCCAGCTACAGTAGCTCAGCGCAAATTTAGCCAATTCTGAACTGAACATCCTCAAAAGTCAAAGGTATCCAGTGCTTGGCACAGAGGCCCAAAGACTCCATCAGGAACCATGGAATTAGACAGCTTTATTGCTACAGATTTCCAGGAAAGACTGGGAGACCCTTTTAGGTAGGGAGAGAGCAAACAACATTTCAAGCCAATAGGTCTTTGAGAAAGGTTTGACCAACCATGTTGAGGGACTAACAAACCCTGCAGCTTAGAAAATGAAATTCAAAAGGAAAAAAATCAAAACAACACACTTGAACTGCTAAAATTTATTTTTAAATGTCAAATAAGATGGCTCTCAGATGTTTTCTGCCCCTGGTTAATAGCAATGATGCACTTTAAAATGAATGGTAGGGTTGTCCTTGTTACAGAAAACACATTGCATAGAATAAAAAGTTGTCAGATTCATAATGTAAGTAGGCTGAAATAAATTTCATGGCATCTTGGTTAGTTCTTTGGGGTGATCCTTGTAAGAGCATAAGACAATATTTCAGGGGAGTAAAAGCTGGAAATGGATGTTAAAAGGACAGTCTAACTGACCTACAAAATGTCTGTTTTATGTGACGTAGGAATAAAGCAGCTGATTTTTTTATTTCTGTATTTGAAAAAAGGAAAAACACTCTTTCTGTTGACTCATTCTCAACTGCTTTCCATATCTCACTGCAAGTTTTTCAAAGCATGCTTCACCTCTCCCTGCTCCTGCAGCACCCTTAGGTCAGAGCAACTCTCCAAACCCAGAACATTTCAGTTCTCATCTCCTCGCCTTTGCAAATTAGCAATAATAATACTTTTTTTGCAGCAAATTATTTGCATGCTAGTTGACAAAGCTATTTGCCAGTTATCCTCAACTTTCTCTTTTCTGCCCATGTGTTTCGAAATTTCCACCTTCCACCAGGGACAGAATAGATCAGTAAAGACAAAAGTATCTCTTAAGTAGAATGCTGCTTGCTTGAAAACAAAACAAAACCAAACAAAACAACCAAAATTGCAATCCCTGGTAACCAACACAGTGCTCCAAAAACAACCTTCATCCCTTCCTGAAATCCACAGCATCCCTCAATCTGGACATAGATGCTCTACACTGGAGACAAATGTACCAGTTCTTCCTCAGAAACATACAGAAGCACCCTGGGCAAACCCATGTCTGCCTTACAAAATTAATCAAGGAGCCCTTGTCCTCCCAAATGCAGCACAAGTTCTGACTAAAATCAAATTTCTCTGCTGATTGTTTTTTGTGTGAGAAGAAGCATTCCAACTATACTTACAGTCAACTTAAATTTTAGCTCTGCAGAAAAATGAGCAATCCTATGGAGGATTAAGGAACAAGATTTTAAAGTGCAAGATAAGAACGAAGACCAAAAAGCATAGTATACCACTAGCTTACTTGGAAAAAGAAGTTCCTGTTTTGAGTATGGCAAAGCAGTAAACCAAGAGGACACAAGGGAATTTAGCAGGCTTGAAAAGGTAAAGTGCATGTCCAGAAGCACAGCCTCTTAAATTTATCCAATAATAAATATTATCTGTGTTTAATACAGTGACCAACCTTTTACATCATCCAACCTTTTCAATGTCCACAGTACCTCTCTGAAACAGAGCAAGGTACAATCTTGCAAGGACATGTAGAGCTGGCTGTCTCTATGAACCTTTTTAGTCCTGTGTCTTTGCTGTCCCTTGCTCCAGCCACATCAGCACTACTACCGTTACAGTAGGACAAAAGGATTAAGGAAAGGCAGCATGTTTTACCCACTGCTAGAGGTCAATATCCTGTTTTAAAAGGTGTAGTTGCATATTTAGGAGGCATGGTTAAGATAGGAGGTATATAAGTAACCATTTTTCTGAGAGCATAAGATCAAGTTAGCGAATACAGATGTTCTTCTGTGTTGTCTCTTTATACAATTTTTTGATCCAGATATGCAACAAATATGCTGCAGAGGGTGTTTACAGGAGTATTTATGCACAATTTTTCCACCTCCACAGAAGGTAGTACTGGTTTCTCTGACTGTGATGGATGTCCTCTGTTTTTGTTTTCCATTGATCCTAGACTGTAAAGGAACAGTAAAACAGTCTCTTTGTTGCATTTACATCATCCAACAACACATCTGAAGTGTTGAATCAGGACTTCAAGTACTATTTGTAGCCTAGGTTTTACTATATCAGTTTAGGAACTTGTATCAAATAAATCAGTTGCTCATTTTTTCGGTTCCTAAAAATTGCTTTTGTTGACTTATCCTGAAATGAAGGCTAATCCACCAATAGTCAGAGCAAACAGGTGGCCTGCTGGAGATCAATGCCCAGGGAGTCTGTACAGAAGGATTTCTGTGCTAAACATCACCCCTAGGGATCCTGCAATGCTTGAGCATCACAGCTGCCAGGGTGTAGCTTAACTTCAATAAATGAACTTTTTGATAAAATTTTGATGCTGAGTGGAAAGCTGGGTAAAATAAAAAATCTGCTGTATGAAGAGATGAGTGCTACTTTGCTACTTAAAACAACTTCTGTATGCATACTCCAGGACTTAAAGCCATGTAGTGAGAGGGTCAGTGAGTAGATGAAAAGAAAAGCTTCTGAGGGTGTGGTCATCTGTACAGAGTAGAAGACTGTATTTCTTGTCACCTAGGCCTAGGTTTGGGTCATGTTGCTGAAAGCTTTGTTTTGATTTGGGGTGGAGAGGAATAAATTAGACAAAGACAGAAGAATTTTTCATTGCATGGTAGGATTCAATCATGCTTGTTATATATGCAAGGACCACCTTCTGTTTCTATTCCTCATACAAAATGAAATAATTAAGAAAACCCACAAAATCCCTTGTTCAGTACCAGCACCAATCTCATCATGACTACCCAAAACAAAAAGGGATGCTGTTACTGAGGCAGATGGCTTATGCCACAGGTTGTCCGACATAGGAATATTGATGTGCTTAGAAAAAAAGATCCATATCCTCAAAATAAGTCAAATCCACTTTACAAAACAAAGGGCAAGACAAATTCACTGTTTCACTTCTGATAAAACAAGCCCTTCTTCCTGAAATGAGTATGTTGTTCTTAGGCTGAAGGAGAGCACTGGACAGAAACTCAGACATGTAACACTTCTATACACTGTGTCTCATCCCAAAACTATATCTAGCCAGTTGCCCAACAGCTCATCTGAAAACTACCATTTATAGCCATCATTTAGTTTAGAGATTATAGGAAGTCTCACTAGTCAAGTCTGGCTACTTTTTCCAAAGCAACAATCAATAACCTGAATTTCAAATCACTAGTTTTATATCTAGAAAACATACAGACACATTTCACTGATTCAGCTGGACCTGTGAGAAACCATATGTTTAGTTAGTTTGAGGTCACATTATTATCCACTTTTGATCAAAATGTGTACTAGCAAGCACCATGACATATAGCTTCAGCACTCAGCACTCACTGCCATCCCACTAGAGTCATTTAGAGCAAGGAGTGATTTTAGACAAGAACATTAGTGGAACAAGACATACAGAGGCTGATCAGTCACACACAAGTTCTGAACACAAGACACATTGCATTAGCTCTCAATACTTCAACAATTTCACTACTCTCAATTTAAAAGTCCTTAGGTGATGCACTTCTGGGACTGCAGTTTTATTCTGTGCCACCTAGGACTGCCATTACCAGAAAACTTTTAGGGAGACTGTGGTGTACATTATCAGTGCAAAAGGCAGCTTTTTGCCTTACAAGCTTTTCAATACCTGGTCAAGAGATCCAAGCTACCCTCTAAATGCTATCACTGGCTTTTTGCTTTTTAAAAATAATTTAAAAGAAAAAAAAAACACAAAGCAGTCAAAAAACATTTGAACAAGAGCACATCCAGCTTGTATAAGAAAATGTAGAAAAAAATTGTAACATCATAGAATATCCTAACTTGGAGGGGACCCACAAGGATCACTGAAGTCTAAATTCTGGCCCTACAGAGGATAGACCCAGGAATCATATCATGTGAGTGAGAGTATTGTCCAAACACTTCTTGAAGCCAGACAGACTTGGTGCTGTGACCACTGCCCTAGCAAAGCCTGTTCCAATGTCCAACCACCTTCTGAGGGAAGAACCTTTTTCTAATATCCAGACTAAACCTCCCCCAAGTCAGCTTCATGCCATTCCCTCAGGTTCTGTCACTGGTCAACACAGAAAAGAGATCAGTACCTGCCCCTCCTCTTCCCCTCATGAGGAAGTTGTAGACTGTGATGAGGTCTCCCCTCAGTCTCCTCTTCTCCAGTCTGAACAGACCAAGTGCCCTCAGCCACTCCTCACATGACTTCCCCTCAAGGCCCTTCACCATCTTCGTTGCCCACCTTTGGACACTCTCTAGTAGCTTAATATCTTACATTGTGGTGACCAACACTGCCCCAATATTTGAGGTGAGGCCACATCAGTGCAGAGCAGAGTGAGACAATCCCCTCCCCTGTCTGGCTGGCGATGTTTTGCCTGATGCCCCACAGGACATGGTTGGCCCTCCTGGCTGCCAGGGCACTGCTGACTCATATTCAACTTGCCTTCAACCAGGACCCCAGGTCCCTTTCCACGGAATTGCTCTCAAGCCTCTCGTTCCCCAGTCTGTCCATACATCCAGAGTTGCCCCATTCAAGGTGCAGAATCCAACACTTGCCCTTGATAAAATTCATATAGTTGGTGATTGCCCAGCCCTCTGATTCGTTGAGGTCCCTGTGCAGGGCCTCCCTGCCTTTGAGGGAGTCCCAGTTTTGCGTCCTCCCAGTTTTGTGTCATCTGAAAACTTACTTAGTAAGGAAAAACTCTGTGCTGTGTGTACAACAGGTCCAGTACAGCATGGGAATTATTACATTTTGTACTGTGAACTTGAAAACTACAGGCAATAACATACTTACTTACCAATTGCCAACCCTGATAGAAAAGTGAGGTGCTTGTATGGGCACGAACCCCGTTCCTTACTCCATCGAGTGCAAGAGCAGAATTAAACTTATTACAAAAGGCAGAAGTTTAAGTACAGCGCTCAAAACGTGTCACATGATCTCTCAACCAATGACATTAAAGTATTTTATTGAGCATGCGTGAGAGCCCAGAAAACTACAAATCCCAACATCCTTTGCTAGATTCTTCCGGAAACATGAGCCACTACAGAAAAGCTCACATGCTTTTGTTTTATCAGTGGTTAACAATGTGGAAAGGCTGGTGGGATACCATGACCCGTTAGCTGAATGCACTTCTGAGAAACTGAATCACACAATCACAGAACTAGCCAGGTTGAAAAAGCCCTCTGAGATCATCGAGTCCAACCTCTGAACATCACCTTGTCAACTAGACATAGCACTAAGTGCCATATCCAGTCTTTTCTTAAACACCTCCAGGGATGATGACTCTACCACCTCCCTGGGCAGCCCATTCCAATGCCTGATCACCCTTTCTGAAGAAATTCTTCCTAATGTCTAACCTAAACCTCTCCTGGCACAGCTTAAGACTGCGCCCTCTTGTCCTATGGCTGGTTGCCTGGGAGAAGAGACCAACCCCCACTTGGCTACAACCTCCTTTCAGGGAGCTGTAGAGAGCAATAAGGTCTCCCCTGAGCCTTGTCTTGCCCAGGCTAAACAGCCCCAGCTCCCTCAGCCTCTCCTTATAGGACTTGTGCTCCAGACTCTTCACCAGCTTCACTGCCCTTCTCCGGACTCAATCCAGCACCACAACATCCTTCCTAAATTAAGAGGCCCAGAACTGAACACAGTGCTTAAAGTGCAGCCTCACCTGTGCCAAGCACAGGGGAAGAATCATTTCCCTAGTCCTGCTGGCCACACTGTTCCTGATACAGGAATGTCCTGGAAGGCCAGGATGCCCTTAGCCTTCTTGGCCACCTGGGCATTGCTGGCTCCTGTTCAACCACTGTCAGTGAGTACCCCCAGGTCCCTCTCTGCCTGGCTGCTCTCCAGCCACTCTGTGCCCAGCCTGTAAAGCTCCAGAGGGTTGTTGTAGCCAAAGTGCAGGACTCAGCATTTGGCTTTGTTGAACCTCATACTGTTGGATTCAGCCCAACTCTCCAGCCTGTCCAGGTCTCTCTGCAGAGCCCTCCTACCCTCTAGCAGATTGACATTCCCCCCCAACTTGGTGTCATCTGCAAATTTGATCTGCTCATCCAGATCATCAGTAAAGATATTAAATAGAACTGGGCCCAACACTGATCCCTGGGGGACACCACTGGCCGTCAACTGGATGCAGCACCGTTCACCACCACTCTCCAGGCCTGGCCATCAGCCAGTTCTTAACCTAGGAGAGAGTGCCCGTGGGCTGCAGCTTTTCCAGGAGAATGCTGTGGGACATGGTGTCAAAGGCTTTGCTGAAGTCCAGGTAGACACATCCACAGCCTTCCCCTCATCCACCAGGCAGGTCACCTGGTCATAAAAGGAGATCAGGTTGATCAGACAGGACCTGCCCCTCCTAAATCCCTTCTGTCATTCCAGTTTCAGACAGAGGAGAACTGAGTCCTGGGAGGAATCGTTTCCTCAAACCCATAAACTGAATTGTGACAGAATCAGAATTAAAACATCCTGCTTTTCATCTTCTCAAGTGCTGCTGCTGCCTTTCATCTATGTCTTTCCTACTTTCTGTGCTGTTGCAGATTTTCTTGACTTCGTGTTTCTTTAAACCAAAAGTGCAAAACTGTGCTTCATCCCTTCACTTATTATCCCTTCTTCCATGTCCCTCTTCTCCCATCTTCGATTAATTGACTCATTCCTGTCCGCTCTCCAGTGCAAGAGGAGAAGGCTGCGCTGGCAGCCAGGCAGGACCGAGCCCATGTGGCCTGATAGAAGAGCATGGTTCTGAGCTCCACAGCCCAGTCACTTTGCAGAGGGTTCTTTGCTCCTCGTGGTAGGTCCCTGCCAAGCCTGACAGGCCCTCCACCAAGCCTGGCAGGCTCACCACCAACTCACCAAGCCTGATAGATTCCACACCAAGCCTGGCAGGCTCACCACCTCCAATTTGGGGGCTCCCTAATTTGCAGACCTTTTCCCTTTCTTCCTGCCCTCCTTTTATACCACCCCTTTCTACATTAATGCAATATCCCTATTCCCCCCTGTTACAACCCACCCCACAAGGTAGAAGTAACTTAAATCCCTTGGGGGGAATTTACTAAACTTGAGGGGATATACTAGACTAGTATAGAGTAAATGTTTATATTATAGTACAGATACTAGGGCAGTATAGATAGAACAGATGTTTATATTATAGGACATACACTAGGCTAGTATAGATGCCCTAAATGTTTATGTTATACTAGATAGAATACAAGCTTCTCAAGCCCCTGACCTGCAGCCCCCCCATCCAGCAGCCCCCTGTCAAGTGCTCTGATGCTTGGTCGATCAGTGCTCTAATGACCAAGACACAAATAAGTAAATAAAGAGCCCTAGTGATAAATAAAGCTGTTTGGATTTTTATCTTAGACATTTCCCTGCATTTTTTTTCCCTGAAGTGTTTGTGTGGTTTTTTTTTTCTTTTCTCTCCTTGATTTCCTCCATTTCAGAGCCAAGAGATTTCAGAGCCTGATTGGCAGACACCCACACACCCAACAGCTGGATGCTGCTCTCTGGGAGGCAGCAGGGCTTTTGCTTTCCACCCAGTGGGAAACGCAGCATCCTGGAGGGGTAGTGCGAAAAACAAGGACTCCCCGAGAAGCTGATTAATGGCAGGCATAAGCTGGGCCACATGCTGCAGCTCATGCATCCACAAGGTCCCCTGGCAAGGATTAAGATGCTGCTTGTGGCATAAAGAACTCCATACTTTTATTAGCTTTGAAGGTGAGTTTTTGTTGGCATCACTCAGTCCTCACTGGCTCTTTGGGCTGTGGGAGGCAGCGAGTTTCTTGTCACCACACCTGGCCATTGCTCCTGCAGCCCCACAGAAGCCCTTTTCCAAGCCAAAGGGGTCTGGTTTCCACACCCACATCCAGGCTGGGAGTTTTCCAGGGAAGCGCTACCTTAACAGTTGTTTTCTCCTAAAAACACTGCTGACTAAAACGCATCTACCACTCAGTGGATTGAGCCATTTGATTTGACATTTAAATGGAGAAATCTCTTACTGCAAAGTGATTAAACATTCCACTGAAACACCACTGTTGCAACATTATTTTACGAGTCAGAAAAATTTGAAGAGTCACCTGTCCAACCAACCCATCCCCAGAAACTTAACAAGCTCTGCAGGCATCTCTTTTTGGGTAAAAACCCTGGCGCTGCAGCTGGTAACATTGCCTGTGCTTCTCTCTTCTGCTTCACATCAGCCTGGGAGCAGACAAGAGTAGAAGCGAGGGGAACAGATAGGCAAGGAGGGCTGCAAGCACACCCCGGGCAGCTGCACTTAACCCCTTGCTCTCTGCCTTCCCCCAGGAATCAGCTAAAGGGGCAGCTCTTTTGAGAGCCAGTAGGAGAGAAATGTGTCGATGTGGGAAAAGCAGCTGTTTGGGAAGGAAAAAAAGATATTGGAAGAGATAGAGAGGAGGTAAATAGTGGAGATAGAGAAAAGGAAAAGTTCAGAAAACATGAGGCCCAGGAAAATCTCATGACTAGACCCAACACAGGAATAACAGAAGGAGAAATCAGTTCTTGATTGGAGAAAAATCCAAAATAATAAACAGTGCAATAGATGGAAAAATCCAAAATAATAGTGCCAAACCAACAGATTGAAGCAATGAATTCTTCTCTGCCTTTATGGTAGCACTGGATCAATGACTGCACATTTATCCAACAACTGAGGATAATATAAGGATTAATAGGAAGATTATATTTTGCTCCTCTTTAGTATTTCTGAAAATAACATACTATATCTATCCAAAGCTGATACCACCTACTTTTCAAATCCAGAATGCATTTTTGGGGACCTTTTCAGGAAATTCAATATTGACAATTGATGTGCTGTACAGTATAGGTTGGAGGACATTGAAAGACAAATAATATACCTTTGTTCTCACTCTCTTATGTATTTAATTTTTCCCACTCTCAAAAAAGAAAGACTTTCACCTCATACGTGTCTGAGTGCTCAGAAACATGATATTAACAAAAAGGTTATTAGAAAGCATTTAACGTGCTGCCACTTTTTCAAGAGATGTAATAGGTATGTGCTGTCTATCTTTCATTTTCATTGCTTGCAGTAAAACCAGCACAATGACTTCTTCCTTTTCCTGATGATGCTTAACCACAGGACTGTTTCTGATAAGGGTAGTATGATCTCTCTCCTACACCTCCAGCAACCTACTTGTCTAGTAGATAAAAACACAGCACATTGCCTGGACTTAATATGCCAAAAAAACCCATGAAAAAGAAATTTGAAATAAATATAGTTAATGGATGCATGAATGTGGTTCAATTTTTTTAAAAATTTCATTAAAAATATAAGAAAACTCTATCTAAATTTGTTTTGAGACCAACCAGACCAATGGCAACAACAAAGTTCCAGTAAAAAAAGAGTAAAAAATTTTATGTTCACGTGTACTGTATTTAAAAAGAAATTATTTTATGTGGGAGAGCACTTCCAAATATGCAGCAAAAATGGGGATAGGTGCTATGAACAGATCATCACAGTCACATACAAAATAATAATACATACCAATGCACATGATACATTTGTATACAATCATTTTTTTAGTTCCATGAACTATTTCTAAATTGCCTCATGCTAAGGAGAAAGTGTATTGCAGTTTATTATGAGATTTCTTTTTCCCCTTAACCTTCTTGGTATTTCCTTCTAGCAATCACTGTCACAGCATTTTACTTTTCTCTGGGATGTTAGGAGAACGTGAATGGTGGTCATAAAAACTCACAGATACAGAAAGGACAACCAACGTTTAAACAAACTATTGAATTTTGGCATTGAGTAATAAATAAAAGGACATATTCATGATCCTGAGCCGAAAATACCCGTAACTATGTTAGCTCTGGTCAAGGTTGCATCACCACTTTTAACCTCAAATTTCGTTTTCTGAAAATAAAATGTGTGAATACAGACTTACAGCAAAGGAAGGCCCAAAGAGAAAAATATTTTGGTTCTAAGCTAATTACTTTGGTTCTAAAGTTAGAAAAATATTTTGTTCTAACTGATGTTACATTACCTCCATATAATGCTAACAGGCACCAGCAATATCACATATCAGAACACCTTCTCAAAAGCAAACAAAGTAGAAACTGCACAAAATATGCACACTCCTGGCAGACCTGAGAGACGTGGAGCTGGAGGATAGCACTTTCCCTATCTCACCAAAAAGTATATATTTAAGTGAATGGATCATCTGCTTCCACTCTCTCATCTTAATGCCAACAGTTTACTGTTCTCTCTTGTGCACACACATGCACAGACGCACATGGGAGATCAGGAATAGTGCAAGGAAAGGCTATGACTTGCTCACACTTGTAAAAAAGTACTAGATTGCATTTAGTTGTTCTGAAATTACATTGTCCACACAGCCACCACAGATTTGTACTCACTTTTAAATATGTGATCTAAACACAAATCCATCTATTTAACAATTTTCAAAACAATATGGTTTTTGCATCCTTCCAGCTATTACAACATAGCACTGAGACAAGAACTACTTTTTTTGACTTCTAATACTCTTGAAAGGGCACAGATTTTCTTGACTGGAAGTTCCAGAACTGTTTGTTGGCTCAAATTCCTTTCTAAGCATCAGGGAGCAAAGCCTGGCCCTTCCTTCTATCCATTTGGGAATAATGCAAAGCCCTACTGCTCCACAGGAGCCACCTCCAACTGAACCTGCACAGACAGCACTTGGCAGAGTGACAGCACAGAAAGAAGGGTTGCAAAGGCCTTGGTGAATGTTCTGTTCGTGGATCATGATGCTATGGCCACACCCATGAGCATACAGTCTCCAACGCTGTGCTCTATAAATACTTCCTTGTCTCCACCAATAAATGTTAGTTCAGTGATTCTCAAACACACTCAGGGCATGGTTTGGACAGTATAGAAGCAGCATGTTGTGATTACCTGTATTATCCCATAATGGTGCATGCTAAGTTCTCGTGGCTATATGCAGCAATATGCTATATGCATCTTTGAGGACACCTTGGCACAAGCCATCTGCTTCCAGATACCAAAGAAAAGAGGTAAGCTAGGGGGACTGAGCTAGGAGTCACAACTCAGGCAGCTCACCTTAAAAAAGTATGCCTTAAAACAGGCTTAAAAGAGAACCACAGAATCATAGAACATGCTGAATTGGAAGGGACACATCAGGATCACCAAGTCCAACTCCTGGCCCTGCACAGGACACCACAAGAATCACACCATGTGCCTTAAGACTGTTGTCCAAACGCTTCTTGAACTCGCTGATTTGGGGCCATGACTACTGCCCTAGGGAGCCTGTTACAGTGCCCAACCACACTCTGGGTGAAAAACCTTTTCCTGATATCCAGCCTAAACCTTCCCTGATTCATCTTCATGTCATACCCTTGGGTCCTGTCACTGGTAACCAGAGAGTAGAGATCAGTGCCTGCCTCTCCACTTAACTCATGAGGATGTTGAAGACCAAAATGAAGTTTTCCCTCAGTCTCCTCTTCTCCAGGCTGAACAGACCAAGTGCCCACAGCTGCTCCTCACACAGCTTCCCCTCAAGGCCCTTCACCATCTTTCTTGCCCTCCTTTGGGCACTCTCTAATAGCCTTTCTTAGATTGTAGTGCCCAAAATTGCCCCAATATTTGAGGTGAGGTCGCCCCAGGTCAGAGCAGAGTGGGACAATCACCTCCCTCGACCGGTTGGCAATGCTTTGCCTGATGCCCCCCAGGACATGGTTGGCCCTGCTGGCTGCCAGGGCACTGCTGACTCATATTCAACTTGGCATCGGCCAGGGTCCCCAGGTCCTTTTCCCAGCAGTGCTTTACAGCCTCTCATTCCCCAGTTTACACAATCAAACAGAGTTGCTTCCTCCCAGATGCAGAATCTGGCACTTGCCCCTGTTGAACTTCATACGGTTGGTGATTCTCCATCTCTCTAATTTGTCAAGGTCTCTCTCAGGACTTAACACACTTAAGAACACAGTTTAGACTACAGTACGACTTCTGAAATCCAGTGTTTTGTCAGACAAAATGCAGCACCAAATACATGTACAGTGCCAGAGAGACTCCTGTCCCCCGAACCAAGATGCCTTCTTGTATAACAGTGTAACTGCAATGTTAGCTGTCAAACTCCATAAAGCCTCTGCCTCATCCTCCTTCACAACCCTCATGAAAGCTCTACCACTCTATGATCTGATCATGCTGAGACAATTGGCAAGCAAAGGCTGCCCATTTTTACATAAAACAGGTTTATTTTGCAGACATTTTAGTCTCCCATAGACCATCCACTCCTGCTGCACAGTTCTTACCTAATGCCTTGTGTAATCCTACACTAGTTTATACAATCATTTAGGAGATGTAATGTTTTTATTTTCCTTCTTTTCTTTTGTTCATTGCTTACAACGATTCCCTAATGCTTTATCAAGTGCACTAGAATGTATCATGTCAAAATTATAAAATCCACAAACTAAAATTTTATGAATAGCTAAAGAAAACAAATGGCATATGTCTTGAGGTAGTAGCAAATAAATGCTTTTAAAAGAACTGGTATGCTTCTGCATTAAATAATACAGTTGTGAAGAAAAATTTAAAGATATTTAATATTACTTTAGTTCACTGATTTCAGCAGCAATATTGCTTGAAAAAGACCCCCAAAACTGGGTCTTATTAAAGACTGGCAAAGACCCCCAACACTGGCAAAGCTCTTATTAAAACTTCTGGAAAGCAACCAAGCTTTTCATTTTTCCTTGCACACTGCAGTCTGTATTTAGTTACTGCCTTCAATCATCTCCTTCCCCACTTTGAACTATAAATCACTGCCCAGTTACATTACATAGGTTCTCAAAAAAAAAGCTAATAACAGTAGTGGTCATGGTTAAGAAAACATAATTAGCTCATGATGAAGACATTTAAAGGCTGAAGGGTTAACACTTAAGAATCCAGTACTATCCATCCTCCATTAGTTTTTTAAGTAGTGGAGAAGGGAATGCAAATGCGTGCAGGCATGTAAGCGTCTTTGCAATGAATATGCACTTTAGAATTTCAAACTGAAATTTCACAACATCTTTCAGCAAGTTTTGCCATTCTAAGTCATACTCTGATGTTTTGCAAAATTAGTTATGCCCTTTTATATCAATTTGTCATACACTCAGATGACAAGAGACTCACTGATTTAAGGAAACAGACTAAGGTTCAAATACTTTTTCTCCCTCACTGCTTTTATTTTTTCCCTCAGAAAAAAAAGTAATTTGCCTCTGAATGAAGTTGTGTGTCATATAACAGCAATGGCATTTTGCATTTGGGAACTGCAAATGTATTTGAATTTTATGCAAGGAAAGAGCAGCAAGAATTTTGAAGAATTAAACCTTCATCAAAGCTTAAATTATGTGATACAGGAAGACATAAATAGAATTTTTTAATAAGAATGATAGATAAAAGCTTCATGAGATCAGTTCTAACTGTAGTCAATATAAATACTTACATTTATTTTTAGAGTGGGGGTATTTTTATTAACATGATGTAATAACAGATCACAATGTTTCAAAAAGATCATCAATATTTTATGTATTTTCTACTTGGATAATGAAAAGCCTGAAAGGATTTCTAACTCATCTCCTGAGTTTTAACGTGAACTAGAAATTCCACTGTATGTTGTACATCTCAGTTTTGAAGGCAGGTAATTATGTTAAAAAACCCCAAATATTTTATTCAGATACTTCAGTCTAGCCCTGTGGTATCATCTCCTAGTATTCAGATGATTAGATAGTCAGTGTCAAAATTATGCAGAAAAAACTGTGGAAAGGTGGAAATGATCAGCACTGACACGTTCCCTTTTTTTTTTTTTTTTTTTAAGGAAATAATGTCTAAAGTCTTTCTGACAAGCTGCTACCCTGCATTGCAGTACTTTCCCTGAGTGCATCTGTTCTTCTGGTCCTCTTGAGGGGTTGGGACTACCTCACACTCTCCACTGTGCTCCAAGCCACAGCATAACAAGGCAACTAGAATGTTAATGCAAGTTAACTCATTATCTGCTATGCTGATGACTTCAAAATGCAGCAGGTGGATGGGAAAGAATACAGTCATCTGCCTCACATGCATGATATCATACTTAATGAAGGATAGAAGATGAACACTTGCTAAAGATACTAGCATCCCAAGTACAAACCTTACAAGGTAGGCAAAGTTATCTATTTGTTCAGAAATATGAGTTACAATTTAAATATTCATTCTGAAAATGAAACATTCAGAGGTTGCTCTTGATGCTGTGTGCTTGAATTACACACACACATACAGAGACATATTTCCTCTGTAATGTATGGAAGGAGAAAATGTTACCTTCAGATGCTTTCCCACACACACACTGACTACACAAGCAATAGTATCCCTCTCTTTACTGTCATTTGTCAAACCACTTTAAGTAACAGAGAAGAAATTAAATTTTAAGCAAATTAAATTATGCTTCTTTCAATTAAATATGATAACTGATTCAGAGTAGAGGAGTATACCGTGAAACAGTCTGAGTGACCTGTGATAATTTAAGACAGAGACCCATCTGCAGGTCACATGTGCCTCATGAACACAACTTTAATAACCCCCAGGGCACACAGGCATCATTTCTGTGTCCCTAACACCAAATAAATGCAAATTATGCCTCCAAATCAGAAAGAAACTGTCTCACAGGTCATGTAAGATTTAGACCAAGAGATTTTGCATGTGTTGCAGTGATCGGGCTTCACACTGCCTGATGAGCTAGGGGAGTGCAGTGGGCAAGGCAGCAGTGCCTGGGGAGCTTCCATGCTTTGTGCTGTGGCACAGGGCTGCCAAAAGCATGACTGTGCCACACATGCCTTTTTTTGGCTTCTTTCTCCCTCCTCGCAACTGGATTTGATCTTGGTTGATGCAGTACGTTGCTTAGATTCACTGGAAAGGCCACACTTTCTCTGCTCCCATGTCTTCTCTTCCTGTTGGCCACTTCAAGAAGAAACTGCATGAACTGAAAGGACCCGAACGCCATTTTTTCACCAAAATTTAAAAAAAACAGTGAATTTGAAATTTGCTTAAAAAGCTCCAAGGAATATACTTGCTGTCTCACAGGGAGAAAGAGACCTGAAGGAGGACAGTGGCCATCTGCTGCTCACAAACACCGCTGAAGCTCACCTGCTCTCTTGTGTTGCTTCTGTTAAAATGATGATATGGATTCATGTCCCAAAAGCTCACTGTTCACTCATGCTCTGCTATTTTTGTTTGTGATTTTATAGTTGCATTGCATTGGCCCATTTTGTTACCTTTCACACTGTCTTATGGTCTCATGGAACAACATAACTTTAATGTACAGAATGAGGACTAAATCCCAATCTTAATCTTTAAAGCAAAATATTCTTCTTTCTTACATGACTTTTGATTCAGGTATATAAAACAATAGAGAAGATAAAGGCATATATATGTACAGAACAGGTTATATACAGGCTCCAATTAACTTCACTAAAATAGCTTAAGAGGAACTTATTTACAGTATTGCTGACAAGAGCATCTTCCTTGAATAGCAGATAGAAATTTACCACCTTAAAATATGATTCAGCTACTACCAAACCGTCTGGAATACACAAAAAACATTTCTACGTCTGTATGAGTGTTTCTGCAGCTGACACATCCCTACTGCAGCATTGAAGCAGTGCTAGAAAAGCATTTTTCATAGTTCTGTTTTTAGTAAAAGGAGGTAATTCCACTCATACACAGGAAACTCTTCTACCCACTGACAGAGATGATCTTCCAAATTAGCAGGTCATGGTCCTCAATATAAAGAAAAACTTTGACAAATAGTTTTTTCAGCAGGTTTTCCTACCACAGAGTTATGAAAGAACCATCAGGTCCTAACTATTACTAATCAGTATGGCTTACAACATTAAAATTGTAGCCCTTGCTTCTTCTTGATTAGAAAATCTGACATAAAATACCTAACTAATATAACTCTCACCATCATATTCACTTTCACTGACTTCCCTGACATATTTTCAAAGGCTGCTGTCTGGTAAGCTGAAGACAATTCTGCTTCACAGCTAAAAAAAGGACTTGTTTTTACTGTGATTTAAAGGTAGTTAGAGAAACATTGGACTATAATCCTGTTTCCTATTTCTTACCTTATTCTCCTTTATGTCTTCTTGAAAGCCTTTTCTTTTGCCTCAGGAGGGCAAATTGACTGTGGTATAAATGAAAATCATGCCCTTTACATTTTGGCCCCAAGACATCATTAAGTCCTCATACTTATTCATTAATAACCATCATTAGATGTTTTGTCTATAATTATTTATGATATATGACTCAGAGCAAGGTAATTGTCTATCTACAGAGAGGCTTAAGACTGAAAAAAAATTACAATTATAATGGAATTTTAAAACAATAAAGATCTGTACATACGTTTTGCTAATTAGCCTAGCTAAAGGCTTACTCTCCACATAGTGATATTCCTTTTCTTGTCTAAATAATTATGCATCTTATCTGTGTGTGTGTACCACACTGATCAAAGAACTGCACATAACTAACATATTTTCATGTTTTCCATTGTGAATATCCTAAAAGCATTCAGCAATGCAAAAACCAGGGAAAAGAGGACAGATTCCAAAAACATGCAGACAAAATGAAAACCGAATTACCGAGCCAGGGTTGTTTTTCCTTTCCAGTCTTTGGCATTTTTCAGAACAGGACACCTATAGCATTCACTGTTATCAGTTCAGATGTGCTCACACGTTACTCCATCACTAGGGAGAGACTGTTCTGTTAAAGGGAGAATGTGGAACAGGATTGCTACAGCTACAAATATTTGTTTTATGAAATAAACAAGCCTGATGTTGCTGCTTTAAAATGTGTCCGTTATGGCAATAGTCTTAAATTTACTAAAACACAATGGGCCTTTTCAGGAATGATGCTATTGCAAGTTCAAAGCAAAAGATAATGCATCTGGAAACACGTTTTGGGAGTGCACACTGAAATTACATCCATGCCAAATATATCATATTCTCAGCAAAATATCCTCCGCTTTCTCCACGTAAAATAATCTGACAGATTTTGCTTCAAACCCAGGGAAGAGAACTCTTATTTTAAATTATTTTATTACACTGTATATGAGGAATGTGACATCAGTGCACAATGAAGTCTTGAACGGCCTTGGCTCTGTCTAGTACCAGAGTTTGTTTGGGTTAGTTTGCATTGGATTTCAGTGACAAGGTTGCAAGAGTCTGTGGCTCTGAATGCTGGTTTACACCTTTGATATCAGGTCTGTACAAAGGCTACAAAGAGATGACTGCCAGCCCATTTGTCTCCTTATAACACTAGTACTTGCCAGCTGTTCAACAATTCACTGATTGAACCCCACTCCATAATCAACCAAGCCTCAGTGTAAAGAGGACTCTCTTTGTATACCCTCAGTGTTTCACAAAACCTCATTACATCTGCCTCAAAAAAAAGGAGCTGGAAAAAAATAACACATTTTCAAGGTAAAAGAGCAGCTGGACCATCAGAGGAAACTTGATTTTGTTTCTTTTAGTCCTTGCCTTGGCTTTCTGAGCAAGAACAAGTCTTCCAACAATAGCAGTATATTTTACTCACTGGTGATAATCTTATTGGTTACAGTATAAATAAATTTTCTTGATCTTTAACAACTAAAAACCTACAAAAAACATCCATCAGTTGCTGAACTGTTGACTGTGACTAATATGAATTGAATGTAATATTTGAATTCTCTTTTTACTTAAATGGTGATATACTTATTTCCACAAAATTTAATGAATTTTCTACTAGCAAGGAAGCAAGCCATTACTTGTTATACAACACTGAAAATCTGAAATGTAGTCTTTCTCAGAACTGGTTTCGTGATTACCCTGCTGCCTCACACATAGGTAAAAAGAGGCAGCTCACCTGCTCTGCTTATTTTGATGTCAGACTAATGTTGGAACAACCTCCCCACCATCCCTCTATGGAAGAGCATGGCTGGAGAAGGTATGAAGGTAATCCACCCTTCTGAAAGGCCTTGCTATTCCCACCCCCAACAATACAGGAAAAGTCTGGAGCTCTTCCCTGGCCATTCACCTCCACCTGCCTCCTAGATTTATAACTAAAGCCCACAGCCTTTGCCTCTCTATTTCCTATTTTGATAGGAGCTGACTATCAAAAGGAAGGAAAGCAGTCAGTGCTGAGGGAAATGAATGGAACAGACTGTGCTCCCTGCGATGCCACAGTATCAGTAAAGGAAAGGCCTCACACTGGTCTCAGAGCAAAACTGGAAGCTGGTGAAAGGTTTGTAGAAGGGGGTAGGAGGACACCTGCAAAAGACACCTCTCCAAGAAAAAAGGGAAGTGATGGTGGACAGACAACTTAGGGGCTGTATTTCAGAGGTAAATGCAGAAAACCTGTAGAGATTTTAAAAAGAAAAGGGTGGTTTTGAACTGGATTCTTGAAAGCCTGAGGAGTTACTTCAAGGTGATCTGTTTTTATCCTTAGTCCAAGCAGTGAGATGGGTTGCAGGGTTCTGCAGGTCAGATTACAGAGTTACAAGGACAACAAAAGGGAATTAAAAGGAATGTAAAGACAAAGAGGCCAGAAGACTTCAACTCTGTTGGACAGTGCACTCAAACAGAAATGTGCTGGCAGTGGGAATAGAAGCATCCAGAGGGACCTTGACAGGCCTGAGAAGGGGACTCTGTGAACCTCATGAATTTCAACAAGTGCAAGGTCTTGCACCTGGGTTGGGGCAATCCCA
This sequence comes from Corapipo altera, assembly GCF_003945725.1. Taxonomy (NCBI): domain Eukaryota; kingdom Metazoa; phylum Chordata; class Aves; order Passeriformes; family Pipridae; genus Corapipo; species Corapipo altera. Next base: position 692,435 of record NW_020884921.1, on the reverse strand, counting down.
AGCATAAATACAGGTTGGGAGATGAATGGATTGAGAGTAGCTCTGAGAAGTACTTTTGGGTGTGTGATAGACTGAAGTGTTGGTAATGTCTTAAACATGGTCAATGTCACAGAAAGACTTTTTGTCAAACTAAAATTAAGCAATTGCCTGCTGCAACCACCAAAGCACCACCCTCCCCCAATGCCTCCTGACTGGAATTTGGACTGTGACTGGGGGCTTGAGATAAGACTGTTGTCTAACCATCTCAAGTCCGAGGAGAAGCTAACAAGGCTCAGGAAAGAAGAACGTATCTTTGTTAAGAATCAGCCCTAGCTGGGCTCAGGGGTTGGTAGAGGAGAAGGGGTTTGGGTGAGTCATGGTGACTCTCCAAACTAAAAGAGTAAACCTCCTTGCTCTGGGAATACCATGTACAGACGTTGTGTGAGAGGCAGCTGAGAAGGGTCATAAAACGTCAAAGACCCCCACAGTGCCCCCCCCCCCACCTCACTCCTGAGGTGTTCTACCACCAAAGGATTGCACACGATCTAAGAAAGGCAACTAATTCAGAGCCTGTTGCAAGAGACTGAAAAGCTTCACCCCCCACCTCCAGGGGAGGTGCCTGGCATCTCCTAAACATATATTATCCACTGTACTCCATGTTTTGTGGGACCCTCCTCACCAAGAAAACCAGAATAACTGGACCAGTGGGATGCTGCCGCATTACACAGTGTGGTGATACTGTTTCCTATTGTAATCTCTGTCTCTTTCTTCTTCCCTCACTCCTTTTCCTATTTCTTTCTCTCTCTCTTTCTCTGCCTCACATTTACCATTAAATAAAACCCACACTATTAACTTTGGCATCTGGTCTCATTTGCATCTTTATTTGGGCAGAGGCATTTCTAATAATTTTAATAACCGGATCATAACCAGGTGTTGGATGATGAAAAGCTTGATGTGACCCAGCAGTGGGTGGGGATTCTGCCTCTGTGCTCCACTCTGATGGTGCACTCCCACCCCACCTGGAGTGCTGTGAACAGCTCTGGAGCCCTCAGCATAACAGTGTCATGGACATGCTCAAGCAGGCTCTGAGGAGGGCCACAAAATGATCAGAGGGGTTGAAGAACCTTCCCTACAAGGACAGGCTGAGAGAGCTGGGGTTGTTCAGCCTGGAGAAGGCTCCAAGTAGGTCTTAGAGTAGCTTTCCAATATCTAATGAGTGGCTACAGGATAGATGATAGATGGGGGACTCAACTGATAACAGGAGGCATAATGGTTTTAAACCAAGAGTAGGTTTAGATTAGATATTAGGAAGACATTCTTTACTGTGAGGGTGATGACGCACTGGAACAAGCTGTCCAGAGATGCTGCGGCTACCTCAAGTTCAAGGCCAGGGTGGATGGGGCTTTGAAGAACTTGGGCTCAAGGAAAGTGAGCTGCAGGTGATTTATAACGTCCCTTTCAACCCAAACACCCCAATTCACACTCTTTTCACAGCTTATATGGTTTGTAGAGAATTATTGTTTTAGAGATAAAGAATAATTGCATTTTGCAGCTTTACAATATTAAAAAAAAAAGTTTCTTTTTCTCAGGTGTACAATTAAGCACAGAATAAGGAAGCAAGGAGGAAAAACAGAAGTCCTCTGCATTGTATAACAAGGATGGTTGTCTGCAAAGCTGTAGAAGGACTGTGATGAGGCAGCTTATCCAAAACCCTTTGACTCACAGAGGAAGGAGTCCTTTTCACACTACATCAACTGCTTTTACTATGGCTATTTAGGAAAAAACTATTACCTCTATGTCTAATAGACAGAATAAGTAATTTATCCTTTCAAAACCTGCAGGAATTTGAATGCTACATGCACAATATACTAGTGCATGTATAGACAACAAAAACCTTGTACAGAAACAAGCTTATTTTTCACATTTGCTTATTCCTTCTTTCAGTGATCAATGGCTCAATGTTCCGATGGAGATAGGTGTCAAGAGGTGTCCCTAAGGGATCCATACTGGTACAAGTGGCATTTCATATCTTCATTAATGACACAGATGAAGGGATCAAGTACCCCCTCAGCAAATTTACAGATGACACCAAGCTGAGTGGTACAGTGGGGCCAGCCAGAGGGACCTGGACAAGATCAGGAAATGAGCCTCTGGAAATCTCCTGAGGTTTAACATGACCATGTGCAAGGTGCTGCACCTGGGTCTAGGCAACCTCCGGCATCAACACAGGCTGGGTGATGAACAGACCAAGAGCAGCCCTGCTGAGAAGGACTTGGGGGAGCTGGTGAGCGAGAGGCTGGACATGAGCCATCAATGTGTACTCACAGCCCAGAAGGCCAAACATATCCTGGGCTGCATCCAAAGCAGTGGGGGCAGCAAGTGAGAGCGGGTTTCTGCCCCTCTGTTCTGCTCTGGTGAGACTCACCTGCAGTGCTGCATCCAGCTCTGGGGTCCCAGCACAGGAAGGATGGGGACCTGTTGGAGCAAGTGCTGAGTAGGACCATGAAGATGATTAGACAGATGAAGCACCTCTCTTCCGAGGAAAGGCTGATAGAATTGGGATTGTTCAGCCTGGAGAAGAAAAGGCTGAACATTTGGGGTGACTCGATTTGGCCTTCCAGTACCTGAAGGGAGCCCACAAGAAAGATGGAGAGAGACTATTTACAACAGCACGTAGTGACAAGACAGGGGGGAATTGCTTCAAACTGAAAGAGAGCAGGTTTAGGTTAGATGGTAGGAGGAAGTTCTTTGCTGTGAGGGTGGTGAGGCACTGGAAGAGTAACGGATCTTGATTGTGGACTCTCCGCTAGAGGTTTCCCAAAGAAGAATGCAGTTGCCTGGTCCCCCTTCGGCAGGAGGAGAGAGCGACCAAGTTTCCTCTAGGTGTCCCAAGGCAAAAAAGTCTTTATTTCGAAACTCCCGCGGTTTATATGGGCTCGAGGGGAGGGTAAGAAGAAGGGACGTGATTGGGTCAAGGTCCGGAGGGAAGGGAGTGGCTTGAGGGCTCTACTGAGCAGTAGGGGATACAGGAGGATCACGTCCCAGTAACAGAACCAGGGACTGGGGAGAGGCAGGTGAGGCAGCCTATCCTGTTTGTGCAGGGGTGGAGTCCGCGATCGGGAAGGGGAGCAAACATGGGGGGGCCGCGTGGGTCAGGGAAATTAACACAGCTCAGGGAGAACCCGTACAATAGAAAATGCAAGTAGTTGTTGTTTTTCTGCTTTGCTTGATCCCAGGAAGCCGCCACTGTAATGGACCCCTTTCTAAAGCTGTTCTTTCCAGGCTTCGTAATCCTGGTGTTTGCCTACAGAAGAGGTTGCCCACAGAAGCTGTGGACACCCCATCCCTGAATGCCAGACTGAATGGAGCTCAGAGCAACCTGGTCAACTGAAAGGTGTCCCTGTCCATGGCAAGGGGGTTGGAACAGGATGATCTTTGAGGTGCCTTCCCACTCAAGCTGTTCTATGATTCTATGTTAATATTTTATACAGAATTGTTTTCACATTATAATTAAACAGGCAAAATTTGCACTTGGTGGTAGATTTTATTTCAGACCCTAGATTGAAAGTCCTGTGAGCAGAAGATACTGAATCATCAATCAGTTAACGATAAGTGTCATCCGCTGCTTCAGGAAGCACAGGAGCAAGCACATGACGACAAACTGGGCATGTTCCCGACTATAAAAAGAGAAAAAAATACCAGGTCATTTGCACAGTTTGCATTCAATTTCACTGAAAAGCTAAAGTTATTATTTATAATGTATTTACTGTCTTCACAACAGCACTGTCTTAAACTCAAATTTGACCGGATAGGTACCTGAGCCAAGAGAGATAAATTCAGAAGACTTGTTTTGCTTTTACACCAGTTACACAGAAAATGCATTGGAATTTCTCCAAATTCTCCTGCAAGGTATTGATTTTAGATGTGGTATTTTTTTCTTCTGAGGTAAGGATTAAAAATAAGTCCTAGTTTTCAGGAAGAGCAGTTTACTATGACAGCAGAAAAAAGGCAAGACATGTAAAACAAGCAAAAATCAAGGTGGTAATCAAATCAACATTATCAAGGAAAAAAAGTTATAAACACACTAACTAAACCTACCAACCCTCCATACTAGAGGTGTTTTGATAGGACCTCCCTAGTGTGATCAATTAACCTTTCTCTTATGCTCTTGAGAAAATGATGTGGTATGCTGTAGACTGAGAACTAGCAAGTCCAGACTCACACTGCACATAAAGGAGAGTCCAAGTCCAAGGAAAAAAAACCATACCAATTCATTAATTACAGTTTTTTTAGTCTAGCTTCAATATGACACAAGCATTTTTAAAACATTTGGAAGGAAACTGATTACAGGTTATGAAAATGAAATGATACAACATGGAATTACTAAACATAATTTTAAAAAATTAATCTATAAGCATTTCAGTATTTCTCCTGTCAGCCCTACGTCATAAATGGGCCTGACATTGTGGCAAGACAGAGAATTGCTCTTCTCAGAGAATACCAAACCACCATCTTTACTTTGAGGTAAGAATACAGTAAAGAAAGGTTTTCTTGTACCAAAACAACTCAACCACGTCTTTCATTCTTACTAAAAGCAAAACATTTTTCTCACAAAAATATCCCCTCTATTCAAGAAATTGCCCTTCAGGTAAGTACAGATATAAATTTCTCTCCTCACTTGCACTAGAATTTGCTTCCATAATGCATAAATGTAACAGCCAGTTGTTTCTTGGTATTTCATCCCAATCCCACCATCATTTCCAAAAAGTTAAAAGTTGCTCCTCCCCAGAAGAAAACACAAAACCCCTACAACCCCCCCCCCCAATCCTTTAGTACTTACTCTCTGCAACCAAGGAGTTACACAAGATTTGTGAAACAAATGATGACAGGGTAGCTCTGCCACGTATTCACCTCTCACATATTCACTGCAACAGATTGTACAACTCTCATCTTGACCTAAACACATGATGAAGAAAAGGCATTATTATCTTGATTTGTATCTAAGATGAGCTCAGATTAAAATTCATATATTATCAACAGTATCACTAATGGGTACAAAATACAAGTCACACTATCACTAGTAAAGATTAGTTTTCCAAACTGATTAAAATTATACTCAGTCTGATTCAAGCTTTTAAAACAGCATTGGCAGTAAGCATATTTAAGTATTGTGATATTACAGAAAGTTGTTCTTACAAACTTTGTGGAAACTACTTTTTCCATAATTTTTCCAAATCATTGGAGTCACCTGTGATGAGAACCACTGGCAGACAATCTATGGTTTCCTTAGTAGCTGGTGGACGAGTCTGTTCAACATCAAAGGCAAGAGACTCCAACTGTGCCAGAGCAGCCTGAAAGGGGTGAGCAGAGACCAAGTTGTCTTACTCACAAATGTAACATTTCATATAAAAACAAACAAGCAGGAAAAGGAATCCAATTCTAATAGTATTACTTTCTTAAATGGAATTTATGTCTGTCAAACTAGCCATTACATCATTTCTATTTTTGTAAAGAATGAGAGGAAACTGAAGGTCAAAACAGTAATGCCTTTTGTTAATTTTATAAAGTTACAGAAACAGCAGCAAGTTGAAAATGTAATACATTTTGCCAATATAAAACTGCCCCTGCATTTTGCTTTCTGAAAATAAATGCCCCATTAATGTGTTTCCTGGTTTTAACTGTTGAATTACTCAGGCACAAACAAAAATATTAAGTACTTTGGCTACACTACCGATTTAAGCTTCCAGAAATAAAAACCCAGCATTCATATAGATTTTTCTCATCTTAAGACAGACAATGCTCTGAAGTAACTTTGGTTTGAATTTAAATTTTTCACTATACAAAATTTTTAAGACTCCAAGGCTACAGCAAGTATATTTGATGCTTACATCATACATTCAACCCTGTAAGACACTGAAAGGATATCCAGTAGGAAAAAAGAGATAAAATCAGAGAACTCAGAACATTTGGTTTTATTTGCTGAGAAATGTACTAGATATAGCTGTTTGAATAGCAAACATACTGAAACTGAAGAACCAAGAACACAGAAGCACTGGGTTCCTATGCTGAATGAAGCAGTCACACCCCTCAGGTACAACTACTTACTGCTCTAATCAGTCTGAAAATTATTCATTCTAATGGTCACAAAACTCTCTTAGTAAGAAGAATAAGATCTAGAAATCTGACAATATAAAGGAAATCCTGGGACAGTTATCCCTACTGCAGTATGCAAGTCCCTCTGCAAAACAGGTACACTGCTCCAATATAACAGCTTAAAAACATTCAATTCTGCTACAGCAGACAACACTATGTTAGTAACATAAGATAATTTTAGTTTTTGTAGTTTTTTTTGCTACAACTGCAATGATCTGAGAATAAGCTGTAGGTAAAAATACTATGCTTAATTAGATTAACTAACACAGGTGGAAAAATTAGATAGGATCCCAGGCAGACAGAGAGATGCATTATTACCGATGTGTCAAACCTCTCTGTCTACATCCAGTATTAGTATTCTCCAACAGAAAACACTGTATTGCTTTTGAAACCTATACAAAAGAAACATCATAGACACAAAGCCTCACAATGACTCTGATGCTTAAAACCACATCTTCAAAAACAAAGCACAGCAAAGCAGGTTTTTTTACAACTTTTATAAGATAACTTTGTATCTTCAAAACATTTATGTCCTTCCTCTTATTATTTGTGTGACCATTTACTTCTCTATGTACCATTAACAAAATACACTGGACATTGTTCTGTTAAAAACGAAGAGTACAGTCTACAGGGGTTTGAGCCTCTCACATCTGTGAACCGGCACACTGTTGCCGTGGGATTTATGGTGCTGAAAAAATATCTCCCGGAGCAGTTAATTAGGGGTGAGATAAGAAAGGGTTTATTTGCCAAGGCAGAAGATGTTACAAGATGCGCGCCCCTGTGCCCGAGAGGTTACATTTTATAATACCATCCATCCAATCCCAGATGTGTCCACCCTGTGGCCTTTCCTCTGGACCGCCCCGGGGTCCACCCCCTTAAAATGGGTCTGGGGTGCATTTCGGGACCACCTACTTCATGACCTTCATCATCATCAGAGCACAAAGGGTACATAGTTACCTAATTCTTGACTGTATTCTGTGGTTTAGGCCCAGATATGCTGTTCTGTCAACTGTCTAGGCCTTGCCTTGACAAAAGGCTAAACATTTCTATTAGATTTGGGGCTATGAGTGATATAGGGAGGATAGAATGGGGTAAGAGGGTTAAGGAATGTGTAAACAAGGGTGTTACAGGGAAAGGGAAAGGGACAAGGGACAAAGAAGGGAAGGGTTTCTGCTTTTAAAACCTACTTCCACTACTTATAAAACTTACAAGTCTTACAAATATTAGAAAAATAAAAAAACCATTAGGGGCTTAAGGCATCAACAGGAAATACTCATAAAAGTCGCTGATGCTGCAGAGACAACCAATCTGTTCTATACTGCTAATGAAGTAAATCAGACACTCCCAGCTACACAATTTCTTTAAAAGAAATGGAATAAAAAACTCCACACATATTTTATTAAATTTTAGGAACCCAGAGTCTTACAGAACAAATATCTAATGCGTTCATTACTTCTCCCCTCCAAATGTCACAACTAATTGAGGCAGATCTGCCTCATTCTTTCCCCTACAGTGAGGATACATTTAAATTTTGGATGCTTTGTGTCATATCCCTTTCAAGTGTTTTGTAGCTACAGTAAATTACATTGCTCATGTTTTCTGAACAATTTCTAGTAACCATCTTCATACTGCTCTATATTCTGCTTGAGATTTGAAGGGAATATTCAGGATTCTTACTCAAAACCTGTGTTGTCCATTTGGTCACAATCAATACAGCTGTTCCTTTTACTACTCAGTTACCATTTCTTTTTGCTAATTCCAAATATGCCAGACTTCTATGCCCACCATAGAGTTTTAGACCCTTAAATGCTAATTTCAAGCACAAATCATCATCTTTCCCCTCTTGTCCAATAATCACAGTGACCTGTACCACAGGTACCACAGAATAACTATCTTTGTAGTCATCTGTCAGTGTTCAGTGACACTCTGTTCCCAGTGACACAAGCAAAATGACAGCAGGTTCTCAGCCAGCCATGCACAGAACCACCTAGGATTACACTTACAGATCAGTCTGACAAGACTGCACAGTTTTATTCTGACAGAGTAATGAGGGTGATGTTACACAAGAATGAGAAAGAAAAACTCAATCACAATAAACTCAGACTCCTCTTCAAGTGTTAACATATAGATTAAAAAAATTAAAAAAGATGGCATTAAGTTTCCCCTGTCTACACAGATCCTCTTGCTTCGGTGCAAAGGAGGTCAACTGTTTCTGTGGTTCTGCGGTTTTTTGATGTAGTGCAGCAGCTATGAAGGAGACAAGAATTTTCTCTATACAACTTCAAAATACTGCCTAAACAATAAGGATATCAAGACATCTTCTCCCCATTAACAAGCTGTTCTGAAGTGTCTGCAGGTGAGTAATGCTAACAAGATCCTGCACAGCTGGAGAAGAACCTATGGTGCTGGATCATAAATGATGATGACCTCCCATACACTCCGGGGGATGCACAATACCTGGAAACTGCATGCCTGCCAGCTTCAGGGAACAGCCCTTCCACCCCCGTGGAAAGTACCATGAAGTTTATTCACAAAATAGTTGATTTTGCACATATCCATGGAAAAAGCAAAAAACCATTATCTGCGATTTTTCCACTGTCTGCCAGCTGTAGAAAGCACTTCAAAGTGCCCTTGGTATTTTGTCTGCAGGCACACATTGCCCTGTTCAAACCTTTACAATAGGTGCTAGTAGTCAAACTGCCCCTTGCTGCCCTAAACTTATCTCAACCACAAAACATTCAATTCACCACTTAACTCTTATTTTGACAAGTACCCTGCAGGGGAGATTTCTGGCAGTTGCACTGCACCAAACTGGATTTCGGGTAGCTCTATATTCACTCTCACATTGACCAACATCAGGTAACACAGAAAAGACAGATTATAACCATGCTGGCTCTTGATAATAAATGCTCTAGTCTGTCCAATATTAGACAGATCAAATGGGATTAGAACAAGGTAAAAGGCTTTTTTTTTCTTTTGGGTGGTTTGTTTTTCTGATTGGGGTTTTTTGTTTGTTTGTTACTCTGGGGTTTTCTTTATTTAAAACATGTGGAGTCAAGATGGTCAAACACAGAAAAGTCTTTTAGTGATATATAAAAATATGATATATCCAAAGGTACTCTTGCAAATAAAAAAAGCTAAGACAACTCAAAAGTACAGATCAAAGCATAAGCCTTCCTTTGCTATGTATAGAATTTGGTAAAATGTATTGAAGTAAATTAAATGCCCTATGTTTATACTGGTAGAAATAAGTAACTTTTTTCCTTTAAGAGGAAATAAATACATATTCTAAAAGGAGTGGGCACTGATCAATGAATTCTTGTAGAACATAATTTAAAAGAACTTCCAACATTCATTTGTAGATTTGTAGACCTGAAAGCTCAAGCTAACACAGGAAAGCAATTTTTTCCCTTGATTCTCCTGGATTTCAGATTATGTAGAAACAGGTTTCAATAATAAACATTTATGTCACAACATCACTAGTATAAAACCACAGAAAATATTTTAATACCTCCACAGCTTCTAAGCGTCCCTCTAGTGCCACAAATGTGAGAAGCTGAGGGTCCATGTAAGGAATGTTTAGAGCAAGTCCTAGGACTTCCAACTCATCAAGTGTTCTGAAAAACAGGGGTTAGGAAACATGGTCTTAATTTCAAAGTAAACAGTAGCAACATGAGGGCCGGGTACATCAATTTACTGCGCATCACCTGCTAATTACCTGCCAGATACCCAGTCAGCTGATCTCTCACTCCCCTACCTCAACTGGACATGCATGTAAATAAGATTAAAAGCTCATGGGTCCAGATATACACAGGCTGATCAGTCATAAAACACCACTGCAAGCAAAACAGACTCATCTTAGGAAAAACCTTAATTTAATTGAAAGGTTGAAACAGATGATCTTTTTATGTTCATTTCAACTTAGGCTGCTCTACAATTCTATGAATTTATTGCCAAAAGAAATGGATTTTGATGGTGAGAAGCAAAGACAAAAACTAGAACACCTTCCCCTTAGCCCTCTTTTTATTTCCAAGCTCAACTTGGCTCCTTCATTCTTGATTCCTCTATGTTCCCCTACCCTGAGCAGGGCGGAGAGACGGGGAATGGGGGTTGTGGTCAGTGCATGGTGGTTGCTCTCTCTAATTACTTCTCCCTCACAGTTTTCCCTGCTCCAGTGTTGGGTGTGTGGCAGCTCCTTTGAGTTCGGTTTTCAAGAATCAGAAATCCAACCTTGAAACAAGCAAAATCAGGTGCGGATCTGCATATGGTTCAACCAAAAAACCTTAACAGACCATTAACATCTGCCTTCCTATTTTTAGTAATTAGGAAGCTTACCAAGGCTAACCTCCAACATTTAAAAAGTCAGCTTCTCCTCCTATCATAGTATTCCTTTGCTGGCTTACTGCCTGACATTGCAAGAACATATGCCTTACTTCCAATTTGGACTCTCATGCATTAGTTAGTCCCCATTGTGCCTTTCCACAATGTAACTTCTCAAGGAGAAAATACCAGTGTTTTTGGTATGTCTGGACTGTAGTTTATATTTTAATAAGCAGAAGAGAGCAAGTGTTAATTTTCTTACTGGAAAGTACTGTCTAGCTCACTCTTACTTTAAAACAAACACTTTCCAGGATTAGACTGTGAACGTGCCTCAAATCACTTTACAGCCAGTATTTGCAGCATTTTTGTAATAAATATTCTGCAATATTCTTCAGCAATCTAATGACAAAATTGACTGAAGCATTCAAAATTATGATAATATTAGGTAACTGCATGGCATTTCAAAGAAATAAAATAGGCTTATAATATCTAACCTACATCAGTTTCAAAGGAGGAAAAGACCAATTATAAAACAGGGCTGATTGAATGCTGATTACATTTATGTTGCTCTACTTTTGTTATACTTCCACTTGAAAATTAATTATACTTACTATCTTGAAAATTAATTGAAAAGGTACAATCATCCCCTGAATATTTAGGGCACCAGAATTTTCTCATATCACAGACTGATTTAGCAAATCTACATCCTTTTTCTCTCATTAGAAGACACCTAACACTTGAAGTACTTTAAACCTTAAAACTGAGATTATAAGCCTTTGAAGCAACTGCATACTGATAGCCATGAGTACTTTTGACATCTTACATAAAAAGCCAAATAGCAACTACAAAACCTCTGAAATTATGGCAGATAACTATTAAATGCATACCTCCACTCCACATCCAGGTCTTCACTCACACTGGAGTCATCTTCAAAGCTGTTATTTCCATTGAACAGGAAGAATGCAGGATGCATGAAATCATTAACTGGATCATTTTCCTCATCACTGCTACTTTCTACTTCTTCTCGGTATGGTAACCAAAGAATCTCACCTTCCTCCCTTCAAATAAATAAATGAAAAAGTAAAACTAAAAAGCTAAGAGAATTTACAAACATATGTGAACAACAATAGCTAAACATATTACAAAGACTAAAAAGTCTGTTTCCCAGAAAGCACAGTCCCAGATTAAAAATTTAGGGTTTGCCATAAAAATTCAAGAAACTCTCAGCGGTATCAGCTCCAGAGTCAGAATCTAGTAACACCCATGGTTCTACAGCAAAGCTATTTGTCTAATGCTCAAGGCCAGCAGTACAGCTCTGCCAGGGCTAGTAAATTTGGTACTAAATATTTTCTTATTTATCAAAAAGAAAGACTGTCTTGACACCTTGGAACAGTCTTCATGGCAAAGCTTGGCCTGAATACAACGCAAAGAGGTGCTACTTGCAAGAGAAGTAGTACCTGCATAAGGTACTACAAAAGGTATTTCCTATCTGCATAAGGAGAAAGTATCATCTAATTCCTGGATATTCTAGAGGAGCACAAGTCACCTGGTGTCCTAGTTAGAACAGCTGGGACCGATTCATCATTGGATGGGTGTA
>NW_020884921.1:412633-675386 GCF_003945725.1 Corapipo altera | reverse complement strand
TGAGTTAAGTTCATTTTCCCCTGCTGGTTAACTTTTAAACCAGTACACCTGGATGTTTATTTACAGCCACAGGGCTGTGAGTCCCATTTTCCTTGTAAATGGGCAAATAAACAGGAATCACATTAAAACTGTGTACATTTGCAGGCTGTTCACATCAAAGAAAGCTAAAGATTACACAGCTGCACTGTTGTTATTCTGAAAGAGATGGTATCTGTAAAGTTTTCATAAAGTCACACTAATTCTCCAGACCTCAAGGGATACCAATACTAAAAAATAATTAACAGCAAAGTGAACTGCTTGGCAACAGATGCTGGCAAGAGTGGAAAGAAGCTGAAACACCACTTGGGTGTGGCTTTTTTGCTTTGTAAAGACACAAGCTGAAGTCAATATTAGATGCTTAAGTTAAAAAAACAAAACCAAACACTTTCCTTGGCTCCATATAGCTACAAATTTTGACTTGCAGTTACAATTTATAAAGCACTGAATGACCAGAAAAATAAATAAGTTGTATGAACTACAGCAAGCAAGTAATTCAAGTTTGCTTGAATCATTAATAGGGCTGCAGAAAACGAGGAGCAGCAGTGGAATAGGAGAAGTAATAAAGTAAAGAGTTAAACAAGTGCTTTTCAAGGAATACTAAGCAGTGTCAGAAGATTTTTATGTAACATTTAACAATTAATTTTCCTAATCTGGTTTTCTAAAGTCACTACATCAAATTTATTAAAACATATAGACACTACATGCCAATGCCCTCATTATTTCTCTAGCTTCCATTAAACAAAATTGTTTCCATGAAATGCCATTTTTTCCCTGATTTGAAATACACACAACTACTCAAATTGTTATAATGATTGCTGCTAGTACAGTAACTGCTTTTAGAATAGATGTCACTTGGTGTAGTGTCATGGGGATAACCCTGTTGGTGCTGAACTCAGAAGGTACAGGAAGTCAGCTATATGAAATAAAGCCATACCCTTCTTGGAAACCGCAGTTTGTGTTCTCTTCTTTTACATCACAGCTGATGCTCTGCACTTCACATTCCTCCCTGCCTGGGAGAGTATCCCAGCTCTCTTCACTTGAGGACTGCTCTTGTTCCGCAGCAGTCAAACAGCTAGGCACAGCCGTAGCCCATTCTCCATCGCTGCATTCTGAGCTGCCATTTAAACAAGGTGACAGGGCATGAATTTAAACACTGCTTTAGGGGAAACAAAACAAATGTTCTGCGATTTTCTACCTTGCTGTCAACATGGCATTCAATATAGATGATTTTTTTTTTCTAGGAGAAATGAATTTTGTGCTACTTATAGATGTATTAAAAGTCAGGTATACATAAAGAATGGATTAAATAAACAACTAGTATGTAAGGAAAAAAAAATAAAAAAAAATCAAGAATTCTGCCCATCCTACTTTGCAAAAATGTTTTGTTCTTCCCTCTCCACATTTGCAGAGTACATGAAACAAGAACAGAAACCCAGACCCACTATACACATCTTTCTCCCAGAACCCAGAAACAGCAGCAGCGACACTGCGAACACCAGTGCTTGATTAACAAATAATAAGCAAAGTCAACCTTGCCTCTTAGCCAAACAAACTTAAAGCTCTCACAACATATAAGCCATATAGAATGATCCTTTCCTTTCAACCACAGAAAGATACAACAGATGACTCTCTACAAATTATATAATTCACTAGCCCAAACAGATGAATGGCAGAGAGTTTTTTCAAAGACAATTTGCTCAGCCACCACATGGAAAAGGGTAGTAAATAACAAGTTGTGGGCAGCTAAAATGATAATGGTAGCAGAACCTCCAGAAAGATGAACTACTGCTACCATTGGTAATGCCACTTAGAAGGTTCACTCAATACAGTGACAGTTGACACCTGCTGAAATTCAAAATATAGTCAACTAACCACGTCACTTCAAAAAGTTAGAGAAAAATACATGAATAGCAAACATGCTTAATAGAGCACATTTTATACGGCAATCCACAATACCCACAGCTCAGTTTTCAATCTGCTAAACCCAGCATGTTTAGGTGTATTAATGTTACCTCACAAACTCACTTTAAATTAACCCTCCTTATATCTCATATTACAAGTACATGCCAGTAAAAGTTCTATCTAAGAACTTCCATAGTTTCTAAGTACTTCTGAAAAACTGCACATTATACTCTGTAAGTATTACAAGACTAAAGAAGTTCCATAGATTATATTTAAGAATTTTTATTTGAGGCAGGAATATGTTTTTCTATCACAATTTTGATGACTAAGAAAAGTGATGGAAATAAGAATATTCATTAACTTTGGGCTACTTTAATGGATTACTTTACAACAGAAATCACATCTCTTAAGAAACTCTGATAGGTAGTCTAATGCATCTGAAATTGCACCAACTAAAGCTGAATACTAACATCTTAGAACCAATTGTTTATTTGGTTCTTTGCCTGGTTTTGGGTTGAAAGTTTTACTGTTTGTTTTGGATTTATTTTGTTTGGTCAAGTTTTTTAATATATATTTTAAAAGATTACCTAAGCATACTGTAAGCAGGCGAATTTTTGTACTTTGGAAACTCCTATTAGTCTGAAGACTTTCCTTTAAAAAACGGATATAAGCAACCCCATCAAGATATTCTTCAGATATTACAAGGAAGAACAATTTCTTTCAAAGGGCTGGAGACAAGAAAATATATAGGCTGCCATGCAGAATACTCAGATTAGATGGCAAAAAAACCAAATTCTGAAAAGACTAACTCTTGAAGAGAACTTTCAAAGACCCATAATTTGTTAAAACCACACTGAACAAGGCCTTCCCTCTCTACCCGCCATCTGCTCAGTGAAAATAAAAACAAACAAGTAATATTCCTTAGTGGTAAGATGCTCTAACCCTAGATATAAGGAAAGGCTTTTTACATGACCAGAAGAGTAAAGAAGAACTGAAAGGAAATGTTGGTATCTTGTTATCTGAACACATTCTGAAATGTCTCAAGTTTTCATGTCCCATTTGCTAACATATAATTCAGTTTTACACATGATTTACACAAAAGATTCAACACTAAAACAGATATAAAACTGAAATTTTACCTGTCTTCATCCTCATGGGACATTAAGAAGTATCTGTTGCAGTTTTCAAACTCATCCCAAAAACTGCTATCATCTGGAACAGTTTTTTGGTTTTGAGCTGCTGCCTTTTTTCCTAGGTCTCTTTCTGTGTTCTTTTGATCACTGTACACTCTTGAGAGAAAGAACACACCAGAACTTATCTCTTCGCTGTCTCTCAAGGGACATTCAGGATGGCATTGCTGGCAATCAGCAACTCCAATTCTCTTCCAGGAAGAAGAAAGTGGTTTTTCCTCTTCATCATTAGGGAGTTGCTTTTGTCTCTCAAGCTGGTTTGCAGTATTTTGTGTTCTAATTTTAGGTCTCACTACTGGCTCAGATGAATTTTCTTGGTCAGCCTTTCCATCACTGACATTTAGTACATCAGCAACAGGGGTTCCGATTCCAGCATCCAGTATATGATTTATTTGCTGTGTTTCACAACTGGTACCACTCAGGTTACTTTTTGGTATAGCTTGGTCTTCAGTGGATATAAGTGTCCTATTGTTTGGACATGCCCAAGGCATTGGTCCTGCTTCTTCACAATTTTCTCTAGAAACACCGTAGTTGAGAGAAGACAGTTGTGACTGTAAGTCCCTAAGACACTCCACGTCTTTTTCACATTGAGAAACTATGTTATCTAATTGTCCCTGAACGAGACATGCTGCTTCTTTTACCAAAGAACATTTGTCTTGAGCATCATCTTCCTCTCCGTCACTGCTATCTGGCTCATAAGAGTCAATGTTTACAAAAGCAATTCCATTCTTACCATTCAAATCATTATGTCTTCCAGATGTGTTTTCTGTAAAGTCCTCAGAATTTTCATCAGGATTCATAAAGTTCTGCGAGATTTGACTGCCTCCTGGACCAGTACAGACTACAGAAAATAGTGGTGTGTTTGCTTCAGAAGTTTGGCTTGATACATTTTGGCATATGAGTTCTCTAGTTCCAGCATTTTCTGACAAAGGTTTATCTAATAGAGCAGGAGGAACTTGAACCAGTGGTCTGGAACTTTCAGAGAAAGCTGTAAGAAAAAATACATTGGAATAACCAAAACCAACAGAAATATTCTCATCTACAACAACTGCTCAATAAAAAGAAGGGAAAATTTACTGGGACCGCAGCGCAAAATGATAGACAGAAACATTTATCAGAGATGCAGTCATTCTTCAGTAATATACATTTCCTTTCTCTTTTATACAAACTAAGTACAGAAATAGACCTAAATTATACAGTACCAGCTTAGGATGTGATAGGAAAAAATAGTATTAAAGGAACATGTTCATAAGCAGAATTTTTACACCATTTATAAAGAAGGGAATTATAAGATAACAGGAAAACTCAAAAAACCATTTCTCTCCATATTGGACTATTAATTCATTAACTGGCTAAACTGTGCCTTCTGCCACACTCAGATATAGTACCACTTATTGGTACTATAAATTACATACTAAGAGCACTGTATTTTGCATGTGCAGTTTTGAGTGTAACTTCACATAAGAAAATAATAGCAGGGTTGAATGTTGTACTGCAGCTTATAGTTGCCTCATCACAAATGCAATTTAGTTATATGACACTACAACACCTCTTGCATAAAGGGACAATAAACATCAAATTTAGCAGCAAGAGTTAAAAAAGGTAAAAATGTATACTGCTGCTACTACAAAATCAATCCTCTGTTCAAGTAATTTGTAAACTCCTATCCAAGGCAATTGTCCAATCTATTTTTGAACATAAAATGGTTTGCATAACTTGAAAGCACTTTAAGTCAATATTTAGGGGTTTAGAAACATAACTACAAGACCTTAAAAAAATTAGAAAAAAAAAAGTCTCATCTCTCATCTAAATAGTTATCCATGACTAGGTTGGTGAATTTGTGGCACTGGAATCTTATGAGAGCTATGCCTCTCAGCACTAGGAGTCTGGCTTCCAGGAAGTAATACTGTATCATTACATTTTATCTAATTAAGATCTTGAAGCTCCTTTACTAAACCACTAACAGCCAAGGCTGGCAGGCAGGCCCCTCTGGAAACCATCCAGTCCACTTCGCTTGCTCAGATTCACGTATAGTAGGTTACCAAGGACCAAATCCAGTCATATTTTTAATATTTCCAAGGATATCTCCTTCTACCCATCTTCCAGTTTCCTAGATTCTTTAAACACCTGGATGATAAGTTCATGGTACAGGTACCAAAAGGGCTGACTAGGAAAGGTGCCCTCCTTGAGCTGTTGCTTGTTAACAGAGAGGATCTCATGCGTGAAGACTGGCAGCCGTCTTGGCCACAGCAAACACAACGTGATCCAATGTAAAATCTCAGGTGACAGAAAGAAAAGTGCCAGCAAAACTTCAACCCTTGACAGGAGGGAAGCAGACTCCAGGCTGCTCAGGAAAAAAGTTAGTGAGGTCCTGCAGGAAAATGCCTCTGAAGGTGCTGGTGTCCAGCAGTGCTGGTCACTCTTTAAGCATCCCCTCCTAAGGGTACAGAAACAGGCAATTCCAAGATGTCTGAAGTCAAGCAGGGGAAGCAGAAGGCTGGTCTGGTTTGGCTGAGCAAGGATCTTCTTCTGAAGCTAAAGCAAAAAAAGAAGGTGTATGACCAGTGGAAGAAAGGTTGGGTAACATGGGAGGAATACAGAGAGGCTGCTCATCACTGTAGGGACAAAATTCAAGTGGCCAGAACTCAACTGGAGTTGAAGCTGGGAAGAAATGCAAGGGACAATAAAAACAGCTCTTTTAAATATAGCAAGAGCAAAAGGCAGTGCAGAAATAACATCGGCATGTTGCAGGATGAGGATGGTCACCTCACAGACAGGGACATAAACAAGGCGGAGGCGTTTAAATCTTTCTTTGCCTCTATCTTCAATAGAGATGATGGGCTAAGGGGGTCCAGAGTCCCAAGTTGGAGGACCATGACTGTGAGAGCAATAAACTCCCAGTTGACACTGAACTTGTGTGGGATCTGCTGCTTGCTCCAGCTGGATCTCTGTAAATCTGGGGGGGGCTGATAGGATTCATCCAAGGATAATCAAAGAGCTGGCTAATGTCATCACAAGGCCTCTCAACAATTTTTTAATGGTTTTGGGAATCACAGGGATATTCCAATCAACTGGAAGCTGGCAAACAATTTCCCAATTTTCAAGAAGGGCAGAAAAGGATGACCCTGGAAACTACAGGCCTGTCAGTCTCACTCTGACTGGTAAAATTATGGAGAATATGATTCCAGGATGTATTGATAAACATTTGAAGGATGATGCAGCCATTGGTTACAGCCAGCATGGCTTCTGAGGGGAATGTCCTGCTGGACAAACCTAATTTCCTTTTGTCACAAGATAACCCACCTATTGGATCAAGAGAAGCCAATTGATGCAGTTGTTTGATTGCAAGCAGTAAAGCTCTCAATACTGTCTCTCAGAGGATTCTTCTGGACAAAATTCCCAGCTCACAGCTGGACATACACATTGTGTGGTGGGTAAGCAACTGGCTGATGGGTGAGGCACAAAGGGTTATAGTGAATGGGGTGACATCAGACTGGTAACCTGTCACTAGTGGGGCTCCATTCCAAGGCCAGTGCTCTTCCACATATTCATAAACAACTTGGAATCATAACTCAAAGGTACATCAAATAAGTTTGTGGATGATACTAAATGTGAGATTTAATGAGATGCTGGAAAGCAGCCCAATGGAAAGGGATTTAGAGGTCCTGGTCGATGGCAAGTTGAATATGAGTCAGCAGTGCCCTGGCAGCCAGGAGGGCCAACCGTATCCTGAGGGGCATCAGGCAAAGCATCACCAGCCAGGCGAGGGAGGAGATTGTCCTGCTCTGCTCTGACCTGGGGCAGCCTCACCCGGAATATTGTGGCAGTTTTGGGTACTACAATAAAGAGTGTCCAAAGGAGGGCCATAAAGATGGTGAGGGTCTAGAGGTACCTTCATATGAGGAGTATCTGAGGGCACTTGGTCTGTTCAGCCTGAAGAAGAGGAGACTGAAGGAAGACCTCACTGCAGTCTGTAGCTTCCTCCCAAGGTGAAGAGGAGGGGCAGGCACTGATCTCTTCTCTGTGGTGACCAGTGACAGGACCCGAGGGAATGGCCTGACATTGTGTCAGGGGAGCTTTAGGTTGGATATTAGGAAAAGTTGCTTTACCCAGAGGGCGGTTGGGCACTGGAATAGGCTCCCCGGGGAAATGGTCACAGCACCAAGCCTTACAGTTCAAGAAGCATTTGGACAATGTGATTCTTGGAATGACCTGCGAAGGGCCAGGAGTTGAACTCTGATGATCCTTGTGGGTCCCCTTCCAACTCAGGATATTCAATGATACTACAATTCTATATAAAATGTCATGCCAATTAGGAAGGAAATATGCAGCATTTTAGGTAATACCTACCCATACAAAAATAAGTTATCAACTGGGGAAAAACGTAACCCAGTTCAGGTAAAGAAAGTAAATCATCCAAAATGTTTCTCAAAGATAAATCTGAAGAGTTGTAACACACACAAGGAAATGTAGCATTTTGTAGTTAGTCTAGTTTACATATAGAGCAACTGTATTAAGAACAAGGAGATAATACACCCTTAAACTGCATATTTCTAGTGGCCCCCTAAAATAACTGTATGCTCGTGTCTGTGTAGCTGAAACAAGAAATGTGGTTGCATTATACAGAGACAGAAGGAAGGTCTCCATAAATGTCAACACTTCCTTACAGGAGATAAACCTCTTAACTCGATGAAAGTGTAGAAAATGTAAGAAACATAGACAACAGTAAAAACGTACAAATTACAAAAAATTAAAACCACCCCAAGACAATCTACATCACACAAGACTACAAGAACAGGAGCATATGACAAAGCTAAACTAGCGCTATGCTATTATAAAAAAAAAAATTAGAAGAAAACAGTTCAAAATAGTCTATAAAGGAAGGAGGAAAAAATGCTACTCTGTAGAATCCCAAAATCAGTCAGGTTGGAAAAGACCTCTAAGATCATTGAGTCCAACCATAAATCTACCATTGCCAAGTCCACCACCAGACTGTGTTCCTAAGCACCATGTACGCACACATTTTAAATACCTCCAGCATTCCTCACCAGGAATTGCTGACTCCATTACTTTTCTGGGTAGCCTGTTCCAATTCTTTACAAACTCTCTAGTGATGAAATTTTCCCTAATATCTGACCTAAACTTCCCCTGGTACAACCTGAGGCCATTTCATCTTGTCCTATTCCTTGTTATTTGGCAGAAGAGACCCACACCCACCTTACTACAACCTCCTCCAAGGTAGTTGTAGAGAGTGAGACGGTCCCTCCTGACCCTCCTTTTCTCCAGACTAAACACCCTCAGTTCCCTCAGCTGCTCCTCAGACTTGTGCTCCAGACCCTTCTCAGCTCTGCTGTCCTTCTCTGGACATGCTCCAACACCTCAGTGTCCTTTTTATAGTGAGAGGCCCAAATCTGGACATAGCACTCAAGGTGCCTCACCAGTGTCCAGCACAGGGGGACAGTCACTTCCCTGTTCCTGCTCCCACACTATTGCTGATGCAGGCCAGGATTCCATGGCCACATGGGCATTGCTGGCTCATGTTTAGCTAGTGTCAACCAGCACTCCCAAGCCCTTTTTCCCCACGCACTTTGGAAGATCTGAGGTTATATCAAATGTGGGGGGGTTTTTTGCTGAAAACCTCAGCCAGAGAAACGGGACTATATTTCTAATCCAAGAAGCCGTTCCCTATTCCCCTATTAAGTTACTATTCAGAAGATATTTTGAAGTCAAAGAAGATATTTTGGGAAACACTAGCATCCAACATTCATTAAACAAGGAAGGGAAGTGGTCTAACTGGTACAAACAAACAAAAAACAACTTTTAAAGATTTTTTTTTAAAAAAACAACCTGGTCTATGATACAGCAAATATTTTGTAGCCTAGTTCCAAAAAGAAGGTTAGAATAGGCATTCTCTTCCAAATGTGATTTTTAATTTGATATGAAGACAAAATAATTTGAATTATACACTGTTATCTAGTTTGTTAGAATGCATTAACTCATTCAGGCAAAATCACACAGCCTAGATTAGACTATACTTTCTAAAATGAAATTTAGTATGAAGACAAAATAAAGACATATGCAATGTACTTTACACATTATTTAAGTGGTTGTTCTCTTCCCTCCACATTTCTCTGTGTGCCTTCCTCCTCCACCCATAAGCATCCCAGTCTGCAGCTAAAAAGCACATACACAAAGATATATACATACATAAAGAACTCTCTTCCTGAACATTCTCCAAGTCTAATTGTTTGCAGTCTTCGTTGGGTTTATGTGCATCTCCATCTTGACTATTTGAAAGTGGTGTAAAGCCAACACAGGCATGTCTTCTTCCACATCTTCTACCCGTAATAGCCTGGTATATTCCTGCAGGTTTTGGGCCTGCAGGTTTGGCAGCTGCCTGGCCCATTGCTATGTGAGATTATAAAGGAAAGAAAAAGACAGGTACTCATTAGACAACAATATGGCTTTGTAATCTTCCTCTTCTCTAAAACTCTGCTGTACTTTTTTAGGAAGGAATTTTCCACTTCTCTAAAGTCTTGAGCTTTACCAACAATACAATTATTAAGAAGTGCTCTAGGCCCAGGTGTTATACAAGAATGTAACAGTCTTCATTGACACAAAATAACATTGGCAAACACTGATCTTACCTCCACCTTAACATATTTGTTACCAGACAATATATACCAGACATTTTACAAAAAAAATTTTAAGATCAAGTCCAAATGTCAAACTTTTTTTTTTTTTGCACTTCTACACATAAATCTGACACAAAATGTATCAGCTTTCAGAAAAGATTTGCAAGCACTGTAATGGAAAATCCTTCAGATTATTCAGAACAATTCAGGCAGCCCTAGATAGCTTAACTTTGTGACCAGAAAAGTAGAATTAATCACATCACACCTTCTAAAACAAAAGGCCCAACTCCCAGGGAGAAAGCTTTATTCTTAATACTAGGTAGCGTGGTCAGGAATAGCCACAGAAAGCATTGCCATAGAACAGCTTCTTCTTATAGCAGTTTTTTATATTATTGGAACTTACTCCTTTTACCAAGAAAACATGGGTTAAGTAGCACAGGAAAAACAGTGGGGGAAAGCTGCCAACATTGTAATAAAGACAGATTTTCATACAGCAGTAGTATCAGCTGTCAATAAACTAACAAAAGGGTTCACATCCAAAGGCTATTGCTTGTACAAATGCAATTAGAAGTTCGGTATTTCAAATGTACAGTGGCTTTTTTGTGTCCCCCTAAGTCACTTTTAATCTTTACTATATATGGTATTAACAAAGTAGTAAGTTTCTGTTCTTGAAACTCAACAAATTAAAAAGTTGACATTAAAGACTAGGAAGATAAATTTTGCCACCATTAATACAGAGTATTACAAACTTCACAAAAATATGAAAGCTTTTTTTATTTCCTGGCTGTGAAATTAATCTCTTCATTGCCCTTAAAAAGAGAATATCTATTAGCAGGTATCTTAGTCTTTTTTCCTCATTTATCTATGAAGCTTTATGTAGTCTGATTACATATAGTCTTCCCTGAAAATATTTTCAGGTATTTGTCCAAACTGCCCATCCCATATTAAACTACAGAAGCTAAAATGGCAATTTTGCTTTTAACTATAGCACTCCTTAGAAAGGTGAAAACCCAATCAATCTTCACAAAAAACAAACAAACAAACAAAAAACCCCCACTTTGTAACTAATGCGGGAAAAATAGGAGTGGCAATTTTTTTAACTAGTCAGTCAGTAGTTAATATCTCTACTAAGTCAATCAGCAAGGTAATTTTATTCAAGCAAGCTCTAACAGTTCTTAAATTTCAACTGATTACAATGTGGCTGGTCAGCAGACTCTAAGAGGGAGCTGACAAAAAGCAGCAATGTCCAAACTCAAAGAGCAGAACACAGCACTTAGATTAGTAAATCACAACAGCAATGCAGAAATCTGTCCTCAAGTGGTTGAAAGAAACAAGGTAAAAATACAACACAATTGTCTAATTCTTAATTTTGTTCTCTAAAACACCAGTATTGTTCAAAAGCACATGTCCGCTCAAGAGAGGCAAAATCTCTGAATGCAAATGTTTTATTTTTAAAAAATTGATGTTCACAGCATGCAAAATCTGTGCAATGCACTACATTTTTTTGTTCCAAATAACGCATTCAGAGTATCTCATCTTGTATTCAGCTGTTCTTAAAAGATACAGCATGCAGTTATTATTCTTCTGCCCTGGGGAAGATTTATTGGATCAACACAGTGAAAGCTTTCATCACTGGATGTCACATGAAAGTATGGATGTCACATTTGGTTTTCATAAGAGGTTAACTTCTACCTAGATATAAAGTATCTCAAAATAAGAGAAGGATGTATACATTTAGTTATTTGCCTGCATGCTTAAAATGAGCCACAATTATGCATCTGAATCCAGACACCAAATTTACCAGAAACCCTTCAGGCAATCAAGCTCGTGAGACACAATATCCTCTCTCAGGTACTTCTTTCCAGGCTAACTCAGCCTTAAAAGTGGGTTTTGTTCTATCCTCCTTCAGAAGCTTAGTTTAGTGGTCCTGTTCAAAAACACACTCAATATCCACTGACAATATGCAGTTCTGCAAAACTGACCATCTTAGAGATGCAATGCACTCGTGATTAAATAACTAAGGTAGGGCACACAACCCAGTTACTCACTTCTACACACACCTCCAATTACCTGAACTCCTCAGAGGGATCATTAGCAGGAAAGTATTTTAGACTACCAGAGTTGGATTAAAAAGAACAAAAACAGTAGAGACCATCTCCTAAGATGCACAGTATGCAAACAGGTAGGTCCTGCCTTTCCCAGGCACTGCCTTAATCATAGATGCAGAGTAGAATGCTTCCTCTTGTACAAATACTGCACTAAGAATACCACTCCCTAGAAACAGCGAATTACAGGCTGTAGCACAGGAAGCCTCAGAACCTAGACTCAATCCATCGGACTTGCCTAACCAACTTGTCCTCTTTCAAAGGAAAAAAAAAAACCCAAACTGTTTTTCCAGAAGTAAGACAATGTTCAAGATTAGAGCAGATGCATGCATACAGGTTGATATGGTTTGAAGCTGGCTCCCTGCCAAGTCTCCAAACCTTACCATAAGAGTTCCCCCCCCTCCCCAAACCTCAGGGAGAAGAGGGAGAAAAACAACCAAGAAAACCCGAAATGAGAGACAGCTAAAGTGATATATATAAATATATTTACACTTATGTTACAGTTATATACAACTGAAATATATATACAATTTCACAAGGGAAAGGGAAGGGGGAAGGGAAAGGGAACAAAACCAAAATAAAATATATATATATCCCAATCAGTAGCCTGAGATCTAGTAACTAAAGAGTTAGCAAAGAAATATCCCACCACTCTCCTTGGGACAACCGAGAGCTGCTCCGGGACGATCGCCGGCAACCTCCGCCTCCCAAGGTCGACAAGGCCTTACCAGGCCTCGCTCCCCAACACGACAGACTCAACAGCAGGGAACCTGCACCTCCAAGCCGCCGGAAGGAAAGAGAGCGAAGGTCTCTCCTCCTTTCTTCTTATAGTCTGGCTTACGTAAAAATCGTGGGGAATACTGGGTAAATCTGGGCCCTTCCTTGGTTACAAACTGGTCACCAAGGAAGGCCCAGACCAAACTACCACACAAGTGTTCACAACTTAGTACTGTAATTTGAGCATTCAGAAATGATCCACTTTTTTGACCACAATCCTACATACAAATCTCAAACCATTCCACTTTACAGAGCCAGATGTAGGACAACTGGAGTTTCCTGCTCAGTCACATGGTGACAGGATCCAATTCTCACCCACCAAAACCCAATAACCTCCCTTTACTTTCCTCTCCATTACTTTTTGTTCTTACCCATCTTCTCAACTCCCTCACATCCCGCACACTAGAGATAAAAAGAAGCAGCTTTCTTGGGACAAAGGTGTATGACTGCGATCTTGCAACACTGCTCAAAGAAATCATCAGCTCAAAGAAATCATCAATTCAAAGCATTCTCTGATTCTGTGACTTGTGGCATGAACCTAATTCCTGAACAGGGTGATGCTGAGTGCCAAAGAAGCAGGCAGGCTGGTCTTATTTGTGACTCCCAGAGCTGCTGTGATCTACCTGGATGGCACAACTTTGTTGCAGCAGTCTAGTTCATAGAAGCAATGGTAAAAAAATCATATAAATTAGAATCAGTTTATCCAAAGCAGTTCTGAACATCTGAACAAAATCCTACCTTTCTTCCAAGAGCTGATATAATGGACACCCTTACACACCCAGCAATTTTTGTAGTTAAAGGAACACACAACTGAATTTCGTAACTTCCACTGAAACCTCCCAAGGTTTCATCAAATTTAGCTGGATCTTATTTTCACCCTATTATGTAAAATTTTATTTCATTGGTATCATTCCTTCACACAGAGTTATCTCCTAGGCCTATTATACACCTCACAGGAGAAAAAAAACTTGGGAGAATGTGGCATGGGAAGCAGGAATGTGAGTAGGGGAAGAGTTGGGGAGGTGGGGGAAGCAGTCTCAGGTGTTTTTCTGCTGCAGAAGGTATTTAACTAGGTTGTTGGGGGTTTTTTAAGAAATGTGAAGTTAGCCTCAAATATCTAAGAATTTCTTTTTTCAATCTTCTAATAGCTCATATCTTTTTATGTTCTTCCTCAGACTTTTCCTAGCATTGTTAAAAAACTTATATGCCTATTCTGGTCCCAATTTCAACAACACTTGACATGGAAGGAAAAATAAATCCTTTATCCTACTCAGTTGCTTTTTTTTGTTTCACCTCTATGAATTACAGAAAACATTTTCTTCTACAAGGCAACAACAGGATCTTGCATTCATGGTTTGAAAAGGGTAAGCATGTAATATTGACACAATTACTGTTTTCTAGGTTACCATCTTAAAAAAAAAATCTGCATTTATTCCCAGAAGTATGACTTCACTAGGCTGTCAAATGGGCAAAACTTAAAACCAGCTCACATTCTTAGCACCTTTTCCCTTACCTGAGTAATTCTAAATCATAATGAAAGCACCTCCCTGATCAACTTAAAGTTGCAAGTAAAAATATTTGTATTGTCTTTTAAACTGTATCATCCAACATTCTTTACCTTTAACCAATATTCTAAATCTCTTTCTTTCCCGTAGGTATTGAAAGCTTCCAAGAGCAGATGAGTTAAAAGGAAATTTGAATTAGAATGGAGAATTTTCAGTTTTCTAAGCACCACTGCTCAGGACTAAGAAGAAATTGCTTCTTTTCAGTTAACAGAGGAAAGGCATGTAATAATCGCCAAAAGGGAGAGGAGTATATCCATTTAAATTATTGAAACAACATATTACTATCACAATTTCTCTCTCACCACTATGGGTAAATTAACACAAAGTTCTTTAATTTTTTTTTTTTTATTATGCTCAAGAGCTTCTAACTACATACAGTATCAAATTACTATTCCAAACAATGAATATTTAGTTAGAATTTACTTTTACTGTCCAGGATTTATCTGAACCTCAGAAAACCATATGTCATGGTCTAACCCTGGTAGGCAGCTAACACCACACAGGTGCTCTCCCACTCTCTCACCCAGTAGGAAAGGGGACAGACTCAGAAGGGTAAAAGTGAGGAAACCCATGGGCAGTGACAAAGACAGCTTAATTTCTTTTTGAAGGAAAAAAATAAGGAGGCAAAGAAATAAAAACAAGGAGAATGATGCAAAAAACCCCAACAAACCCTAATTGCTCACCAGCATCCCACTGATGCCCAGTCCCTAAATAACAGCAGCCTGGCCAACCTCCTTTGCCCCACATCAGCTTCACATGCTGAGCATGACACAATATGGTCTGAGGTATTCCTGTGGTCAGATGGAATCAGCTGTCCTGGCTATGCCCCCCCCAGCTCCTTGTGCACCCCCAGCCTGCTCACAGGTGGGGTGAGAGGCAGAAAAGGCCTTGGCTCAATGAGAGCCTTGCTCAGCAATTACAGAAACATCCCTGTTGCGTTATCAACAGTTCCCAGCAGAAAATACAGAACATAGTCCCACACAAACTCTATGAAGAAATTTAGCTGTAAGTCAGACTGCATGAACCTACTCAGCTCTACTAAATCTCCTTCTTTGAGGATTTAAATCTGTCTTCACTCTTAAAAAGCTCAGCAGTTGCATTAGCACAACTGGAGTGAGAGAACTGAGACATTCCATGATCCAGCTGCTGCAACATTACACACAACTTTGCATTATTTCCAGTTTATTTGTACTGACTTGCTCTGACTTTAGCCCTGTTCTCTCTACTGTCTTACACAAAACTGTAAATAATTAAAATGCAACATTTTCACCTTCCTTGACTTTGTCTCAATCCTGTGTTTGATCTGATCAATTGACAGCTCTGCTTTACCATTGTTAAAATCTATCAGCTTTTCAGTTTTCTTTTTCAGTTTTTATCCTAACTAATAGCTTCAGCAGAAACTACACATTAAACCTCAACTTGACAGGGAAGATTAAGTAACTGAAGTATTAAAAGCTTTTAAAGATGAGGACAGTGCTATGCACTAACCAAGTAAGAGCAAGTCCACCCTCCCTCAGAAAGCATTATAATTTAAGGAATAAAAAGCTTTACTTTCCCACTAGTCCCTGCAACAATCTTTTCTGTTAATACAGAATACTATCATGGGCTGCTAATCATCAGGTAAGCTTTCTTATCTCTCTCCTTCCTCAATATCACAAGTTTTTGTATACTAAACAGGTATACTAAACTAAAGGCATGGAAGTAGCAATTCTTACCTACAGACTGTGAGAAGATTTCCAAAAATTCAGTCACTACCTCCCCCCCCCAGATTATATCCTCTCTTTTTATGACTCCCACATTTTGCATTTCTGTTTCAATTCCAATTACAAACTTTCCAGAGGATGAAGCATCTCTCTAGAGCTGAAAGACAAACACTCAATACTCAAATGCCAAAACTTTTCTATTCTTTAAGCAGAAAAGGTAAACTACTACTTTTGCCAGTGCAGATGACCCCAACATATGCTAGAAATTAGAACAATCACTTCCTTTCTGTCTGATAAACAGAAAATAAGAAATGACCAAAGAATCCCAAGGTGGAAGTTCAGGTCCTGGAAACTCTTACATGATGAAGAGGTACAATTTATCAGACTATTATATAATTCTTCAGACTTACATAACTGCCCTTGTTAAAGCAAAGTTAACCCAAAACATGTAACAAAACATTATTCACAACCAGAAATGGCGAAAGTAATTTTTTGGAAAGGTGTTTTTACCCCTGAAGAATAGTGAAATCTCACCGCTTAAAATCCATTCATTTCCTTTCATAAACATAATTCTGTACCTTGGATACAAGAGTAACAAAAGCCTCTGAACCAACAGACAGACAGGATAGCTCACCTGAAGTCAGATGGGCCTTCAATACGTACAAATTCCAGCAACAGAATCTGAAGCAATTCTAATATATCTGTGAAGAAGCAAGGTCATCCTCAAAAAGAGAAGCATGGGCTATTATTGTCAGATAGGCATAAACAACTGAGCAAATGACTAATGGGGAAATAACTAGCAATGTCCAGCTAAGTAGAAGAGCAGTAGAGGATTACAGAGGACAAGTTTACACACAAGTCAACACTTCCCTCTGTTTTGGCAAATAGCAACATACAGAGTTGCTCTGGAGTGAAGGCCATAAGACAGGATATTTATTCTGCTCCCAGAGCTGGAAT
Source organism: Corapipo altera (assembly GCF_003945725.1). NCBI lineage: Eukaryota > Metazoa > Chordata > Aves > Passeriformes > Pipridae > Corapipo > Corapipo altera. The sequence continues at coordinate 658,513 of NW_020884921.1, read as the reverse complement.
CACAGTCACACATCTATGTTTGAGGTGAGGGGAAAATTTGTGTAGGGTTTTTTTTCTCCACACTGCTGTGTAGAATACAATACAACTTGTAGCATTACTCCTTTTCACTATTTCCTCATTCTCATATGAATCACAATTTATCTACTGATCAACTTCTTTATTACTTTTACACACATTTTTATTTTTTAAATTTCTGAAAGATCACACAATCAAAATGCTGTATGAAATTGCACTCATTTTACTGGGTGGGTACAAATACTTGATTTTTTTTTTTTTGTCATCTCCTTTTAAAAACTACTACTTTTCCCTTAAAGCAACTTATTACAGTCACGGAAACATATTACAGATCCATTACCTAGGAGACAATTTTTAGGCCTCAAAAATACTGTTGCAGATTCCTGACAGAACTGCTCAAAATCTTACTCCACAATTTTTTTTTTAAGCTATCACCAAACTGCAAATGTCTGGTTCACCAAACACTTAATGAACAGACACTTATCTAATATATAAAGTTGACTACAGAGCCACTAGAACAGAAGGCAGATCTTGCTATTGTTTAAACTCATCTGGGTTATGGAAACTTCTCTTGAATGTTTTGGAACATTCTGACACTAAGATGACATGATAGGACATTTCGGTATAATAGATTATCCTAATCTCCTGAGCAATCATCCACAATCCACCCTCAGGATCAGAACTGTTTCTCTGTATTATACTTTTCTATACTATCAACTAGGGGCATCATTTAAATCTCAAATCTGTTATCACCTTGGATTCCCCCCCCCCTTAGCATCTAACAGAGATATTTCGATGCCACAGCAATTCAGAAAAACTACAGGGGATTTTGGAATCTGAACCACCACAACCTTTTCAAATTACGTTTTAATAAGCATTACAGACACACACATATGTGTGTGTCAGCTGGAATTCTCCCTGCTTCCACAGTCACATTTTTAGTTACCTGAAATGCTGTGTAAGGGTTTAGTATAAAAACATCAGACTTGAAATAATCAAATTTGAAAAGCTGTTTTAAAACTACTCAGAATGATTAATCCTATTGGCAGCAAAATTGCTAAATATTTTTTCCCCACGACACATGAGCATTTAGTAATTTACATGGCCATCCACTCTGTCATCCTTGCAGAGTATTCCACTCATTACTAAGAGCTCATCAATAATTACCTTAATTTCCCATATAAATAAGTTATAGCCGTGCTCCACACAGACAGCCAGGTGTGGCCTGCATGACAACCAAAGTTCTTGTAATTTCTACTATATTTTGCACTTTGACAACCCAAACAACTGTCCCTGCATTGTGTACCTACAACACTACTAAAAGTGCTTTAGGATACTCCCGTTAAACTGCATGGTGTGTTTTGTTTGAGTTCAGGCTATCAAAAGCACAGAAGTTGAAGTTCCAGACACTGATGGAAAGTACTGTGCACAGCTCAGGTTAGTGTGTCCTTTAGGGACAGTCAGAGCACGCCCTGCTCATGGATGTTCTGAACAGAAAAACTCTTCCAGAGGTTCAAGTTTACCTCGGCTTATTCCACATTCAAAGTTGTTTCTGTAGCTCCAGCATTGTTTCAAGGTATTAACTGAAGTTTTTAAATACATTTCCCAATTGAAAAATAAATGCAAAGCAGCCCTTAGGGACCTGTTGAAACACATGACTAAACATACAGACAAAAGATTGCTGAAGCACCATTGCAACTGCAGTGAACTTTATCAAACTACCCACTAAAACAGAAGGGAAGGTCACTACTGTATCAGTGAATAAATGAATTATAACACATTTATTCCCCGCACTTTGTTCAACATATTATGCAGAAATACTAGGATAAATCTTGAAGGAACCATAAATTTTATGGTGACAGTTTCAATGACACCCACACCCCCGATTACCTCAGATGCCAAACGAATGCAACTCATACTGTAAACACACAAGCACCAAAAACGTCCCCAGTACAACGGGATTGTAGCCTCTACTGCTGTACAGCACAATACTCCTTCTGGTTTCATTCAAGCCTTCCTAAGAGGCCAAGAATCAAAATGAACACACCTCTCTCTACAAGTTACTCTGGACCATCAAGGAGATGTAAAAACAGTAGCAACACCAGCTTAACTTTTTGCAACATATACCATAACAGTTTCTGTTGAATTAATCCAGTATGTCATATCGGTATTTTTCATTTGCTATGCCAAAGTGCTTTTGCAAAAGCAAACATCTTTGTGGAAACAGCTAGTTTAACAAAGCGATAATTCACAAGTATGTCTTATTTTGATGAGCCTTTGATCTGTCACAAACTCTTGCACATTACCTACATCACACTGCAATTCACTGCATTGCAAAGAAAATTAAAAAAAAACAGGCCTATTTCACAGAATTTTCCTGATCCTGCATTTTAATGCAACTTCAAAATTTTTGTGAATAACTTTTTTCTCCAGACTTTTTCCTTGCTTTGATGGGTGAGAAAGATGAGGAAATCAATTCTGTGCAAGTCTGACTCAGATGCAAACAAACTTATTTTATTACATAAATTTGCTTACACAACCATAAAAAAGCATACTTCTCCTAAATGAAATTTCAATCTATAAAGTAGGAATTCTTCATTTTTGCATTAAAAGAGAGCACTTAACAGTCTGACAGCACTGTCCATTGCTACAATGATTTTTTTCTAGACTGAATTTGTGCAACTCTATCAAAAATCATTCTTCTCAGCTGTGCACAGTTGCACAGCAAGTACAAATCAAAAACTATACTGAAAAAATGAAGTACTGAACATGTCAGAGCATGGGAAAATGACCTAAATGCAGTATCCAAGCTTTCAAACACATCCTATAAAGTACTCAGCCTTCAAGTTATAATAAACTTTAAAAAACTTTTTACATCTTTGTGCATTATGGAGACTCACACACTATGTGACCAAAACATATGTTTCAAAGTGTTAATTCACCAGCAGTATCCAGCCAGACCTATCAGCAGTGCAGAGTATCTTGACAGACCTCAGTTCCACCGCAGCCAGCACAGCTGAGGACAAGCAGCTCAAGCGAACTTTTAAAGGTGCAATAGGAGGTGCAACTTTCCTCCAGGTGCAAAACCCACCCTGCTGTGGGTTAACCTGTTACTGCAGGTTAATTCAATTTCGCTCCTCTGGAAAAAAAAAAGTGCCATCAGCTAAAAGCACCCATTAACAAACATCCTTTGAATTCTGGGCCCAAGGCACGTTCTTGCTGACCCTCAGTTTGGGGGTGGCTCAGCCCATTTCTCCTCCAGTAAAGTGTGGGTGCTTCACCAGGCGATGTCAAGCAGCACCTCAGCAGCGAGCCCGGGGTCACCTGGGCAGCGACAGGGCCCCCCTTCCTCGCGGGGGCAGTGAGGCACTGCCACGGTGTTGTGAGGGGCAAAACCAAACACACCAAAACAAGACAACCAGCCAAACAAGAAATTCACCCTCCAAAAAAAAAAAGGGAATAAATTCAACCCCCTTTGCCACACAGTCCCGCCCGTGCCCCCCCTGCATCCCGCAACGGCCTCACGGGCGCGGCGTCCACTCGACCCACCGGCTGCTCCCACAGAACCACACAGGCCGCTTCCGCAGCGCCGTCCCCGAGGCAGGTGAGAGACAAGAGGAACTCGGCACTCGGAGCAGCCCGAGGGCCTGCGGGCGCCCCTTTATGGCGGCCCAGCGCGCCGGGCCGGGCCCGCTCCGCGCTCGTCCCGCCGCCGCCGCCGTCGCTCGGCCAATCGCGCTGCGCGCGGCGCCCGCGCTGGCCAATGGCGGCCCGGGAGGGAGAGAGGTGGCCAATCGCGGCTGGGGGGCGGGACTCTGCCGAGCACTGAGGGGATGAGGGAGCGGGCGGCCCGTAAGCGTGGCTGGGGCAGTGGAAGCGTAAGGCGCTTCACTTGCTCTTAAACACTGTTTTTATGAACTTTTGTGGTAGTTTAACAAAGACAAGAGGACACAGTCTTAAGCTGCGCCAGGGGAGGTTTAGGTTAGACATTAAAATGTAGTTCTTCCACGGAAAGGATGATGGGGCATTGGCACGGGCTGCCCAGGGAGGTGGTGGAGTCACTGTCCTTGGAGGTGTTTTAAGAAGAGACTGGATGTGGCACTTAATGCCATGGCCTAGTTGACAAGGTCATGTTCAGTCAGAGGTTGGACTCGATGATCTCGGAGGTCTTTTCCAATCCAGTTGGTTCTGTGATTAACCCCAGCCAGCACGGAGGCAGCGGGCAGCTGCTTGCTTGCTCACTCCAGCACCAGTAGGGTCAGGGAGAGAATCAGAAGGGTACAAGCTGGAAAACTCATGGGTTTAGATTAAAATGGTTTAATAAGGAAAGCAAAAGCTGCACACACAAGCAAAGTAAAACAAGGAATTAATTCACTGCTCCCCATGGGCAGGCAGGTGTTCAGCCATGTCCAGGAGAGCAGGGCCCAATCACATGTAGTGGTTACTTGGGAAGACAAACACCATCACTCCAAACGTCCCCCCTTCCTCCTTTTTCCCCCCATATGGTGCCATATGGTCTGGACCCCCTTTGGTCGGCTAGGGGCACCTGTCCTGGCTGTGTTTTCCTCCAGTGCACCCCCATTCTCCTCGACAGGTGGCCTTGTGAAAAACAGAAAAACCCTTGGCTCTGTGTAAGCCGTGCTCACCAATAACAAAAACATCCCTGTATTATCAACCGTGTGTTCAGCACAAATCCAAAACACAGCTCTCATAACAGCCACTGGTAAGAAAACTAACTTAACACCAGCCAAAACAAGATGAAGTTTGCATATTGTTTTTTGTTTATATGACTAGTCGTTCCTCAGGGAAATCTCTTGCTATCAACTTCATGTGGAATATGTCAACAAGCATAAGGGAAGGCTATAGTCCTCTTATCAGCATAAGGATTCCTACAGTCTGTCCCAATAATAAACACAGTCACTTCTTGGAAAACCAAACCAAACCAACCAACCAACCAAAAACAAAACAACACAAAACAGCAACTTATTAGATGATGGTACCCTAACCTGCTTCCATCTACAGCAAAAGTTTTTTACTTGTTCAGTATTACCATGTTGGGTACACTCTAAACATAACAGTTAGGAAATAATCATTTATGAACACCAATATCTACATTGGTAGATGTTGAATCATGACAACCATGACAGAGAATAAACTTTATCCCCAAAGAAGAAAATAAGTGAATACAGGAAGTGTGATTTCTATGAATGTATCCCATATTCCTGATATCCTTCAGCAACAAGAATCCCCAGTCATCCATTTCCTTAGATCTCTGAGTAACAGGGATGAAGAAAAAGCAGAGGCATTCAATGTTTTGGGTTTTTTTGCTTCAATCTTTCATAAACTCACAGACCTTGGGCTGTCCCATCCCCGGAGTCAGAGCACCACCAGTGTGGGAACAGTGGTGTTCCATTCCTGGACACTAAAACTAAGAGCCAGCTGTATCATGTGAATGTTCACAAGTCTGTGGGAGCCTGGTGGGATTCATCACAGGGTACTGATGGAGCTGGCAGATGATATGGCAGGACCCCTCTTGGTGATCTGAAAAGTCTTGGGAGTCCAGGGAAATCCCTGCTGACTTGAAGTTTACCAGAGTTATTCCAATTTACAAAAAAAGGGTGTGAGGGAGGACCCAGGAAATAACAAACCTGGAGTCTAACCTCAGTACCTGGGCAAATTATGGAGAAGGTTGTACTGGATACTGTTGAAAGACATTCAGAGAAAATGTGATCATCAGGCACAGTCAACACAGGTTCACAAAGGGAAAGTCCTGTTTAACTGATTTGCTCTCCTTCTATTATGAGGTCACCTGCCCAGGGAATGAAGGGAAGGCTTCATCCAATATGCACGTTGGTTTTCTGGATTTTAGCAAGGCTTTTTAATCTGTCCCTCACAGCATCCTTCTGGACAAGTTGTGCAGCTGTGGGATGAGCGGGTACAAGGTGTGCTGGGTGAAGAACTGGCTAAGGACAGAGCTCAAAGGGTTGTAGAGGATGGGGCTATGTCTGGCTTGCTGCTGGTGCCCTTCCTCAGGTCTCACTTCTAGAGGCAGTTCTGTTCCATATATTTATCAGTTATTTGGATGCAGGAATTGGCAGACTTTCTGATGATACTAAACAGAGATGCTGAGATTTAGGGACAAAGCTAAACTGGGAGATGATTAGCTGGAGAGCAGCCTTGCAGAAAAGGATCTGGCACACTGATCAACAGCAAACTCCATATCATTTATCAGTGTGCCTGGCCAGCCAGGAGGGCAAACTCCATCCTGGTGTGCATTAAACACAGCACAGCACATCAAACACAGTCAAGAGAGGGGACTGTCCTGCTATACTCAGTGTTGGTGAGACCTAGTCAGTTCCATTTCATTCCTTTCCATTCTATCCTATTCTAGAGTTCCTTTCTTCTAAAACTTTTTCCTAAAACCATCTTGGGATTCAAATCCATTAGGAAAGGGCACCTATAGGCAGGTATGCAGACAAGCCAAATGGAAAGACAAGCCAAATTCAGATACTTAGAGGAAATGAGGCTAGTTATTCAGAAATATCAAGAGAAACTAGTGTTTATAGACTACCTCTGCAATCAGTAGAGCCTAAATCCCTCAGCAACAGAGGATACAGCTTTTCAAGTTAGGCTTACACTTGGGGTCTGCCCTCTGCCCGCCAGGTTTTGACCCCCGGGAAGACTGGCCTTGCTTTCCATTCAGAAAGGGAAAGTGCCAGATTCTGCACCTGAGATGGGGCAACCCCAGATGTATGGACAGACTGGGGAATGAGAGGCTGGAAAGAAGTACCACGGAAAGGGACCTGGGGATGCTGGTCGATGCCAAGTTGAACCTGAGTCAGCAGTGCCCTGGCAGCCAGGAGGGCCAACCATGTCCTGGGGGGCATCTGGCAAAGCAGCCAGTTGAGTAGGGGGATTTTCCCACTCAGCACTGGTGCGGCCTCACCTTGAATATTGTGTGCAGTTTTGGGCACCACAATATAGGAAAGATATTAAGCTCTTAGAGAAAAGGTTCTGCACCCAGAGTGTGGTTGGGCACTGGAACAGGCTCCCCAGGGAAGTGGTCACAGCACCAAGCCTGACAGAGTTCAAGAAGCATTTGGATGATACTCTCACGCACATGGTGTGACTCCTAGGGATCGTCCTGTGCAGGGCCAGGAGCTGGTCTCGATGATCCTTGCGGTTCCCTTCCAACTCAGCATATTCTGTGATTCTGTGAAGACTATTCTCTTAAGGAATTAAACCCCCACACCCACGGATTGGCAGAAAAGGGAACAGGAGAAATTAAGCACCAGAGGTTAAAATTACCCTCTGTGAATACTCTTCATGGTGCATTAACCTATCATTGAACCAGTCCTTGTTCTTCTTGAGGGAGAACCCTAAGGTTTCTTCAGAAGACTGCTGGATGCTGTTTTTAATATGGTACCAGAGTGTTACAGGAGAGGTATCTGTAGAATCTGTGGAATGGTTATCAAGCCTAGTTTGAAGATTAGCCTGGAATTTGTTTCTCGCTGTGGCTGATTGGAGATTGTTAACTTGGAGTCTCCTCCTTGGGATGCTACCCCTTTTAGGTTTGAATTTAAGAATGAGGTTAAGTTTACAGTGCACCAGCCGATGGTCTGTTTGGCATTCTGCGCTGGGCATCATGCGGGTATGGTGGACATCGCAGACATCTCTCCGTTGCACCAAGACATAATCAATGAGGTGCCAGTGTTTGGATGTGGGATGCATCCAGTTGCCTTCAGACTATTTTTCTGCTGAAAGATAGTATTAGTGATGGTGAGCTGTTGCTCTGCACAGAATTCTAGCAGAAGTCGACCATTATCGTTGCAGTTTCCAACACCATGCTTGCCTAATATTCCTTTCCAGGCTTCAAAATTCTTACCTACTCTGGCGTTGAAATCACCAAGGATAATGATCTTATCATCTGCAGGCACCTTCTGGGTAAGGCGGTGCAGGTCGGTGTAAAATTTATCTTTTTCAGCAGAATCAGCTTGGAGAGTTGGGGCATATATACTAAAGAGGACAACGTGTTGCTTGTTGTGTAGTGGAAGGCGTAGGGAGATAATTCAGTCAGAATGACCTGTCGGCAGATTTTTGAGTTTAGGAACAAAAGAGTTTTTGATCATAAAGCCAACTCCTGAGAGATGCTTTTCGGTTCTGGGCTTACCTGACGAAAAGAGTGTGTAACTGGCACCATGTTCTCTGAGGCTGCCTTCTTCGTGAAGGCAAACTTCACTGAGAGCAGCAATGTCAATGTTGAGACATGACAGTTCATGGGCAGTCAGGGCAGATCGGCTCTCAGGACGTCCACTATCTGCAGAATTGAGCATGGTTCTGGTGTTCCAGCATGCTAGAGTTAATTTGGCTGCACCTTTGGAGGCAGGTGTATATGCCTTTGTCTTTTGATCTTTGTGTGACTGCATTTTTGGAAGATGTCGATACAGGGCTTTACAAATGTGCGTAAAGCCTTCAAGCCTGCACAATGGATTTTTTAGGTGAGACACAGTATGCATTGAACTGAACCCACCCTTTAATCCTAAGGTTCATCTTCCAGGGCTGAGCGAGCTTGGATGGTGACAGCAAGGTTCTCAGGACGTAGGTTTGTTTAGAGTGACCTTCTCTTAGATGGATGACCTTACAGGGCTGATCGAGCTCCATCTGCCCAGGTTTGGAGTTATCCTTCTCTTCTGTGTGTTCTGGGCTCCCACTCTCATCTCCCACGATGGCATAGTCCACACCGGCGAAGCTCCCCCTCTCTCACTCCTTTCCACACCCAGGGCTGGGCCCGAGCGCCCGGGGCTGGGCCGCACCGAGCGTGGCCAGGAATTGTTGAGGAAGAAGAGAACCGCCTACCAAGCACACTTTGCACTGCCATCCTGTCACATAAGAAAAACAGCTTTTCGCATCACATGCAGCAAACTCCAACAGAAACTCTGTGACATCCAGAACAAGTGGTGGATCAGTCTAGCTGAAAAAACACAATTATGCGCAGACATGTGTGATCACAGAGGATTCTATGAGGCCCTGAAAACAGCATATGGGCCTACATACCAAGCTCAAAGTCCTCTACTCAGCGCTGATGGTCAAACACTTCTTACAGATAAAACCTCCATTCTGAATCGATGGTCTGAACACTTTCAAACCTTTTTCAGTACCAACCGTGTAGTCCAAGACACAGACATTCAGTCCATCACACGACAACCAGTGAAGTATGAATTGGGTACTGCCCCCACTTTAGGAGAGACCCTCAAGGCCATCCAGCAGGTGAAAATCGGCAAAGCAGCTGGGGTTGATGGAATTCCACCTGAAGTCTGGAAACATGGGGGCCTTGCACTCCATGCTAAATTTCACGAGTTCTTACTACGCTGTTGGGAACTAGGTGAACTACCATCAGACCTTCGAGATGCAGTCATCATCACTTTGTATAAGAAGAAAGGAGTTAAATCAGACTGTTCAAATTACCGAGGTATTACTCTGCTCTCCATTGCTGGCAAAATCCTGGCAAGAATACTCTTAAACAGACTGATACCCGCTATAGCAGAAGGAATTCTACCTGAAAGCCAATGTGGTTTCAGAGCCAACAGGAGTACCGTAGACATGGTGTTTGTTCTCAGAAAACTGCAAGAGAAGTGTAGGGAACAGAACAAAGGTCTCTATGTAACCTTTGTTGATCTCACCAAGGCTTTTGATACTGTGAGCAGAAAAGGTCTATGGCAGATTTTGGAACATTTAGGTTGTTCCCCCCAAGTTCCTCAAAATGATCATCTCACTCCTTGAAGATCAACACGGCCAAGTCAGATATGGCAGTGCACTTTCTGAGCCCTTTCTAATAAAGAATGGTGTGAAACAAGGCTGTGTTCTTGCACCAACCCTATTCACAGTCTTTTTCACCATGATGCTCCAAAGGGCCACGGCAGACTTCGATGATCAGGACGGTATCTACATTCAACACCGTACTGATGGAAGCCTATTCAACCTAAGGTGACTGAAGGCCCACACTAAGACCTTAAACCATCTTGTCCGGGAGCTGCTTTATGCTGATGACGCCGCCCTTGTCGCTCACACAGAAGCAGCTCTGCAGCGTTTAACATCCTGCTTTGCAGATGCTGCTGAGCTCTTAGGCCTGGAAGTCAGTTTAGAGATAACAAAAGTTCTCTATCAGCCTGCACCTCAGGAAATCTTCCATTATCCCCATATCACCATTGGCCAATCAGAGCTTAAATCAGTCCAGCAGTTTAATTACCTAGGTAACCTCGTCTCCTTGGATGGTAAGATTGACAGAGAGATAGACAACAGGTTAGCAAAGGCATATAGTACCTTCAGAAAGCTTCATAAAAGAGTTTGGCGAAATAAACACTTGAAGAAAAGTACCAAGATCAGTGTTCACCGAGCCATTGTGCTGACTACTCTCTTATACGGATCTGAATCATGGGTCATCTACCACCATCACTTGTGTCTCCTAGAACACTTCCATCAACGCTGCCTCCGTACAATCCTAAACATCCACTGGTCAGATTATGTGACCAATACATCTGTTCTAGAACAAACAGCAGTCACAAGTATTGAGGCCATGTTGCTGAGAACACAGCTGCGACGGGCAGGGCACGTCTCAAGGATGAAGGACCACCGCCTCCCTAAGATCTTACTTTATGGTGAACTTGCCACCGGCTGCCGCAAGAGAGGAGCCCCAAAGAGGAGATACAAGGACTCCCTGAAACAACATCTCAGCCTCGGCCATATTGATCATCATCGCTGGTCTACTCTGGCCTCCAATTGGGAGGTCTGGAGACACACCATCTATAACACTGCTGATGCCTTTGAGAAAGCATGCAGGATCACTCTTGAGGAGAAAAGGCAACGCAGAAAGAATCGTGCCTTGCAGAATTTACCACCTAGGGAGTCTTTCTGCTGTGCCTTTTGCAATCAGACATGCCTGTCTCGTATTGGCCTTTTTAGCCACCAGTGCACTTGTGACAAACGTGGGTAGAGACCTTCCCAAATCTTCATTCGTGAAGCCCAGCCATGATGATCTGCATTAACCCATCACTCCATGGAAATACAAACAGGTTTGGCTGAAAATGTCAGTCTAAATAGGAGAATTCTACTCCTGTGCAAACATCTTGCATTTGTATCTTCAGCTGAGGAGAAAGGGGGAATTCTTCCTGAAGACTTGCTTTGATGATTATACTCCAGGAAAAACAAAATAAAAAAATTCATGAAATCTAACAGTTTCTTGTTACTGAATTTTAAGTGGTTGCATAAGATGCATCTGTATCACTGACACATCCATAGTGTCATTCATATTATAATCAAAGACTAAACAAACACATAAATAGAAATGCATGTAAGCATTTAATATTTCATAACTTTTAAAATCCTGGTAGTATTCAGACCAAGCCTTTTTTTCTTCAGGAAGCCAAACTGTAGCTCCACATAGTGATGCTGCACCCAGAAAGAGCATACAGAATACCACTGTGTCAAGGAGTGCCCCTTCTTTTTTCAACACTAAATTATTAGGCTTTATAACAAGAGAAGAATTTTTTGATGATCTAATTCATCCCCCCTCAGAGAAGATTTCAAAGAAAACAATGACAGTGTACTGAAAGGCAGATATGAAAATGTGATGATTTCTGTCGCAAAAATCTGTTGTAAAGCATAAACTGTCATGCCTGTGTGCTTTCTCAGACAAATCCCATTTTCTGTCCAGAAATTACGTCCAGTAGTTTTTGAGAATTTTCTCTTTTTTCAGATTGTTACCAAACAAGTTATATTTCTTTATGAAGGAGTCTATGCAGCAGTGTGGGAAGATGTTGGAAAATTCTTTTAACTTTAGCACAATAGCGTATGGTCCCTATATTTGTGGTTAATGCTTAGTTTTGTACCATGTAGTGCTTAATACAAATCCCAGAGATTAGTGTGGCCTTGTGTTAGCTCCCCACATCTGTGACTAATAAGTCTTGTGCCAGCTAAAGCTTTGTTATTTACTTATATTAGTGATTAATATGTACTTGTAGATGTCTTAGTTTTGAGAACATAGTGAGAGTGTCAGAGTAAAGAATGATTAGAGGAGTGCATCTTGAACTGACCATATATTTGAGATACTTTCAAGGAAAGAAGGGTCATCAGAAGATTTGGGACCATAAAAGTGAATTTTGAGGAATGGGATGTTCCAAAACATCCACCAAAGACCCTCAGAAGACCCCTACTCATATCCAGATAAGTACAAGGAAACAATTAGTATATGTGCATGTAGTCAGGAATGTAATGAATATATAATAGGAATGTAATGAATATGTATTAATTTAATGAACATAACCTGGTCTGTTAGGTTGCTGCTTATGCATGCTTTGAGGAGTAATCCCCACATATTCAGCACTGCTAATAAGGTAATGTTGGCTTTCTAACCTAGCAAATTGGTTGGAGAGTTTATTTCCACAGGTTTTGGGGACAAGATGTTTGGTATTCCTACAGTGAGCATGAAAAGTAGCTTCAACTGGCGTTGCTGTTGGATGTTGCGAATGCTGTATATTTGGTTATTTTTGGACATTTCTAAGTAAATGAGATATTATGTGTACTTCACAGCAGAGCAAATATTTCTTAGAAGCATGAGAATTACTGTGTGCATACACTACAAGTGATTTGTTCAAGATGAGTTCCCAAAACTGTGAAATTACAGCACAACAAAACACCAATAACAAACACAGAACTGCAAATGAAATCTCCTCTCCCAAAAATTCAGATGGCTTTAAATTTAGGAAAGCATATTGTGTTCCAGTTTAAAACACAGATAATGTTAAAATAATCCTATCATTCTAAAATTCACCTGCTACTCCAGAACAAGGAAACATTCAGTTTAATAAAATTAAGACAGAAAATTTTAAACCAGTTAAAATAATTTTGCTGACACATTGTAAAATTAGCCAAGGGATCTTTCTGCAAGGTAGCATTACTTAAAAGTAATGTTATTTATAAATACCATTAAGAACAAGTGTCTGGCAAAATATAAGATATACTTTGCAGATTACATAGATAATGTCAACATCTAGGTTTACAATAGTATAAATAACAAATTCTGACCAGCAATTATGGAAAGAATTATTATAAATCCATGTTCAGAATTTTAGATTGTAAAGTATTTTTAATTGATTAAGTAGATGATTTCAACATGATTTCAACAGGAATGCTTCCCTAAGGTTCTTTGATTCCTTCTGCTATTGCAAAGAAGACTTAAAAAGATTTAAGTTTTTTCTTGACTCAGTATGGCAATTTCTACGTAACAAAACATTTCTTTCTGTATTGAAATCAATAAACAGTACTGAAAATAAACAAAGGTTCTGAACTAACTTAATAAAAATAATTTCACTTTCTTATAGTTAACATCACTTACTGTTCATTGCACGGCACTAGATCCCAGCTTGCTGAGCTGATAAACAATCTGTCTGCTGCTTCAGACCTTATTACATTCCCAAAACCAAACCAAAACAAAAATGTAACAAATGAAATATGATTTTATTCTACATCACATTGTCTAGATAATCTACACAGCTAGAACATGTAAAAAATTGCTCTTACATTCTGCATTTGTGCTGTATAGTTAAACCAGTTATGAAAGAATAATTATATTTAAATGGTTGCTTATATGGTTGTTATTCTTAGCAATTACTAACTGATTAATAAATATATATTTTATATTGCAATTATATAGAACAGAACAGAATAGAATAGAACAGAATAGAATAGAATAGAATAGAATACAATAGAATAGAATAGAATAGAATATTTTAATTGTAAGGGACACAGAACTGCCATCCAGTCCAATTGCCCAACCATTTCAGGCCTGACCAAAAGGTAAAGCATGTTATGAAAGGCATTAACCAAATACCTCTTAAACACTGACAGGCTTGGGGCATCAACCAGCTCTCTAGGAAGCCTATTCCACCGTTTTACTAGGTGGGAATTTACATCACCTGTCTACTATATGTTAGTGATTCAGACATGTTCCTATCATTCAGACCTCCTAAAATACCTCTTGTTGTGGGTATTGAGTTCTGCAGGATAACTGAGAGTAGTAAATGAAATACGAACCACCAAAAAATTCCCAGGGCAACCATAACAAATTAAAGTGTCATTAAAGAGACTGAATACAGTCTACATATATATATATATATCTCATAATAATATACCGGGATATACACAGGATATTAAGTGTGAAAAAATTACCGCATGCAATCTCTCTATGTTTAAAGTACTTTCTAAATAAAACAATCTATAATTTGACTTCCTAGCAAGGTGTCCAATCAATTAAATTAATTCAGCAGTGATATAATGAAACAAAGTTTAGATCCTAGCAAACAGCTGTCCATTAGAAATCCAAAACAACCCACACAAACCCCCATGAAATTCCACAGAAAGCTACTACAAACACATGTACTGTACTAGTTCTAACTATGTACCTGAGGCTCTCTTAATCGATATACAAATATAATTCCTGTCTATCCATCAACACAGCACACATTAGGATTCAAATTCAAAGGGCTTTAGCTAGGAAAACATCCTTTGTCAGGAAAGCACTCAATCAGAGGCAGAAGCCCTATGTACAGACAAGTCAAAAGCTGCTAGCTCCCTAGATTCTTGTATTTCTTACACTGCTGGTTGTGGAAATCTCTCCTGATACCTCCTCCCTAAATTACAGCATGTTTGAACAAAAGCAGTCAACTTTTTCTATCCTGAACAAAAGAATGTTAAAAGACAGCTAGTTGCCTTTAACCCTCCTCTCCATCTATAGTACCAGCTACAGCTGTTTCTTTGCACTTGCTACATCCTAGCCATGCAAAACTCTTTGAAACTATTCGTGAAAGATCCAAAAAAAAGGGGTGAGATAAAAGCTTGTAGCTGGGCAAGACTTTTCCCCTCTTCCAAATGTCTCGGGTGTGTCAGTGTGATATCATAACACAGTAAAATGGTGACACTGCATCCTGTAAGCACACCAATAGAAATGAAAACTGCCACAAAGATTGACTGGGTTTGTCAGCCAAAAAAAAAAAAAGAAAAAAGAGATTCTAGGATTAGTTTTTAAATACATATTAAAAAAATGTTTCAGTGACTAATTTCAAGAGTCTGCATTTTTGGCCATTTATAATAAGCTAGCCATCTTAATTGGAAGCCCTAACAACTGTTCTAAAATGGTTAATTTTTGCTTTTCAGAATAAAACTATGAAATCTTTTTGATAGCAAAGCCCAGAGTAGCTGAAGTAATTCTGTCACTATCCTCTGGAGCTGACTGAAGAATGGCATGTGTGTCTATGCATGTGTGTTATGTCTCCAAATTTTGGCATAAAGTCATATTTGTCAGTTCTGTGACTGTGAACATCATCTGATAGAGTGAAGGAGTTGAAGTGAAGAGTGAAAAGCTGGCAAAGTCCAAGGTGGGCTCTCCCACAAGTGCAGCAAAGGAATCTGGAAGGAAGGACTTGCCCCTTTATTTCCTGTGGGGGCCATTTCCAGCTGCAGCTTCACCACTAGTGTTGTAGCTATGCCACAGCTGGGCTGGGCATAGCTCCAAACCTCCTCCAGTCTGCCCTGAAGCTGGACCATTTGGCTGAGCTTCCCAGCTCAGCCTCACACCTGCCTCAGCACTATGGGCCTCACCAGGGCATCACTGAGCTGTGTCTGACTGGGATCATCACCTCTGGCCTTAATCCTGGCCTCTGCGATGTCGGCAAAGCCACTGCTCCCACCTGACTTGCTGTCCTACTTGGCTCCTAGCTTGCTTTCATTTCAGAGCAGTCAAGTCTCACTGTGCCCAATGCAATTCTGATACACTGTTTTGCCAAAAAGAAACAATTTTGGAGTTTAAGGCTAGCAGTTTTTTCTTGAGAGAGAGATTTCAAAGCCTTAGAGACAAGTAGCAAGTTTATTAGGAGCCGATATGTTAAGAGGTCAGTTGTGCTGTTGTTATTGGTATCATGGTAATGATTAAATTTAAAAACAAATCCTGGCCAAGTCAAGGAGAAAGAGCTAAAGTTTTGGAAAGCATCTTCAAAGGTCAACAAAGCAGCCTTCTGAATTTGCTCAGTGCAAGGATTTCTGCTGCTCAGAGAAGATAAACATTACTATTCCCAAGCTCAGAGAAGACAAAGATTACCTTTCTTAAGCAGTCATAATGGAAAACATGTCTGTGACTCAGGATCTCCAGCCTTTTAGCTAAAACCATCAAGGAGGAGTTTGTCTTAGCTTATTGGTGATCTGGCAGATGTATTTAAAAGTATTAAACCAAATTCTACTTTTAGGCATAGAGATGCAGGTTCAACAACAGACAACAATACATGCATTTTTACTTCTGACTGCATTCCTGGCAAAGACAGGATGATCCTGGGAGTTTAATTTGTGTAACAGACAGTAAAGTTTGGACTTCTCAACTTTTTTGAGTTCCAATTTTTTCTTTCAGCCTTTTTATTGACACCCTTGAATACACAACTGCCCAAAAGATTCCCTTTTCCTTCTTAAAATAATGAAAAATCTTACTTAAGAGAAGATAGATCTAATGTGTTACAATGCTCTTTCATTTAGTAGGTGCTATGAGTGAAGAAGACTTGGTCTAAAATTGAAAAAAACCTGTATGAGTTTTACAGCTGCTGCAACATGTCTTTCAAACACTTGTATGTAACAGTTATTCATAAATTATTACAAAACGCCCCCATATTATTATGAAAACTTTTTTTTGTGTGAGGATGTATTCATTTATGCCCACAGAGGATCAATCTTTTAATTATTTTTTTTCCTTGATGAGTGAAGTGAGATTTTTTTCCATCTTCAACTGCTGAAGTTGAAGAGGCCCTAGCCAGTCAGTGACACCACTTTGAAGGGCTGTGGATCTATTTTTCACTTCTTCAGCATACTTTTCCATACTGAATCTGGGTAATGTTAAGAACTTTTTCATCATATGTACAAAAAGAAGTCTTGGCTTAGCAAAGGTGGATAAGCCTGTTTTAGATGATAAATACACATATGGTGATGTTACCCATAGATATTATGGGTAAGATTTTCCAGTAGGCCTAAGAGAGGTGTGTCAGCCCCTTCACCCCTAAAATAGGTAGCTTACATTTAACAGACTCTGGTCTCTCACACCTTTTAGTTTGCAGTTTTTCTGAAACTCAACACTGTCTAAATCTTTTCAAGTTGTTCTGTGCAGGTAGTGCTATAGCGAGTCTTCATGGGAAAGGCTAAGAAGGAATTTAGATGTTTCCTTATAGTTATACATCCTGTATTTATGTAGCCTCAGCTCATATCACCCTAGAGAAACTAGGACTGCTGCCTAACACTGATAACATTGCTGCACAGAAAACACCACAGAGTCCTCCCCCTTAACGCTGCATAGCAGAAATGTGTGGGATACTCTGGCTGAAGTTACAAAGCCTGCACTTGTTTTGGAAAGAGAAATTTTTATCCCTTTTGTTAAAAAGAAGGGCAAATATTGTTGTAATGAAAACAAATTTATGAAAAGAGTAAAATCTGGCTGTTCTCAGATATAACTGCATCAGAAAGCTAACTGATCAGAAAATTAATGTGGCCTACCTATTAGAAAGTTAAAATATTCAAACTCCATGGTTAAATATGTCATATCTGCAGTTTGGTTTCCTAATTAATCCAATTATTTGTCTGTCTGCCTCAGAGTTTTTTCAAAGGCAGTGAGTAGAACAAGCTTCACTGTGAAAACAGCAGTGCAGACCACCCTACCTGGAATAACTCGCATGTTTGTTCAGAATCAGTTTCATCCACAGGAGACCTGACCCACCAGTTCTTCTGATTTAAAAACGATACAAACAACATAATTAACAGAGGAGCTGAAAATTCAGAATGTAAACTTTCCAAATTAAATAAGATGGCATAATTCATTTGCTAGAGTTTGATTTCTCAGCAACCAGAATCTGTCTAGGAGTTATTATAGGAATTATCTTGCTACTTATCTTCATTCTGCTTCAGTAACAGCACCTGTAAGATTTTATTGATGTAACTAGAAAACCAGATGGCAATTTTGCTAAAACTTGGGGGGAAAAAAGTGATTGATTTTTTATACAGTCATTGGACAACTTGAGAATATTAAATTGGATATAGATATTGACCTATTTCAGATCAAGCCACCTTGCTATGTTTGTTGATAATCTACTATACTATTGATTGCTAGATACTTCCCTATCCTCCAGAAACTGCTGGCTGTGTTCATATCTTTTATGTGTAAAACATCAGGAGATCATTGGCAGAATCTGAAAGTTATGCTTCTGCAATCCTCACAGATCATATTGGGAAAGCCAAGTCTGTTTTGTTTATTCTATTACATGCTTCAAGCTAATTTGTTTCCTGGCAAAGAAAGTGGCATATATAAACAGTCTGAATTTTCTTTATTTATTGAGTTCATAATCTTCCCTGGCCAGTCAGATTGCTTATTCAAACTAAGCCAGTTAATAAGGATACAAAACACGGTTATCTCACTTAAAACAATTGCTGTAACATGCAGAATGATGCTCAACTTTATTCATCCTTTTTTACTCCTTCTGTACACTTTCAAATAAGATGTGTTGATTTTCCCAATAACAGAATTTTAATTTATCATCCAAGAAATAAACAGTGAAAGAAGGTTTACACTGCAGCAACATCTCATCTAATTTTAGATGAGAAAAGTCTACCAAATCCATTCTACTTTTATAAACATATAAGCTCAGATATTTTCCACCTATTGTGTATGTAGGAATGCAAAAGCTACCAGTGCGTTCTGATTAAGAAGCTGCCCCACAGGACATATTTAAAGAGACAGCATTCAGACCTGCCTACCCCAAAGATAACATTAAGCAATGAGATTCAATACTAATGTCCATACATAAAGAGAAAATAAATATGGTGGAACTAGGCTGTCTGTCTATCTTCAGAAATAGGCTTTAAGGAGAAAGTTATCAACAAATCACAGGCTTGCAGAATTTCCCAAGTCATATCTCTTACGTTAAAATGAATAATCAAAAATATTGAGACACTATTATATGTAGATAATCTACAGAGTTTAGAACCTCATTGTTCAAAGTGAACATAGAAAAAAGAGAAGCCCACTATTACAAGTGGAGTTACAATAAAATAAAATTACGTCTCTCACAACATTTGAAGATCTCAACAATTAAATCTGGAGTGACATTCACTTGAGCAGACTTTAGTGAAAAAAACCCTGGTGATCTATTCTGCTTGCAAAAACTCTTTGGAATTCCTTTCAGCAATATATTATATAGCTAAAAAAAGGTGAGTGAGAAAAGACTCTGAATGGTTTGCAAATGAGTGTAGATTTTCAGCTTTGAGAGGCTTTATGTGAAATTTTAAAATTCCACTATATGCTCTTAAAACAGAAAAAAAGATAAATTTTGCTCTCCAAAATGAAATTTCACAGTTTCCCCTTATGAAACCGTTACCTTATATATTAATTTCTATTTTTTTTTCCCCTAAATGGACACATTTCTGTGGAAGTATTAATTCTAAAAAACTAGTATTTTAAAAAGAGAGATAATTTTCAAGCATCTCTGACTTGAAATTCCTTAGCCTGTACAAATATGCAAACATCATAGCACGACATGAACACTTATTATCTATTATTACCTGTTTTATGTATTCTATTGTTTCAGACAAAAGAAAACAATAAATGTTTGTCCCAGCCCCCAAGAGCTTGCAGTGTAAAGGTACTGAGTCGAGGCAAGAGCATTCTCACTGTACAAGAGAAGAACATCTGCTGGTGATTGGCCACATACACTCAATATAAAACTGCAGAAATGGGAGGATATTTTTCAAAGAATTCAGTATGCAATGCATTCCTACAACTTGTCACTAAGGGTCAGCCAGCTTCCTGAGCACTTCAGTTCAAACTGCAGCCAATTATTATGGTGAAAGTCTATCACCCCACTTAGAGTACTGATCTATAGAGGATCGGGGGTGAATTGCAGTGCTGTCTAATGGGCCTGTTAGCCAGCTATGTCAAGGTTTCCAGCAGTTTCCATACACAGTTTATCCCTGCCATTAACAAGAAGGAATGCTAACACCGAAGTATGACTAAGTATCTGACACAGACTACAGATCATTACAATGCTCCAAAGCATCCAAAGCTATTACGTAAGACAAAACTGGAAGGTTTTGGTCACAGATGAAGATGCTCAGTAGCAGACCTAGGTCTTAGTCCTTGAGCTGCAGAGGTGCGGGGACAACACCTGCTGGCTGTGTCTGAAACCAATTCTCAGAGGAGGCAGCTGTAGCCACTGTAAAATGGTTGACACCTTCAGCTCCAGAAGAAAACCACCGCATCTGGAGCGCATCGCTTGGATCCAGCTTCCAGCTGTCGGTCACACGCAGGAGAAGGTAAGCCAACCTTTGCTGAGCCCCCAGCCGCCACGCCTGAGAGACAGGTGAACTTACAACCAGCTTTGGTGCCTCAACCTTGCACTGCAGCCACTTTCAAAGATGCTCTTTCCTGTTGAGTACCCCTGAGAGCTTTCCAGGCTCGGACCCCGGCTGCGGCAGGGCTGTGTTTCCCCTCACGAGCTGAGGAAAGGAATACAGGCAGCAGTCCCACCTCTGTAGCCCCTAAATCCCTAAATGGATCCACAGCCAGGGCGGGATCCCGGATTTGATCCCCCCGGCTTCTCCGCCCCGCCCCTGCAGTACCACCACGTGGCCGCCAGGTGGAGCCGCGCCACTGCTGTGCGGCCGCGGGGCGCGCTCCCTCCACCCGTGGGGCGTAATCAAGACATAAATAAGGGTACAACTTTCTTTTATCAACCACATCACTTCCTTCTTGCCCCCCAGTGAAACTGTCCCTTGCTCTCACGCAATCCCTGCAGCGTTTTGTTTGGTTTTTGGGGTTTTTTTTCCTTGGAGGTTCTGATTCTGACAAAACCCCAGGAAAAGAAGTGAGCTCTTTAACCAAGAAAGTTGTGTTCCTGGGCTCCACCTTGGCAGGACATCGCGTCCCGGGACACTTCACACACACACACACACACAAGTGGAAAAGTAGTGGAAAAGCGGTGGGGCAGCCCTGGTAGCTGTGCAGCCCTTACATGTGTTCCTTTGTGGGTTGTGTTTGATAATGCTCATCTACCAATTCAAATTTCTTCCAGGGCAGGATTTGGGAAACATAATTTAATCCATATTTCTCAGAGCATGGGAAGTGTCCAAAGCATTATGGTACAAGCAGCTTAATATGCTGTAATTTCATGACACTGTGGCGATTTAGCTTTTTCTTTATTTCCAGAGAGGTTACAAATACCATAACTGACAGCTGACTTGTGCTACGTCACAGTAGAAAGAGGATTACACACACAGATTACAGCTCTTAGCATACCATGAAAACATCTACACAAGCAGTTCATATCAAAATTGGAGCTGCTGCTGAAGAACTAAGTGTTTGGATAACTTGACTATCGCAGGCGTAATGTTTGCAGCAGCTAAAATGCCACATGGAGAGGAAGTCCATGAAGTGTTTGGCTGTGTGGATGTGTGTATTGCTTAGCTAGTAAAGGCAGTAACAGTGGTGCATGATGTCACTTCTCATCTCCAGGGCCTTTGTGATAATCCACTGCTGCTGTTGCTGTGTGAGCTGGACATATGCTTAAAACTCATAAAGGCAACTTTCCATAAGGTCAACAGACATTTGGCTGGGCAGGCCAAAAAGAGAAGTCTGCAAACTGGGGAGCTGGAATTAAGTATTAGTGTATCCAAGATGGCAGAAAAGCTCTTGTAGAAAGACTGGTGATGAGTTTATTTAAAAAAAAAATAATTGTCCGTTTCTTTTTTTAATGCGTAGAGAAGCTTCTGTGAAATTTTTCAACTGACTAAATGTCATTAAAGTAATAACACAGCTTCAACCTTCTAAAAAGTGAGAGAGGAGACTAGAAATCATTTGACCTAGGGAGATGCAAGCACACGGTGAAAACTTCTGTATTCAGAAGCACAGAGGCTACTGTGTAAACACACTAGCATTAGTGTTGGCTGGGACAGAGTCCATTTTCTTCATAGTAACTGCTGCAGTGCTGTGTCTTTTTGGATTTAGCATGAGAATCATGTTGATAACACCCTGATGGTTTAGTCGTTGCTAGATAGTCCTTACCCTAAGTCAAGCTCTGTCAGTGAGGAGATGCACAAGAAGCTGGTTGGGAGTGTGGTCAGGACAGCTGAACTGAAATGGCCAAAGGGATAGACTTGTCATGCTCAGTGTATAAACTGGGGGGAATTGGCTGGAAGAAGGTGACTGCTCTTTGTGGATGGGCTGGGAGTCAGTCAGTGGGTGGTGAACAATTACTATTGTGAATCACTTTTTTCTCTTGGGTTCTGTTACTCTCCCTCTCTCCTTATCATCACAATTTTTGTTAGCATATTTAGTATTGTTTTTATTATTGTTATATTTGATTCAATTATTACATTTTCCTTATGTCAACCCACGAAATTTACTTTTCCCAATTCTCCTTCCCAGCAGGGTAGTCTGGGGGCAGTGAGCAAGCGGCTGCATGGTATTTAGTTGCTGGCTGGTGTTAAAACACGACAATTAGGTATTACACTGGAAACTTTTTAACTCAGCCATTCTGTTTCAATGCCCAAAATATATTTTTTAACTAGAGAGAGGTTGTTAAACTCAGAAGATGTTAAGTAATATGGGAATCTCATAAATTGTCATTCACCCAGTTGCAATTAGTAGGCAGTGTGGGTAGCTTGCAAATTTTGTTTGATTTCTGTTGCTGCCTGGTGTTCTGACTTCATTTGGAAATAACACCAGAAATTTCTCAAGATGCTATATTACAACAGTAAGGAGGATTCTAAGGACACTGCTGCCTGTTTACTTCTATTTCACTTGATAGAATCAAAGAATGCTCTGGGTTGGAAGTGAGCTCAGGCATCATCTCTTTCAAACTTCCCTGCCCAGGACAGGTTCATGTTTCAGGGGCAGGGACATCTTTAACTAGATCAAGTGGCTCCAAGCCCCACCCAGGATGGCCTTGAACACTTCTGGATGGGGCAGCCATGACTTCTCTGGGCAACCTGTTCCAGTGTCTCACTACCCTTACAGTAAAGAATATCTTTCTAAGATCCATTCTAAACATATTCTTTTTCATTTTAAAGCAATTCCACCTTGTTCTGTCACTACCTCCCCTTTGTTAAACATCCCTCTCCAGCTTTCTTGTAGCCCCCCTTTAAGTACTCGAAGGCTGGTATAAGGTCTCACTGGAGCCTTCTCTTCTCCAGGCTGAACAGCCCCAGCTCTTTCAGTCTGTCTTTGTAGGAGAAGTGTTCCAGCCCTGTGATCATCTTCATGGCCTTCCTCTGGACCTGATTGAGCAGGTCCACGTCTTTATTATATTGGGGACCACAGAGCTGGATGCAGCACTGCAGGTGGGGTCTCAAGACAGCAGAGCAGAGAGGCAGAATCCCCTCCCTTGCCCTGCTGCCCACACTGTTTTAGATGCGGCCCAGGACACACTTGGCTTTCTGGGCTGCAAGTGCACATTGTTGGGTGACACTGAGCTCCTTATCAACCAACACCTGAAAAGTCCTTCTCCCCAGGGCTGCTCTCAATCCATTGTCTGCTTAGCCTGTGTTCGTGCTTGGGATTGCCTCAACCCAGGTGCAGGACCTTGCACTTGGTCTTGTTGAAATTCATGAGGTTCACAGAGGCCCCTTCTCAGGCCTGTCAAGGTCCCTCTGGATGACATCCCTTCCCTCCAACCTGTCAACCACACAACACAACTGGGTGTCGTCAGCAGACTTGCTGAGAGTGCACTGATCCTCCTGTCCACATCACCAACAAAGGTGTTTAGCAGTGCCCATCGCAACAACATCCCTGGAGGAATGTTGCTTGTCCTTGATCTGCACTGGACATCGAACCATTGACCACAACTCTTTGAGTGACTGTCTAGGCAGTTCCTTATCCACTGAATGGTCTGTCTGGCAAATCCATGTCTCTCCTGTTTAGATACAAGGATATCGTGTGGCACAGAAGTCAAGGACTTCTCTCAGAGCCGTGGAGTCTTAGATCCCAAACTATTCTTCTATTCCCACTGCCAGCACATTTCTGTTTGAGTGCACTGTCCAACAGAGTTGAAGTCTTCTGGCCTCTTTGTCTTTACATTCCATTTAATTCCCTTTTGTTGTCCTTGTAACTCTGTAATCTGACCTGCAGAACCCTGCAACCCATCTCACTGCTTGGACTAAGGATAGAAACAGATCACCTTGAAGTAACTCCTCAGGCTTTCAAGAATCCAGTTCAAAACCACCCCTTTCTTTTTAAAATCTCTACAGGTTTTCTGCATTTACCTCTGAAATACAGCCCCTAAGTTGTCTGTTCACCATCACTTCCTTTTTTCTTTTTTAACCTGCTTCCTTCCTTTCTTCCTTTGCAGACTATGCAAGCCATTCACATTTCTTCTCAATGTTTCCTGTCACCTGTATCTTGCTCACTTCCCCTCTTTCAAACTGCATTGTCTGCCATATCTCCTTTTCCCATGTCAGTTCCACTAATTTCTTTCTCCATGAACTCTATGTGATAGAATAATTTATTAAGTTATATTTTAATATAATTTCTGCAATATGTACCTGATAACTGACTTTCAGTGTGTAGTGTTTTCTCTGATAAACAGAGAGAGAGGCAAAATGTGTTAATCAAAAGCAGCCAGGACTTTCTGGTTGAGGAACAGTTTACTGGAGCATCTGAGAGTGGGCTCTGAATTGTGCTCGGTTTATTTCATAGTTATCAAAACTCTTCCATACCATCCACATTTTCCAGAAATTGACTGGTTTTGTTACTGGAAGTAGCGGTCAGGTAACAGCTATGGTGCCCAGCACTGACAATTATACCATTTCTGTAAAGTGAACATTATATCTTTTGATACTGTGAGGTTTTTAGTGGGACTTGTGACAGGACTTCATATGTGGTCCCTTAAATAAGTTGTGTTTGCATTATGGGTAAACACTAATGAGAGAAGTGCTGAAAATAGAATTCTCTACAATTTCCTGCAGGAAAGGAGTATCTTGGTTTTGGGTGTTTGTATCTGAGAGTAGTGATGTCCTGGGACTCAATACTGTGTTCACTGATTTCATGGCTGGGAATTACTAAAAAATTTTAAGGAGCGTGTGTGAAACAGGTATGTTTACCAGAAACAGGATGGTAATTTTTTAAACCTACAACAAAAGAAAACTTTACCTTGTTTCCAATCTACTGAAAATCTCAATTATAAGAAGACTTCATAGGTCATGTTTCAAATTAAAGAAGAAATATTTAGGAACAGTTTAGTTTAATCAATCAATGGAGCCATATGATGTAATACTTTACAAGGTTGTTATCTTTCAAAAACTTTTCGACCAGTTTTAAGTAATTCAATTAATTTTTCCTATATGGCCTTGCAAAATAGTTTCAAAAGGATTATTTCCCTTCAGTTTTTGTGAAGATTATGGAAATCTCAAAATATGAGAACTTAGCCAAGAGAATCTATAAAACACATGGTGTATTGTTGTTTTAGCTGTGTGACAGAAAGAGGTGTGCTTAAATGGGCACACAGTATTTAGGCCTTCAGAAAATATGGGGGAAAGGGCAATAATAATAATAAGAATAGAAATTTAGAATTTTGACTACTTTCACACAGAGTTGCAGGAAGAACAGATAGTGCCTCAAGGTGGAAGATTTCTTTCTTAATTTTATTTATGTGTGTCTATCATGCCAGTCTGTCATCTAATCAACATAATCCAAGAATCTATAAGAATGAAACTTTGAGAGTTGTTTGTATCTCAAATTAGATTTCTTTTGTTATGCCATCTAGTCAGACCCACCTTGCACATAGGTTGTGAAGTAGTTTTTCAAATGTTTATGATATGTAACAAAATTGAATGTGTTGAAAAATGAAAAAATAAGAATTTTAGTGTCAGTAAACAAACTGACTTTATAACCTTGCTGTATTCAAAAGATGATGTGAACTTTGAATCAAAGCTGAGCTGAGGTATTTCAGAGGTTCCCGGACAAGTTTTGTATGAGCCATCCTAGATATCTGAAACAAGGTGACTAAAACCAAGCTTCATATGGTTAACTTTCCCTTCAGGGAAACTCTTTAAAGTAGACTATGGTTCTCTTAGTTAAAGGAGACTTTTATTGAATGATTTTTCTCTCCTTAAGCCATATGCTGCACGAATACTTGTGCTTTCTTTTGAAGCAACTGTTATGTCATGGGTTGACTCTGGGCAGATTTTAAACTCCCACAAAAATTTGCTAAGAGCTGGGAGAGGTCACATAGGCAAGACAGACTCAATGTGAGGATAATACTAAAATTTATTACTAACAGAATAGAAGTTAAAGAGTAAGAAAATAAACAGTCTTAAACACACTTTCAAACCACCCCTCTTTCCTTCTATGTTCTCCCTCCTCCAGAAGTTCATCTATAAGGCAACAGTTCTTCCATATCTACTGCACTGATGGGTTACCCTTCCATGGGCTGCAGAGGACAGTCTGTTTCACCATGGTCTCTCACCACAGGCTACAGGGGGCCAAAGCTCCAAGTCTTTCCCCTGTCCCATGGGTCCCTCCCATGGGGAACAGTCCTTAGTGGACCCTTCTAACATGGGTCCACCTGTCCCCCCGAGCCCCCCTAGGGTGCATGGTCTCTATACCCTGATGGTTTGTCATAGAATGCAGTCTTTGAGAGAGGGAATTGTCCCAGCATGGGTTCCCCACAGGGGCTGTACAGTCCTGCCCAGAACAAACTGCTCCAGCGTGGCTTCTCTCTCCATGGGCCACAGAGTCTTCTAAAGAACTCCATCCCCTCCTGGGCTTTCCATAAGGGCAATAGTGCTCTTTCATTTCCATGCAGCCACTTGTTCCATCTTGGGCGCGGCTGCAAGCCGGCAAGGCCGCCCTGGTCCGTCTTGGCTCAGACGGGATGGGAAGGGGGACGAATGCCCGCCGGCGGGGCCGCTCTGCCACCCTGGCCTAGCCTGCGGCCAGGGTGGGCCCAGAGGGGGCTGTGGGGCCGCTCTACGCGCTGCTGCACGCCCTTGCCCCAGCCCCGGCCACCCCTTTGCAGGGGCTGCCGCTCGGCTCAGCCGGCACTGCCGAAAGCAGCACGGGCAGCTCGGCCAGGATGGGCCCCGGGGGGTGCTATGGGGCCGCACACTCTGGTCCAGGCCTCGGCCCAGGCTCAGCTCTAGCGCCGTGCCTGCCCCCGGGCCAGCTACCACGCAGCCCCTGGGCTATCGCCGCTGCCCCTGCCCGCGGTGCAGGGGGTGGAAGTGGCAGGGAACCACCCCAGCCCCGGCCACAGAGCCCGCCGTGCCTGCCCCAGGCCATAGGCCGCAGGGCCGGGCCCCGGGGCCTGGCAGCTTCCTCTGCCTCCCTCCTGGCTCGAATTTCTTCTGCACAACAACCTTCTCTTCCTCTTTTTTCTTAAATATGTTATCACAGAGGCTTTACTAAAACTTCCAATTGGCTCTCCTCCTGGTTAGAACCAGGAAGTTTGTCCTGGAACTAACCATCTTCGGCTCCGGGGGGGGGGGGAAACCAGACACACCTATGACAGTTACTACTGTCAGAGCACTGAAGCTTCAGTGAAAAAGGACAATTTCAAATTTTGACGTATTTGTATGCATTTGACTTCGCATTTATAACATTCACCTTTGTTAGAATGCAACATGGGATATGGAAAAAAGAGGGTTTTTGTCCAGAGTTCACAGAGGTCAAATGTCATCTAAGAACTCTGACAAAATAGTATTTCATGTAGTTCCTTTATGTCCTGCTTCTTCCTTTTCTCTGTAATTATAAATAAAGTATAGCACTGGATCTTGGTTTAAAATAATCCTTCAGAAAAGAAAAACAATTATTCCATCTGGTATACTGCAAGCACTTGAGAAAAAAGTGATGCAAATTGTGATTATCTCAGAAGAACCTAAGTAAATTACACTTAAGCACATACACATGCAAATGCTAGCCCATATCCCAAACAAGCTTATTCAGCACCCCAGCGGTCAGCATAACAATGGTTAAAACTCACACTAAAGAAGGAGGTTAATTTAAAAATATGATGCTTTCTAGATGAACTGCCCTGCTCCTATGCTTTACTGCAGGACCTCTTTCTGGAATTTTCCTCTGTTCTCCTGTCTGGCTTCTCTTATATAAAAATAATAAATAAAGTAAATAAATCTACATTTGCTCACTCAGATTTGAGTTATAGAAATAGGAATGACCTTCCAAAGCATTAGGAGGGTCAGATCTGTCTATTAGTATTATCTCATCCAAAAGCAATATAAAACAGGGCAAAAGCTAAACCTATTCTAAATTATGTGTTTTACCACATACTTTTGCCCAGTAAGCCTAGTGGGCACCAGTGCTGCCTTTTGAAGGACTGTGCTTTTGCAGGATCAGTGTGAGGGAACCTTACAGCTTTCAGCTCTGCCTGGGTAGACAGTAGAATTTTTGTGTGTTTAGACATGAGACAGTAAGTGAGAATCCCTGGCTACATTTCTGCTGACTGGATCAGATTTTCACGTGTTGTAGTTGTAGTCTACGCTTCCAGTAATAAAGGTAGAAAAAGAATTGTGTGTTCTGACAGGGGAACAGGAAGACGAGGGAAGCAATAGCAAATATGCACCACTCACTGCACAATGGAGCACAAACATTCACACCCAAGTGACTGTAGCATATCTTTTCACCTTTAGCTTTGTTCAGTTTGTCCAAGGGATCTTTCCTGGAATTTCCATTATCCACTTATCCTCTGCACTTGGAGCAGCCTGTCAGCTGCTGCCACCTCCGTAGCAGATTTAGGAGAGAAATCTGACATTTGAACTAGTAGCTATGGTTGCAGGCAGTCTGCTTTGTTCTTGGTCTAAAGGAACCAAAAATTAAGATAGCTTTGCAGGATCTAGATAAGCATTGCCTTTCACATATATGGAACATCCATCTTTACTGTGACCACATTTACTGGTTGCTGAACACATTGCAAATTTGCATAGATTAGGTTAGTCTATAGAAGACAAATTATACTTTCTGTTTTGGGAAAATATTTTACTTTCCTCATCAGCTTGAGGATTATTGTCTTATGTGTTGCACCTGTCTCTTTTTCCTACCATACTGACACTTTATTCTTACACATATTAGTACCTTGAAACAATTCAGTGGATGGGTGTTTCCCTATAACAAATAATGTCTATAAGTGTTTCTAATTTTTAAGATCTGTTTAAATCCAGATATGGGGCATGCATCATGGAGAAGAACAAACTGGAGTAGCAGTAAAATGTCATATAAAACTCCCATGACGGGTTTAAAATTGGTACCAGTGAGGAAGGAATTAGGTACATCACTTTGATATTTCACAGAAAGAAACTTGTGAAGTTCTATTAAGTGTGTGTTACACCATATAGTTTAGGAAGCAAATAATTTTTTTTCTCAAATCATTACAGGATGTGAAGATTTTACTGAGCTTAAAAAAAAAAAAAAAGAAGAAAGGAAAAACGGGTATATTCAGTCTTTGGTTTGTATTGTACCCAGTATTCTAAAGAGAATAAAGCATTGATATAAGTGACAGGGAACCTAACACATGGGGCAAACATCTTCACAGCATGCTTTTGGTACCAAGGTGATGTGAACCATGAATTTCAGTAAGCATTTCTTCTCTACTGACAATAGCTCCTATGCCTATTGCTAGGAGGAAATAGCTGGGAGAGGCATACTTCTAAAAACTTTCTTTTTCCCCATCTCCAGTACTTGCTTATATATCTCTTCTGTTAATTTCTCTAAGTGTCCTGTCTCTATCTTAAAACTCATGAAACCCTACATACAAGAACTATAGCCACTTGAAACCTAAGAAGCTATGCTGTTATGGGAGACAGAGAACTTTGTGCTTTAGTGGATTCAGACTTAGAAGTCTGCAAAAATTATGGGAGAATTTGACTCCCTACAAACATTTCTGATCAAATTAAACTGTAGCCACTGAACTATCTGACTTGACAAGCCTGATTCTGTATTTGATCTTTTGTTATGGTCTGGTCATACATTGGGTACCAAGTCTGGATTTGGGTAACCTTGTTTTTCCTCTTCTTGTGAGCAATGTATATGAAACCCTTCAGGGCATATTGACAAAGAATGTAAGGTACATCAAGTAATTACAAATAAAGTAACATACTATTTAATATTAATGTATTTACTCTGTACCAGATTTACAGAATTCCCAGCTGTACTCTGAAATGTTCTTGAATGACCACTTGATAAAAGAAGTGATCTCTTATTTGAACAAACTCCAGAAAACCAAGTGGGGAAAAAAAAACTTTTTTCACTAGGGTTTGTTCAGATTGGTCTACATTTTATACCCAAGATTTTTGAGTATTTTTCATAGAGTCATCATTGTATTTCATGCTGATAACAAGCTTGATCTGGAAAGATTTGGGAAAATGCCCTAATCATCTCCATATGTACCTTGTTACCCTTAATTTGAGTTGCAGCCATTAGTCTTAGACTATATAAAAGCAAATAATATCAACTGGTCATACATAACAATATGCATAAAAAATGTACCATGAAGATAATTCATCAGATTTTGCAGGATAGCAAAACTCACCAAGGAGGGGGTGTGCTTTTGCACACAATCTGCTGAAGCTGAAAAAACAACTGCTCGATGAGTGTTTCTTCCTGTGTACCAGCATACCCACTGAGCTGGTAATTATTCCTGCTTTTTATCTAATCATGATAAGACAGAAAACAATCTCTTTTCCTTGCTTTCCTCTTTTACCTATCACACATAAGAAAGTCTCTGTGTTCTGAATTAATTTTCAATTTTTCCCTGTTCTTCACAATTTATTTAAAATGTTTCAAATTTTATGTACAGTAATTAATGTTCTTCAAAAAATAACAGTCTATATGAGGCAGTTGTACTGATCTCCTATTCCCACAGACCCAGTGTGGTGGGGTATGAGATAAAATCCCTGGAAGGTAAAGAAAAATAATTCGTGGTAATCAAAGTGTGTCAGAATATTCAGGAAGTCATTAAATAAGAAATAGTTAATCCTGGCTTTCCCTAAAATGAAGGAAGTTGACTATATGAATAACACCAAAAGGCAATAATGACAACTCTTTTTAGATTCATAACTGTGAGACAGTTGATAAAATAGAAATTTCAAATCACAAAGCTTGACTTTCACAAGAGCCTAAATCCCATTGAGAGACTAAAATCCCATTTAAAGATAATAAATTCCAGTGAGTTTCCCTTTAAAAATTATATTTCTGGAGTCAGTCAGTCTGGACATTATTTATTTATAAGGCAGCTTGAGTATATAAACTTCATGTAACTTTGTAGTGGAATATGTGTACCTGAATGAATATTACAAATTCTTCAAAACAAAGGCAATTCCATTGTTCTACATCTACACAGAGCTCAGTATTGCCAGGAACTCCCAAGCTCATTACACAAACAAGGTAACAACAGCAGCAGCACCATTAATTGTTATATATTTTCCCATATTCACATCAGAATGCAACAGATTATCATTCCATTTAAATGGAAAAATGCATGCATACCAGAAAACAACACAGGGGTATTCTAGCAATTTAAAAAAACAAGATTGTCCTAGATGTCCATGCCTGTAGACTGTATTAATTTTTGGTTTCTCCTTGTAGTAAAAACAGAATGGGATAAAAAACGTGGAGTATTACGAGTCTGATAACAATCAATACAGAGAAGTGAAATGAGAAAAAGAAAAGTGTGCTGAGAAAAAGGAGAGGGGGAGGGAAAGAAAATGTGGAGTGAGAAGAAGCAAAAGAGAGAGAAAGTTAGAATGACAGATGTTCAGTAAATGCAGAAAGCAAAGCCAACCCAACAATACTTACGATAAAAATTTCTATCTGAAGTTATTTGCAGACTATTTTGGTCAGTAATGTGTTATCCTTCTTATTTGACCCTTTTTTTAGGCAGCTATTGCAATCTTGCAGGTTGCTACTGCCAGGATTTTTAAATATCTCTCAGGTTTTTCCTAGAGCTTTACATCTTGCTGGTAGTCAATCATTATTCCTTCCACAGAAGATTAGTTTTTTTCTTTCACTTACATAGAAATCTAATAGTCATCAAATTTGGTTTATTGTATTTAAATTGTTTGTACATGGAAGACATTGAAAAAGCATTTTCAAAGTCTGCTAACACTGGCACAATAATATCCTCTTCCCATTAAATCATGCTTGATTTCATATTGCTAATATTAAAAATTTCCTTAGTACATCTAGATTAAAAGCAAATAAAGTAATATCATAATGGGAGTCATCAGTTTTAAACTAGGATTATGAACATAATGTGATATAATACAGCTAAAATATATACCAAATCTGAACAAGGGCGTCAAAAGCCAAAATGACACATGTGGAAATGCTAAGAAACAACAAAGCAACCAACATCCAGAAGGGAATTCAGGGAAACTACATGGCTTGAAACAAAAGGAAAACAAACTAGGTAATGGAAGATGTGCTGTGCAGAACAAACAAATACAAACAGCATTCAATAGTGTAAGGAAATGACTGAAATAGGATATGAAATACAAGAAAAGGATTAATGAGGCAGATAGAAAAATGGGCTCCTTAAGTACATAATAATAATGATGATGAAAGGGAAGAAGGAAACCTAAGAGCAGTATGGCTAAAGCAAATGTGTTGCCGAAACCCCATTGTTCCACTGTTTTTGCTTTGACATGTATTTAACACAAGAAGGGTTTTGTCAAGGGATCTAATCCAAGGCATAAGGCTAAGAAAACAAAATCTTTGCACTCTGCCTGATACCCTTCTGCAAAAGGAATCCAAAGGGAATATTGAACTCTCATTCTGGAAACACCCACTTTGCAGAAATGCAGAATTTTTATATAGGCATCTTACAAACTTCTTTCTGTTGACAATGCACTATTACTGCACTTGTTTGAGAAGACAGAAGGTAAGAAGGAGGACATAGGATAGAAAAAGGAGGCAGATTGCAGAGCTGTTGGAAGAAGCAGAGTACCACTAGTCTGTTTGCAACAACATTTTAATTTTCA
This sequence comes from Corapipo altera, assembly GCF_003945725.1. Taxonomy (NCBI): domain Eukaryota; kingdom Metazoa; phylum Chordata; class Aves; order Passeriformes; family Pipridae; genus Corapipo; species Corapipo altera. Next base: position 625,444 of record NW_020884921.1, on the reverse strand, counting down.
AAATGACTCCTAGTAAAATGATGTCAAATGTATTTCTCACCAGCTCAGGCTCCTGACAAATCAGCAGGCTCCAGCTGAATGAACACTGTACAAGGTGTAAGGAGGTAACTAACCAGACCCTAAAAGTTTAAAAGTTCTTGATATGAAAATGATGATCTGATTAATTACATAAACTGTAATTGCTTTAAGAGAACAAAAAGATATAGGGCAAGAATTCTAGCAAAAAGAATTTCAATCACTGATAAAAGAGTTATTGAATCCACAGAAAAATTTACATTTAAGTCCCCATTTCTGTGTCTCAAATAGAAGACTTGGTCCAGAAATTTTAAATTAAATTCTAACTATTTTTAGCTATTCCATGAATAAATACTTTAAAAAGAATGGCATTATAACTAGAAACAGTATAGATGTGCTGAGCCTATGTTTATTAGCATATTGATGTAGAATTATGAAAATGCCAGCATCTTGTGATTAATCTCATCTTAAAGAGATACCTACCATGAAAGCTAGCCTGATAATGAAGAGGTGAGTACTGGTAAAATAGATGTTAAAATCCAGAAGATGAGGAAGAAAGGAAAAGGAAGGCTTTGATTTTTTTGCAGCTTTGCTACTCTGAAGGTTACTCTGAAGGAAAAGCAAAACAGATGTGTCAGATCACATGAGTGTTTCAGACAGCTAAAAAGCTGTCTGGAAAAAAAATTGGTCAAGGTGAAGGCATCAGCTGTAAAGATAAAAGCAGCTGTTGAGGCACGGTCTGAGAACAAAAGCCTTGTCTGTGGATGGGGAACTGCATTCTGACAACTGGAGAGTACAGAATTCCCACCAGAGTCCACTCCTGAATGGAAGAAGTGGAACCACCTTTACAAGTCTTCAGTTTTCACATAGAACCACAGGACTTTCCTTTTCTTATCCCATAACTACACCTTACCATCACCTCTTAACCAGCCATTTCCTAAGTATTTGAGATACGAACTTTGATCCAGACTGGTCCTGTCAGTAATAGAGAAAATAATTCAACCTTGTTTTCTTTTAAGAAGTGCACCCACGCAAAGGCCACAGTGGGAATGATTTGTTCCAACGGTTGGACTCATCTGCAGGGATTGTCTTGTAACTGCACATGCAAATAGATTATTTATTACATCAATCCATTATCACAGATAAATACTAGATGTGCCGCTATCATGGTTGTACAAAACTTAACTTTCATAAGAATGAAGCCCCAAAAAAAGCAGTAGGAGTCTGTGTTGCCACTAGCAAAGCCAATGAGAACAGAAAATGCTGGAATGGAAAAGCTGTACATTTTTGGACACACTACTGGAACTGATTTTAATGTTTAAATTTCCATCACTTCATTTCAATTCTAGTTGCTTGCTATTAATGGAGATATTTATTTACAATATTTGTAACAAACTTTGAGTATCCTTTTATTCAGCTTAACCAAATCTAATCTAATTTTATTCCCTGTTTGGATTTTTTTTGTTGTTTTGTTTTGTTTTGGGGTTTTTTGTGCAAATGCAACATATTCTGCTAATATCTAACAATCTAAATGCTTTGTTACTTCAAGTAGGCACTGTGTATCACTCATTTATAATGCAGGCTCATTACCATACTCATTATTGTGAATTATGGAAGTTTCCTGGCTGGTCTTCATTAACCATCTGGCACTTGAGCACTGATTTGTGTTTATATATAATGTTAATTTTACAAAGGCACCTGAACATGGGCTGGTAACATGCATTTAATCTGTTTCTCTGTATTTTTGCAAGACCTCAATGATTATTCTAAAGCCATGTTTTGCTTTACCTTTATTATTTTAGTTGCACACATGGATGTCCTAACATAACTGTGTGCATGCAATAACAGAGATAATTTTTTCTCCTCTTTCAACTACTTTTTCAAGAAAGTGTGTATTTTCTCTTAGACAGTGGGTGCTTTAATGAAGCCTTGACAAGGATCAGCTTTTCAAACCTTATTTATCACAAAGCAGTAGTTTTGGGCTCAATACTTTACACCTTGGCTTTATTCCTTCAGAAAAGTTTTCATATTTCTTTTATAATTTGCTTCTGAAACATTGAGGAATATATTTTTAAAAGTAGAAAATTTCAGTAATTATATTTTAATGCCCATAAAGCATTAGAGTCTAATCTTAAAGGATCTGAAGGAGGAATAATGCAAATGAGATATAACTCCTTTTTCCTTCAAAATTCTGTAGAATTGCTTTTCATTGTAGGTCTTGATTGTTCATAATCTTAAGTGGAACCAAAATTATTTGTAATTAGTACACTATCATTATCAAATATATTAAATCATCAAATTTTCCAAACACCCATTTTTGAAACAATTCAAATATGTTTTATAAGTCTTTCATTATGTTAACAGTGTGGAAACATTTGTAATGTCAGAATTACTCTCTAAATCTCTTGGTAAATATATTACCCTCAAATTAAAATGTCTGCACCTTCAGCAGAGTCCCATCTTTCTCAGTTGTGTATTTCTTCAAATTATTCATGTGAGCTTAGAGACTGGTATTTTTTCATAAGCTTTTCCAGCTGAATTGTTGCTTTGTCTAATTCATGGCTTTGTACTACTGGGCCATTAAGAAAACTCACCCTGGTATTGACAATATATATTGTCAATATATATAAAGGCCAACAAGGCCCCAAATGATGAAATTCAGAGATTAATCACTACTTCTTAGTTTTCACAACAGACCATTGTAAGCAGGTTCTGTGTGACCAGGAAAAGTTCCTGCTCCATTTAACCCCATTGCACCAGCTGGTGAACTGACATACCGCAGCCTTGTGGTAGAAGATTTATACATCTAAAGTGGGACTTAGAAAGTGTTTGAGAGTGTAAGTATCTCGATCTACATCCTGGATTTTAAACAGTGATCCTAACTTGCTAGTTTATCCTGGATGAACATAGAGGTGACATACCTGGTGCTGCCTTTACGGGCCAATCTAGGACAAATGCTCAGAGCCTGTTTCAGAGTACTCACGTTATGTTGAAATGAGCTTTGGTGTTTCCTTCTGTTTTCATATTCAGTTCAGTTCTTCCCCTCAAAGAATATAAACACACATTTTAGGCCTGTTTGAAGAGTTTCCTTCTATAAGCTGCTGTGGTTAGAAGAGTAAGTGGATGGGAAAGCTGCTGAAGTTGTGTCGTGCAGCAGAAAGCAAGAGAGGACATGTGCCATCTTGTGAAATAGATAGTTGGAGCAGTTAGGTGGCAGCACGGCCTCAGGTGTTTTCTCCTAACACTGTTTTTATGATGCTCCATATATACTCATAGGTGAATACACAGGGTAAACTCTCAATGACACATACCCTTCTCTTACTGAAGCCATGCTTATAAAAGAAGAAAGCCCCACTAACAGCTTTCAAAGAAGGACTTCTGGCCTCTTTAGGAACTGCTCCTAGCAGAAGGTGATGTCTCTAAAGAATGGGATTGCATTTGCTTTGGTTACCTCTAGAAACCCTGTAGACCAGCTCTGGGTGGTCCCCCAGTCAGTGTGTTGTGTGGTTGATCCATGCTGTTCATATGTGCCAAAATTCTCGTGGATAATGTTAACTGGATTTTATCCTCCTTTCCTGGGTACAGTAAGGGGGTTTCTTCCCTCCCACAAACCTTTTCTCCCTCACACCTATGAAAGGCATGTGTTTAGAGAAGAATGCTGTCCAGTGGGAATGGAGAGTGTAAAGCTACCAGCATAATAGCCTGCTTATAATGTTGTGTCTAAGAACAGTACTACAATAGTTAATCACAGACTTAGTACAGATGAAAACTAGGTAATTTATGTATTGTCCTGTTTTAAAGCAGATAAACGCCACTCCCCTGCATTTCCCCTGAACTCTGCTATCAAGTAGATATATTGACCATTCGTCTGATGGGAACCTGTTATTTATCTAGACAGTTCCTGATTATTTTGGCCTGGGCCTACATCTTAATTGAAATAGATATTGAAACATAAGGCTGATGTAGCCAGAATATCAATACTACCAGAGAGGCTGACAGTAAACTAAAAGTATAATGAAACTGTATAGTGCAGACACCCTACAAAAGCTTCCTGTTAAACTGAATTACCATTGAGACGCTGCATTAGTGATCTCAGCAGGTATGTCCTCTTATCTAGGATTGGGAGCCTTATGTGAGTATTGTTATGCAAAGGGGAAATAGTAGGACCCGTGAGAATCTGTGAACAAACCCTCAGTCTTCCGACACCTGGTAAAGCTGCCAAGGACTCTGAGCACCTCAGCATGGTGTAATAATCACCATCCTCACCAAAACTGGCAAGGAGTTTGCTCCTTAAAAGAGAGAGAAATCATTTGACAGAATATATGTGAAGTTGTTCACAGTTTGAGAATAAAGCTCCACGTGTTTTCCAGGCAGTAGACTGCCAAAATCCAAGGCCTAGTCTTTTTCTAGTGAAACAAAGAAAATATGCTAGAAATAATTTCTTTTTGGAGACACCTCCTACCTCTGAGACACTTCCTGCAGTGCTTTCTGTCTAGGTAAAGTCCCCGGAAGGCCTCTGAGTACAGGGGTGCTGCTGCTGTAAAATACCTCTATGTGGCTCTGCTCTTACACCCTGCTCTTGCCACCTGCTTCTGACGCCTGTTAGAAGTCCAGCCAGGTGGGAAAGTTGATCCTTTGGGGCTTGTCTTTATGTCCTCCTGAATTTTCCTTGTACATGAAGGAAGCAGTCTCATCCCTTTTTTAAATAACATAATTTTAACCAATGCTTTCATTACTTCCTTCCTCATTTTGAGTTCCTGCTTGTTAAATTTTACTAACATTATGAATAGCACAAAGAGCATGCTTTGTGGATTCGCAGTTTGTATGACAATTATCTTACTTAAAATAAGGCTGTATATGACTAGCTCATTGCAACAGACCAAAGAGATTTCCATTCATAATAACACCTAATGACTTTCGTGCAATTATCATTATTTGTCAGTTCTTTCTCTACCTTCAGATTCTCAGAAGTCAACACTTCAAATAAAAGATTTCTGCTTTTTGCTGTACTGATACATACAATTAAGCTTAGAAGCTAATAGGTCTTCAGATTGTGATGGCATCAATTAACTATGATATTCCTTTGGGTAAATTGCCAGAATGATAAAAGCACAATCATAAAAAACAGAACATTGTTGGCTTAAGTGAAACTGTGCTTCTCCAGATTGTATTATTATCATCAGCGGTTATTCTAGTTGAGTAGTAGGAGTAAACATTTTAGGAGTAAGTGTATTTAATAACAGTAGAAAAATCAGCTTTTATGTAATCAAAGTGTACTGATACGCTTTAAAACCAGTGCACAAGCTAACCTTTAGTGAGCATTTTCACAACACGGTCTGTTACTTGCTGTTTCTCTTAAACCAACACTCATTACTCCTTACATCTTCTGAAATATACAGTGAATTCTCACATAATCAGAAATAAGCAATTATTAATTTAAGCACCTTTGAATCAGGAATTGCCATTTAAAGTAACTATAGTGTTTTCCAAATTAAACCCTAATGTATGCATAGCCAGAACTTTCAATTACATTTTATAGTGCCTATTGCAAACCATTCTGTTCTACCAGAAAATCACATTTTTTTCCGATTTGTACTGTCACTTTTATTGATCTTTATTGCTTTAGTCACTGCTGCCATAGCCTCTCTCCCTTATTCAACAGAATATATCAGTGTAGCCCTTCCCTTTGAAAGAGGACATTATATTTTGTCAGAGGTTAAGGCTTTCTTGAACAGTTGTTAGTGCTGCTGTAAAGCTTGACTTTTTGGAGACCGACCAGTTGTTCACATATTTGATCTGAAGCACTATGCATACATTTTCCAGGAAACACTGTTATTGCATGGATAAACTTCAAATTAATTTCACTATTATTCTGTGCAGCTGCACATTGTGATTAGGTGGCAGAAGTCAGGAGTCACTGGCTCAACATTGCTCTGTATTATGGAATATCTGGTTTTGGGAGTATTTGTGAGATACATTAGAGCAGACATTTGGAGGGAGATATTTTAGAGCAGGTGCCTTAGTCATTGCCTCTATTGTGGGTTTGTACAATGCATCTCATGTTGTCTTCAGCCTGCAAGTTCCTGGGGAATGGCTATTTATTTTGAATCCTTTATGTATACAATGGTGAAGCAGCAATCTCTGGGGGCAGCAGGGGACACCACTGCTGAGTGAGATTTGCCTTTACATAATTACCTATGTGTTCGTCTGTTTGGATGCCACTTGTTCTGCTTAATCTTGCATTGCTTGCCAACTTGAGGTGAAAGCACAGCTAAGGCTAATGTCATGTTGCATAATCTCTGTGCTGGCTCTGTAGACTTCCCAGTGAGTCAGAAAAGCTGTCTGTCAGCATCCTAAAATCTTGTCTTGGCATTATCATGGCACTACTCTTTTTTTCTTACGCTCCAAATGAACATCAAACTATTAGAATGAGGAGGATCACCAATCGGACTGGGAAAGATACAAGGCCTGGCGGGAAGTATATGGAGCCTGAAAGGACTATAAATCCATGGACTGACTTGTTATTCCCCAGTTTATTACCAGTTTTATATCATATTCTGATGTACCCCCATGTTATTCCCTATGGTTTGTACTGTTCAGGGCTTGTTCAGACTTGCCTTCAGTTGTTTCCCGCCAAAAGTTGTTTACTCCCCTGTTCTCCCCTGGCTTTCCCGCTCCTCTGTCACTGATTGGCTGATGGATGCTGCAGTGCAGAGTGAGCTCCCATTGGTCCTTTCCCCTGGATACCCCTAAATTACACCCACCTTTCCCCTGTCTCCCAATCCTGATTCACCCTGGGTTGTCAATCTCATGCTCCGCCCCAGTTATGGAACCTCCCCTTACCCTATATAAGTCCCTGCTTTCCCCTAATAAAGTGGCATTGCACCCCTGACCTTCAATCGAGTCCGAACCCTTTTGTGTGGTGCCGCGGCCCTATCCTTGGACCGTGGCATTAGAAGTCAAGGGATCAGCTTCTCAATCTGTGAACACAACTGAAAATAAATAAATTAAGAATTGCTTTGGACTGCAGAATATGAAATGTAGAGGGAACAGCCTGGAGCAGGTAGTCTGTAGGAAAGAGATTCATTTGAGTTATGGGTAAATAGTCATAACAGCTAGAATATATATCAAAGCTTGCACTTCTTTTCTTTGCTTTAATCTATTCAATGAAATATATATACGTATATGTGCATGGTAATCCATTTTTAATCTAGTATTCCTTTCATGTTCCTGAATATAATCTTATTGTAGTGGGCATTATTATCTTCATACAAAATATTCCTTATATTTTGGAAGTTTTGCAAATTACATACATATATTTAATGTGCTTCATCATTAGAAGTTTCTCATCAGATACAGAGACAGCCAAAACTAAATTATACCAACAAACTTTCTGTAATTACACAGTGTATTCAGATATGTCATACATTATAAAATAAATTACTCCCCTTGAAGCTCTGTAGATTGGCCTGGCCTTTAGGTTTCATTTACAATGATCCAGAACATCAGTAATTAACTTGTGAAGCCAATCCATGAATATACAGTTGGAAGTATCTGCTATTTTGAGGAGGCAGATTTAAAGGAAAGACAGCACAGAAAAGGGCATATTCATTTTTCTCTCATGTTTTGATAGCCCAGAATATCTAAAGAAATTGCTGTTGTATAAGGACAAATACACTTACACTTAAGGAAGGCTGCCAAATGGATACTGAATAGTTGAGAAAGGACATCCAGTGATATACCATTTTAAATGATTAATAGTTATTTTTTCCTACCATTGCTATCTCATAGTGCTAATATTTAAATTAACTTTATAAGTTTCCTATAAACTTCTGAAGTCTAGTGTTCACTTTCAGAAGTATATTTCTTGAATTTTTTTTCTTTGTATGTGGAAAAAAGAACCTTATCTGTCCCAATATCCTATAGTTTCATACCCGCCCCCTCCCCTCTCTCACCTGATGATCTGTCTAAAGACTAGATTCTGTGACGTAGACAATATGATGGCCAGCCACTGAAATAATACTTAAACATGTACTCAGCTGTCACTGAAGTAGTATTTAAATGTGTTTAAGTCCTTTACCAAGAAGGGAGCATTGCAGAAATAGGACACATTGTTAAGGAGTTCATTCCAACTTCTTGTACTTATTCAAGAAATTTTATTTAATCATTCTGTTGTCTACACCACCTCCAGTAAAAAAGTCATTTAAGCTTACCTTAAATGGTTGTTCAGGTAAGGATATGAGCTCCAGAGAGAATAAAAATCAAGACAACTCTCACCCACTCTGAAGAGCATGAGCGCTAAATCTTTGCAACATTGACTGAAAATATTATAAACCAAATTTAAAAAGAGAAACTGGCACTGAATTAATTTTCTGTATGGACAGCTGTCAGTGGTAGTGGATCCAAACTATGTTGACAGGTGGTGATGATTATGGTTGAGAGTATACATGATATACATGACTGTGGAGAGTGTAGATAAGCAAGGTGATCTACATTTACTCTGAGACACTTAACAAAGTGAAGTCCTCAGTCCTCTTACTCCATTGCTAAATAAGGAGCAGATCAAATTTCAGTGACAGTCCTGAGAGGAAAACAGTGGGGTCGTTTGCTGGAAAATTTCCATCTGAACTGAAACTATGGGTGTAGGGAAAAGAAATAGGTAGGTGTCGGAAAAGCTCTGGTTACCTGTTACCAGAAGAAAACAGCTCACTGGGTGTGACTGTGGAAGAAAATTGCTTCATGAGTTAAACAGTAATCTGTTCTCCAGAAATTTGAAAATAAACGATTCTGGAAAACACTTTTGTCTTGGGACACTGAACTGCAACACTGTGCTGAACCTAATGAGTCAATATAGCCTAGAAAAGAAAATAATCTAATTATATTGGGCTGAAAATTACTAACTACATAGAACCCCTGGTTTCACGATGCATTAGAATTTCTCTGAAAAGACATCACTAATCACTCACTCTTGTCATAGCCCTGCTACCAAAGTCCTCTCTCTTCACTGTCTTCAAGTACTAATAGCTATCCCACCTTTTCTCCTTGTGTCTCAGTTTAAGGAGACTGGAGTGTTTTGCTAAGGATGATGAGTTATGAGGTAGACCAAATTCCTCTCTCTCAGCAATTGTAAATCTGAAATTAAGAGGCTCCAACTGAGGAAGTATGAAAAAAAGGAGGAAATAACAACCCTTTATTAAAGGATATATGTATATTGGCAAAAACAGCAACAGAACACAAAAACAACTAAACAATAATCCTGTAACCAAAAGCCCCCTTCAAAAGGAAACAGTCTGATAGTTCTCTGACCTCTAGCGCGATTCTAATCACAGTCGGCAGGGGGCGCTGTTGGATCTCTGGAGGAGCAGAGCCTGCAGTGCTCGGTGTTGGTCGGCAGGGGGCGCTGTTGGGCTCTGGTGGTCGCCGTGTGGGAGCCCCGGATCACAGGAGAAGCCAAAATGGAGATCACTCCCCCACAAAGGAGGGGAAGGGGAAAAGGGGAAAGAAAGAAGGTCTCTTTCCCATGAAACTCACGCTGTCTGCAGCTGGCTGTAGACAGGACTCCTCCTTGGTCATCGATGAGCACAAACTCTCTGATGAAATCTGAGCAGATTCAGGCTGGAGAGCAGCCAGATGACCAGGTTGAGAGCAAAACGGCCTCAGAGCTTTTTTCTAACACACGCCCCCCTTGCCTCCGTTAAGACAAAAAGTGAAGTGCCGCTTTCCAAGGAGAGGAGGGGAGAAAAACTCTTCACCCCTCCTCCAGCATTAGAGAGGGCTATCAGCCTGAAATGTAGTTGTGCCAGCCAGCTCCTTTGTGTAGGTAATCACCCAAGGCAGAAGACTGTCCTCCCTCACTCCCTCCCTCACGTGCAGCAGGGGAAAGAAAATTCCCGTTTGGTTTTTTAGAACAAGTAAACCCATGACACCTTGTTAATAACAAGGTTCTTTGCTCTTTTATGTAAGCAAACTCCTTTTTATCCCCCTGTTTGTTTTTTTTTCCCTCTTCTGGGAGGAAGAGGAGGTTTGATATTAGAAAGAGGAGGTTAGATATTAGAAAAAGTTTCTTCACCTAGAGGGTGGTTGGGTGCTGGAACAGGCTCCCCAGGGAAGTAGTCATGGCCCCAAGTCTACCAGAGTACAAGAAGCATTTGGAAAATACTTAGGCACATGGTGTGACTCTTGGGGATGGTCCTGTGCAGGGCCAGAAGTAGGACTCAATGATCCTTGTGGTTCCCTTCCTACTCAGCATATTCTGTGATTCTGTGAACTGCTTGAAACATTTCATTTAAAGTCATAACATTTGTTCCCAGGCTGAAGAATAACCTGTTGTTTCTCTTTTAGATTTGAAGAATGGATTGTGCGTCTGAGAGCCTGGTTTTTTTCCACAGTATCAGATATGAGATAATATGAGATGTAGCCTCTCTCAGCAATACTCTTCTCATTCTGCTCCATAGTCTGGAAAATTCATTCAGGTGCACTTACTGAATTACGAGTACTGTGCCTGTAAGACACAGATGGACACCTGCACTGTTTGTTTGTGGAATTACTGCTGCATCTAATGGCATTTAATCACTGGACAAACACTATCTAGACTAACAGGTGAAAAAGCTTAAAAAAATTATATGTTGTCATGGGCAGCAACAGCTTTCAACTTACTGTGTTTGGAGACATGTTTGTAAAAGTTGGCCAACATGCGAATCATAAAGCCATTTGTCCATGTAAGCCAGAGGGAAACCTGCAAACAGATTTTCGTGTATGTCAGTCATACATCCGTTATAAAATGTGGAGGTCTCATATGTGGTTGGTCCATAAAGTTTGGTTTGTACATAGATTATGTTTTTAAGAGTCTTGTATAATGTAAAAGCTAGTAACTTAATTATTTTTGAAAACATAATGTTACAAATTCTGCACTTCATGTAAACATGTTTTAAAACAAAAGCAATAAAAACAATGACAATAAAAATCTTTATATAGTTTTACTGTTATATAAGAACTAAAGGTTCAAAAAGGCAAAAACCAATTTAAATGTGACCTCCTCTATGTAGCTAGATACATTCTGTAACTCTTCAGGGCTGTTGTGTTTAATCACTGACCAGCTAGGTATGTAAACTACAAGAGCAGCTCATTATATGAGTGAGTGCTCCAGTTACAAACTACAGAAAGTCATGACCAGAGTTTTTTCTTTCTACTTCTTAGTGGAAAATCCAGTTTTTTTGGAGGGGAGTACTTATCCCACAATATTTTAACTATGTAGTAATTAAAAGGAAAGCATAGGTTTTGTGTCATTCCCTTCACTGCTCTTATTTCTTATTTGAGGGTAATGGTTTCTGTTAAAAGCTAATTTTTTTTTTTTTAGTTTCTTCTGCTAATCATGATTGGAACGGTAGTACACTTAATTGCACACTGAAAGCCTGTGGGATAAATGCTCCCATTCTCTACTATATTTTAATGCCAGTGTGACTACTTTTCCATGAATGTGCACAGAACTCAAATATTTTCACATACAAATCTAGTAAATTTAGTAGCTGCTTGAGCAAGCATGTGCACAGTACTGAAATTTCCCATGAGCTTTTTTTAGATAATCTGCCATAAGAACTTGATTCAAGTTCTGATTTTTTTCTGACAAAGTACTCAAAGACTGTGAAAATTTAAAAAAAATAAAACCTTTTTTATGCTTATTCAAAGACTATTCTGGCAGGCATTCGTAGGTATTTACCATTCTACTCTTTATTGTCCATTTAAAATACATACTTTATAATGTATTTCTATTCTTTTGATGATACATTACTGTCTCACTGCTGCACAGTTCTTACTCCAGGAGCCTTGCATGTAGCATTACTGTTTTCCTATCCCCTCCTCTGATCTCTCTATTCCTCTTCTCCAGTTGCCCTGAATCTTCCTGTCCTACACTCCCATTCTCTTTCCCCAGGATGCACCTCATCTGTGGAAAACTTTTGATCCTCCTGCTGTTTACAGAAGGGAAGAGAGGAAACAGTATAGAAGTTCATGATCACAGATGCCATTTTCATGACCTTTTCCTTCCCCTTCCCCCCTGTGCTCTTCATCCCCACCCCCCTCCACTTCCCTTCTGTCAGAGTGAAAAATACACTAAAAAGTTCTCTTTTTTCTCTGGGTATATGTGTTCTCTGCCAGTGGAGAACCTCAATATTTTTAAAAAACTTTGGGCATAAAGAGGAAGAGAAGACTGTAACGTTACATGATTGGTTGATCAATATCCATTATTGTTTGGGCTCACAGCCAAATCCACTATTAGTCCTATTACAAAACAGTGAAGCTTTCGAAGCACCTTGTGGATAAGTGCTATATTCTCAAGCAGTGGAAGTTACAAGACTTGGGAGCTATTATTGTGGTCTGAATGGATAAACAGTACAGATTTGGGGTGATAAAAGTGACATGATAGTTTATGTACTGCAGACTGACAACACTGCTGCAGCACAGAACACATTTTTAACATCCCACAGTTCCTCAAGGCTAGTTCCCAACCAGTGATAGTCTGCATGTGACATAACCAATTTTCTTTCCAGTAGGTAGAAAACTTCGCAGTTATGAGTAATGAATTCTTGGCAGTTGGATAATAAATACTCCCTACACATTTGTTAGTGTCAATGTCCATAGAATGAGATCCATGCTGGTGTAGACAGGTTGGGGGGAACACAGAGAGGAGGAGGAAACTAAGGATCTGCTTGTGCATGTGTGCATGTGTGTGTGTAGATTGTGTCTGCAAGGTTTATGAAGGTCATTAGAAAATCCTCACATGTTTGAATTCCTTTAATAACTAACTTTTTCCTTATAGGTTATGGAAAATAGTTTCCAACAATGCATGGCTATGAGAAGTAATCAGCCATGGAAGTGTTTTTCTTATTTTCTGAAGAGGTTGTTTAATCATTTAGGTTCTCTTTGTATACAAATATTTTCTCAAGCATCATAAAAAAGTCAGAGTATAATTTTTACTATTTTCTGCTATTCTATTAGTAGACTATAATATTAGAAATATGTCCAAGTAAAGATGAAGACTATGTTAGGTAGCTCTCCATCAGTCTGTTAAGTCATTTATTTATACTATGCTTTGAATAGCCCTGCCAATATTTGCAGCACGAGTCTCAGTGATATGTCACAATGGTATTCTGAAGCACAATGTTAAGTCTCTGAAGAAAATTAATTGCTTTTATTGCAAAGGTAATTAAGCTTGCTTGTAACAATTTTGTAAATCTGACTGGAAAGAAGACAAGGCTAACAAGTGTAACCGAAGTATAAAAAATTGTTACAATATGGCTTCATTTTTCCTCCTTAGCTTCTGATATTCTCATAGAAAAGAAACTTGCTTTAGGGAAATATCATGCACTATTTTAGTGAAGATATGAAACAGCCAGCTGTGCATGTATATTTATATCTATGATTTGGTAAAATGTATTTTTGAGTGCTCATAAAAACTGAGGGAAATATGACTGCACGAATCTTTGATGATAATCTGCCATGACTTTTTAAATTTCTTATTTTTAATAGATCAGTTAACAACAGAAGTAGATGGAAGAGAAGATTTTACAAAAATGCTGACAGATACTTCCATTACTAAGATATGTATGCATACAGATGTATAGCTATGACTGTTTATACATGTTATGTGAATGTGTATGTGCATTTGTATGTGTGCATACAGAGTAACAGAGATGAATAAATGTTTATATAGCTCTTCAGTGCCCACTCAGAGTGTTTTGGCTGCTCTGTCAACAGGAAAGTCGCATAAGATTTCTGAGTCTTATTTCTGATATTTGCCTAGTCAAATTTTTTACATCTAATTTACTGAAAAGGCACTGAAAAATAACTGCAGAAATAATCCCATAAGCTTTTCAGAACCTGAATAATTTAATATAATACTTTAGAACATGACCCTGATAACTTTTATATCTTGCAGTCCAGTGAAGGATTGAATGATAAATATACTGCACCTTGGAAAAAGAAGAGCTGTGAACTTTTCAAATGCTTTAGCAGCAAAGTGATTTGTCAGAAACAATAAAGGACTCAAATTTGTCATCCAACATGACGCAATTGCTCTCTGGTGAACTTTTCCAAAAATCACACTAAGTCTGTGCAAAATTAATCCATGGAATTTCAAGAACGTAATTCTGAAGGTGAATATGACCTCATCTAAAGCTATGATTTACCCTAAACTTACAATCTAGAGACTCATACTGGCAATTTGAAAGCTCAAAATGTCTGTTCTTTCAGAATTGTTTCCAATGGTTACCAGAAGATATATATGTCATGTTAGTGAAAATCTTCAGGAAACTAAAAGCTTTTCTTGATAGGTAGAGAGATTTCATGGGTTGGTTTTTGTGTTATTTTATAAAAATTATTAAGAGTTTATTCAAGACTGGTGTTTAATGATGTCAAACTTGGACAAATTTGCCTTTACTTTCTGCATGTCAAGTGATTGATTCTGCATGAGAAAAAAACCTCATGCCCTGGAAGATCCTGCCTTCCTGGTCTGGAAAACACTGAATGCAAGGACCTCTTCTTGGAAGTTATCATAGCACAGTTGGCCTGTTCTCGTTTTATCCCAAGACATCTGAGTCTAGGATATAGGCCTGAGACAGACAACTGGATTAAATGGACAGGATACTTGGTCTGATTCATTATGACTGCTCTCTCTTTATGTTCACATAGTCTGTTTGAACTCGCCTCAGCCCAGATAACACATAGCTCTCCAGGGAGACAGCTAATTTCTCCATTTCAACTCAATCTGGGGAAATTTAGACCTGCTGAAGACAGTTTTAAGCTAAGTCAGTGCAAGAGAAGATAATAATAGACTTCTGTCTCTCATTGCACTGCCACACCTCTGTAGTCTTCTTCACAACTGTATGTATGGTCACATCTCATAGAGACTGCGTCCTTCCTTTTGAAGAGCTTAGCGAGAGCTGTGTAGAGAAAGCTTTCTGCTGGTGATTTCTTCTTGTTCTCTCTCAGAAGGCTGGATATGAAACGCCAAAGGGTCCAGTTGGATGCATGCCACTAACTGCTGAAATGCTTCCAAAATGTACCTTTTTAAATTTGCTTACAATTACTTTTGGAAATTCCCACTGTAAATTCCTGACTGTAGGCATAGTACAAGCCTGTGACATATTTCCTTAGCTGCACTGAACTGAACTGGATGGGAACCCTCACTAAAGTCACTAGAGATGCTTGTGCACTAAGGTACTGCTCACTGTGAAGATAATAACTGATCTCAGCATACTGTGATAAAAATAGGAAAACAATTTTTAAGATTATTAAAATATTAGAATTATATAAAGATTTTGCTGTCTGATCTGTTTTCATAAATTGTCTCAAATGTTACAAATGTCACAGAAATTGTGAACACAAATCAAAGCCATGCTTTTGGCTTTCAATAAGAAGGTAGCTGGAGGGGATTGTTGTTCATATTCTTGTGCAGGAAAAGAAATAAACCATTCTTAACTGTCAGGTAGAACTGTTATTAGAAGTGTGGTCAGTCTTGAACTCTGTTGACAGGATATGTATGTACAAAAGAACACAAACAATATTTGTTGCAGAAAAAGTAACAGAAGATATCACATGCTAGGCAGGCATTTGTGTTCAAATGCCTAGTCAGTAGCTATTGATTTGTGTGTTCAGGGCTGTAATTCTTGTCCAATTTTGACATGTGTATCCAGATGTCTACCTGCTGAAAATTGTTTGTTTGGGTTTATTTCAGAAACAAAAATCTTTTCCCATAGAAACATATGTTTAGAAGTTGCTAAACTCTCCACTTTCTGCTCATCCATTTTGTGGAAATTTCTCATGATTACAGGATACTGTGACTCTTTGAAATTAACTTTGCAGTACTGCCAAAAAGGAAAAGAAGAGTAAGTGCTGCTGGAGGCAGTGGAAATATCCTTAGGATTGAGGTTATGTCTGCCAAGTATATTCCTACTGATACATCTAAAGATTGTTCAATCACCTGTAGATAGCTGTTGTCTCTGTATGATGGACATAACAGATGACAGCACTTTCAAGAATATTGTTAAATTCTTTTTCTTTTTTATACACCTTTCTTGTGCCCTACTGGAACTCAAACAGCATCAAAGGAAACAAAGCATTCACAAAGACAGGCTTCGTGAAACAGATTTTTACAAAGCTTTAGATCAAGAAAAATATTTCCATGTTTTTTTCTTTCATTTCTTAGTCAGGCTAAGACTGTTTCTTACAAGCATGGTCCCTTCCAGATTTCAGTCCAGGCTGTTGCAACACTGTTATGGTGTACAAAAATCAGATGAAAATATCTATTAGAAAATAACTGTCAACTCAGTGGTTATAACCACTTTCATTTTTTAAACCAAGAAAGTACTGAATATACTTGGGAAATATCAATAACATGCACTGTGTAAAGCATTTCCACTAACACAGAAACTCTACTAGGCCTAGGGGCAACAGATGACAGTTAATTCCATAGTAGAGAGGAAGCCTGAAGTGTCTAAGTTTAACGAGATTACAAATTTGAAATTAAGAAACTTCAGGTGAAAGTGTGGAAAAGGAAAAGAACAGCTCTTTATTAACAAAATCCGAATAAAAAACAAATGGTGCAATCAAAACTTTCAGAAGAAACAAAACGAAGTCCCAATTCCCCAGATGGGAGGGGAGAAACCCGTGGAAACCCGGGGTGGGAGGGGAAAAAGGGGGGGAAACTGAAGGCAAAATGTCCCGGGAGGGCAACAGTTGCTCGCAGCCACGTTGCCGCAGCCAGCAATAAAAGTGATTTTTCCCACAGGCACAGTCTCGAGGGGAGAATACCTCGCTCTGAGATGAGTCAGTCTCTCTCTCTCAGTCGTCCTCCACGAAGTGTCCCGTGGGGAAAAAAAACCCCAGACCTCCCTTGAGGCGGCCAAAACCGGGCTTCCACTCTGTCCGGTCAATGGACAACACCCAAACCTCCAGACAAAGCACTCCCGAGTAATAGCACCGCCCCCACGCTTTTTAGGGAACCTCCCTCCTTCCGGCGCTCCCGCGCTGCCCAGCGTGTGTGGAGCTCCGTTTCCCTCCCCTCTGACTCCCCCCAGTATGGGAAGAAACAGATGGGGGCCGGGGATGGGGGGCGGGGGGGACAGTGGGTGAAAAATTCGAAGATCTCTTTTCGAACCTATGACATGAAGAAAATGGTGAAACTTTTTCTATGCAGGTGTGAGGATTTCCACATTTCACATTCCTAGACTTGAATGGTTGGTAGTGTACCAACCCTGAGTCTTTTATTAACCAGTGAAGAGAAATGAGGCATGCAGAAAGTTCTTAAGCTTTGGACCCTCTGACTAGAAAGGATTATTGCCTCTCACCATGTATCACTGTCTTGCTTGCACTGTAATGGAAAGTTCAATGGTGTCCCACAAAGGGTAAAGCTAGGTTTGTGGAGAATGTTATTCGCTGCCAAAAAAGGGACTTTTCTGATTTAAGTCATTGCCAACCAACATACCACCTTCTGGTGTTGTTTACTAGTGGATGTGTACAAGAAATATGCTAAGAGTAGGCTCAAGTCTTACCATTATTCATCTGTAAAACAACCGGAGCATACAAACCTATAACTCCCATGTTTAGAGCATTTGTAATTCCAAAAGAAAAAATTCTTTCAGTGTGTTTACACAGGAGAAATGACAGTGAACTCAAATTGCTCAGGACAAAAGCCCCACTGAAGCTAAAATAATAGCACAGCAGTTAGATCATGTCTACATTTCAAACCAAAGAGAAGTTCTCTAAGGACTATCAAAGCCTCATGCCAGTAGGTAGAAATATCTTATGCATGCAGATGGTCTGTGGTATTTGGCTTATTATTACAGTGAAAATAGGCAGGAACATAATGATGTCTTACATAAATATGTTTCTTTTTGTTCATTTACAGCTGTTTTGCTTGTTTTCTTTCACTGTGCATTTGAGCAATTGGTCATTTCTGTCAAGGATTAAATTCTTCCCTACTGAATAAAGCATTTAGTACTCAGGAGATCTTTTCTGAAGCTGTTTAAAATGAAAAATTTAGTATATTCTATCTCAAAGGCAGGTTATTACAGTTCCCTAGCAGGTATGTTGTATAAAGCCTGTACTCCAAAGGATAGTGGAGTATTAATTTATGAAGTCCCTTTCCAAAGAAAGAGAAAATAACAAAAATGAAGATGAGTAATGAATTCCATCATCACCAAATCTACGGCTATATTTCCTTTTATAGATTATTTCAACGAATACATGTTTCTTTTCCTTCCAGCTCCATAGAAAGTTTAAGGAGCTGTAGCATGATACAAAGAGGTCCTTAAAGCAGTCAAGAGAAACACCTGTGAAGGAAACCTTGAAGATTTGCTGTGGAAGGCAGGGTGATATTACTGAGGAGACCTAAAGCTTTTCAACTGACATATCCTGTGAGGCACATGCTCTGCAACACCTGATATGAGAGAGCAACTGTGAGAAAGCACAAAATTTCATCCTATCATCATTCTTCCTCTGGAGAGGTGTGTTGCCATTTCATTTGTTCTCCTATCTCTGGAAGAAGGGAAGAAGAGACTGAGCTGGTGGTTTTAACATATCACACTGAATGCACAGAATAATAACTTTCTCGAGGTGGTATTTTTATTTGTTGCATCACAGTATTTTTAAAATCAAATGTTGCAGAATTTCCCATTTTGCAACAGATATTTCTCATACTCTGAATAATAATTTTAAAGAACATTATTATTATTATTATTATTATTATTATTATTATTATTATTATTATTATTATAATTAAGTGTGCCTTATTTTGCATCGTCATCTGACTTCCCATTTGTGGCTCCCTGGGTGTCTTTATACAGTGTGTCTGAAGCCATATCTTTCTTGTTATCCCACTAAACATCCAAATTTGCCGCAATCTGTCTTATTGTCTGTCTTTTCGTTTCCTGTACAGCCACTGTTGTGGAGTACATTCCTTTCTGTTTGCTTTCTGTGATGCAAGTGCAAGAGAGCCATGAATGTACGTATTTGCTTAATGCTGTTGTGAAATATTTTATAAAACTGTGGAGCTAAGTGGTTA
The DNA here is from genome assembly GCF_003945725.1 of Corapipo altera. NCBI lineage: Eukaryota > Metazoa > Chordata > Aves > Passeriformes > Pipridae > Corapipo > Corapipo altera. The sequence continues at coordinate 606,372 of NW_020884921.1, read as the reverse complement.
CCAGATTGATAGAAAATAAGTCACTGTCATAATTACTTTTATCCATTAATTCGCTGCAATAATTATTCTCACTGATCATCTCTAATTTGTTTGCTGTTATTTCAGTGTATTCTGTTACTTAATACACACATGTAATTCCTTTAGCCTCGATTTTTAGTTCTTCCCCTTCAGACAATGCTTAAGATGTCATTAAAAGCCATGATAATCCTAATTCAGTGAAGCCTTTGAAATTCAGATATGGAGGCTTTTTCCCCAAAAGATACATTCGACCCTGTGATACCCTCAGCACAAATGAAATGAAACAATCCAGTTTATTTTTATATGGTTATATTCATAAAAACTTTCACAAATTTTTGAAATTTTTTTCTGAAAGACGAGAGTCATAGCAAGATAAAATCTTGCAGAACTGGCAATAGTGTCTTTGATGCATGTAGAAAGTGACAACAAAGTGGTGTGATAGGTTAGAAATAAATAAGTGTTAAAATAAAAAAGACAGAGGTAAATATTTTGTCATTGTGTCAATATTGGTGTAAGCAGGAAATAACAAAACTGAAGAAGATGATTTTGATCTATATTGAACTTAAAGGTGAGGGAGAGATTAAATAGGAGAAACTTACAGAGAACAAAACTGCCAATACTTGAGAAATCACAAAGCAAAGAGTAGTTCTGCATAAACACAGGAGAACTGAGAGGAGACCCAGATAAAGGAAGTAGAAGTCAATTGACAGGGCCAGGATGGAGGAAATCCATGGAGAAATCCTGTAAATGAGAAGGGGAAACTTGCCTTTGTTGTGGTAGAGACTGATACCCTGTGGTCCACTTCTGTTCTCTGAAGAAAAATCTGGCTTCAACATCACAAATTTTTTAAAGATTAATATCTTGGATGGATGAAGACAGAAACTGTTGAAATACCAATGCAACCCTTTGATAACAAAGGATGGTCATTCTCAAACAACTGTGTTTAGGCATTTAGAACAGAAAAAGAAGAAAGGGGGAACAGAGGAGAGACGCAATCACAGCTATAATCTGCATAAGGAAATGTGAGAGTTTCTTGTAGATTAGAAAATTAGAGATTGTATTGCTATTTTCAGTTGAGATTCTCAATATGTTTAATTTTACTTACTTTTTTTTGCTGACTGGTGCAGTCTATGCTGTACTGGTTGATAACACCAGGGGAGGGCTGGCTGAAGGCTGTCAGACAGCAAATGCTGACATTCTCCTTACTCCTCCTTAGCTCCACAGAGGCACCAGGTCAGCTCACTTTTCCTTCTGCTAACTTCTGTGGTTCTATTCTTCTCTGAGATGCCAGTCACAGGTGAACATAAAGCTTTCTCTGCAGGTGCATGCACAGTTTTTAGTCACTAATCCAGTGTCTCTGCTGACCAAAGGGGCAGAGTTCACTGAGACTGAGCTGATGGTTTTGACACATCACACTGAATGCACAGAATGATTCTAGTCAGTGCAGGTGAGTCAGGAGGAACCCAGGTGATGAAGAAACTGCCTGCATTGCACTGCTGCTATAATAACACAGGGGTAGAAAAATAAAAGTAGAAATCGGCAGCAGCATAGAAAGAATAGTTTCTAAGACTTGTGACAGTAATTAGTGAAAAAAATAAACCTTCAAATTCTGAAGGAATGAGTATTAGAAGAGAAGGACACACTGTAAGAGGTTAATGTGGGAGTTAGAGCTGTTAAGGAGCAGGACTTGCAGAGCTGAGGGAGCTGACCTGGCTTCTGCTCTGGAGATGGAGTAATGAAGGAGCCAGTTTGACACTGACAATAGAGGTTTGAGAGGAACAGGTGGAAATGTAAGATTTACTTTTCACTTTTTGTAGCACCCATTTTGGACAGAGGTGGTTACCATTTCTTTGTTTTATTTCCTTTTTTTTTCATCTAGAGTATCTGTACTGTTACTTCACAACTATGACATGTTTTTGTGTGTGTATTTTCATTTCGAAACAGTGTGTTTGGGTTTTGCCAATTGTGGTGAAGTAGGATTTTTGAATTTATATGCATATTTGCACATTAACTTTCCTGAAAATATTGTGGCTTTCTTTGCAAGATATTTGAAATCCATACAGAACTCCAGCCCATCCATTTCAAAAGACTGAATTTATCAAATTTGAATTACAGGCATTCACAAAATAGATAAAACCAGGCCTTCTGTTGCAAAATAATCTCAAAGTATAATGGAATGGATGATTATGGTTTAGATCTCATTACTTCAGTAGTTGTAATACTCTTCAAATTTTTGTGCAATATTTTGCACATAAAACATCATTCCAGAACTAAGTTGTAATCTCTTTAGTTACATGAATATTTTCATTGATTTATATGAGAAGCTTCATATGAATAACCATTAAAAAAATGTATGTCTATTCCCCTTGCTCACATTTTAGGTTGTAGTTTTATAAGGTTATGGTAGTGCTTGATATTAAATCTTCACTAACAAATGAGGAGAAGGTTTATTTTATTGACCAAATTGCAATATGTAAAGATTAATAAAAATATGACTTACTGTATTCCATGTCATGTGTGTAGAGCAACAGGGAGAATTTATGCAATCCTGTAGGGGGAATGCTGTGTTCTGGACAAGTTTATGAGTCCTTGTCAAGTGGAAAAACACGAGTTATGAGCTTCTCCTTAAAGCACCCTGCAATAATAAAAATGGCCACCTTTCCTGGCTGGGTATGTGAGTTGAAATTTGGGGAGCTGAGAAGACAGAAATAACTGCAAAGCTGCCATTAAATGGAGACATATACTGAGTGGAGGAAATGATCCACAGGAGCCTTATGAACGCCAACAATTCAATGCAAAGTCCTGCCCCTGTGGAGGGAGAAGGCCATCAGCAGTACAAGGCACCGATGTACAGGACTGTATTGACAGGAGCACAGTAGATGGAGGGAAATAAGTATCCTGTTCTACTCAGCACTCTCAAGTCCAGCAGGTACTGCATCCAGTTGTGGGGCCACAAATGTAAGAAATACATTGATCACCTGCAGTGAAACTGGGCTTGTTCAGCCTCAAGAAGAGAACGTTTTGAGGGGAACCAAATAAGCTGTACTTATGAAGAGATTACTGAGGAGATGGAGCCATGATCTTCCTGACAGTGTATGGTAGGAGGGTGAGATGCAATGGACACAAACAGCAACAACAGAGGTTCAGACTGGAAAAAAGAAAAAAAACCCCTATTTTCCTCATAAGGGCAGCCAAGCAGTGGCACAGGTTGTCCACAGAGGATGCGTGGTCTCTGTGCTAGTTTACAAGACCCAAGGTTTTCCAGACCCAGCTAGATGAAGCCCTGAGCAACTTGATCTGACCTCACAGCTAGCCTAGCTGTGAGCAGGGGCTTGGATTAGAGGTCTCCTGAACTCCCCTGCAGCCTGAATTATTTAGTTATTCTGTGATCCTTCATAGCTTTAAAGCAACAGTTGCTCTGGTAAGGGTGGTAGTTGGACAAGATGTGTACCTGTGTCCCAGGAAATGCCTGTGAGAGACATTATCAGCTCTTCCTTGACCGCTTTTTGCTCAAAAGAAGGATGTGGAATACCTAACAACCTCAAAAGAAGGATGTGGATACCTCTGGTGTGAGAGACATTAGTGCACCAATAGCCACAGCCCTGTTATGCTTGTGCTATGCTTTATAACACAAAGGGAGTGAAAACTGAAGCAGTCAAGGTGGAAAGCCTTGTGCATGTCCTTATAGTTTAAAAGGAGAGGGGGGAATACTGTCTTTTATAAAGCTTCTAACTAATAGAAGAATCAAGGGGAATGAACCTTGCTCCTCAGCCTAAGAAATGTTTAAGAAAGGAATACATGGCTGAGGAAAACTTAAATGTTAAGTGAACATTTTTTTTGGGTAGATACATATCTACCAATATAGAACTGACTTGTAAGTTCACGATCTTAAAGTGGAAACATCCCTTAACATTGGATAGAAATGGAATAGAGGCAGGTACTTGTCTGCAGCATGCTATAAGGCTCTACAAGGCTCTCCTATCACCTGTGTGTTGGCAGCTCTGGAGATATAGCAGCCTTACAACATTCGAATGTTTACTGAGCAAGCACACACCTCTCAAAAAACTTTTCATACTGTATTTGCAGGCACAGGTAACCGTTCCCTTTTATGCTGTGGAAAGCGAGGCCCAGGAACACCCAGAGTTCAGCATGGGTGTTCACCCAGAGCTCAGCTATTTTCCAGGGAATATAGGTGTCCAAACAGTACATAAATGGAGGACCTGATCATCAGGACTGTGGAATACACACGGACAGGCTATTCACAGTCACCAGAGTTTTGCCTTGTGAGCAAGGCTTCTGATGAAACATCTTAAAACAGTTGCAATATTTGAGCAGCTTGGAGATAACAAGATCCAAGAGGTGATGGTGGTAAGTCTGAGTTAAATCTCAGCTGCACTGTTAACTAGCTCTCAGCTGCTGCAGGGGGCTGCCTGAGAGAGCACATACTCTCTGCTTGCTTCATGCTGAGCCAGCAAAAGTCTCCATTCTGACAAATAGATTACATTGAAAATAGCATCATTATTAACAAAAAGTCTTGCTCTATGCAGTCCTCAAAACTGGATAAAATATGATTAGGTACAAATCAAAATTTGCTCTCTAGAATATTTAAGACACTAAAGAATAGTCTGGCAGCACACTAGCAGGCACAGTAAGAAATCTATTAATAAATTCTGATAAATTTTGTCCTTTTGAGTTAAATGTGATTCTTGCTTCAGTAGAGTTTTCCTGGAAGGGAGTAAGTTAATACAATACATTATACCAGAAGAAAAGAAGTTATACTAAAATGAACACAAAATGATTTAATAGTAATCCAATTCCTTAAGGATTTTTATTAAAAAATTGAAATAATCAATTTAAGGAAAATCTCTTCTCATTTTATTTTGTTATAGTTAATGGCTAAATTAGATCTGTTATTTAGTCATTCTAAATAATAAGTCTAAAGACCACTACATGAATACAATTATACAAAAAGCACTGATTAATTTTACATCTCTCCCTGCTTTCATAATCTTTGTCAAGTGAACGGAATAATTTGTGCCATTTATGTTTCTTATTACTGTATATGTCATTAGAATGAGGTGTCAGGAAGCATTTAGACTGTCTCACATTTTATGAATTGAAAGAGTGTGCCAGCCATACTGTTGTAACCTTTTTAGTTTTCAGCATTTTCCTCTATTCCCTGGTGTTGCTCTCATTCTCTGTGTATTTTCTGCAGAGAAGGGCAATTAAGCTGATGAAGGGTCTAGAGGGTAAGCTCTATAAGGAGCAGCTGAGGGAGCTAAGGGTACTGCCGGGAGAAAAGGAGGCTCAGGGGAGACGTTATTGCTTTCTGCAACTACCTGAAAGGAGGCTGTAGCCAGGTGAGGACTGGCCTCTTCTAATGGGTAACAAGCGACAGGATGAGAGGACACAGCCCCCAGCTGTACTAGGCAAGCTTCAGGTTGGACATTAGGAGGAATTTCTTTACAGAAAAGGTGTTTAAGCATTGGAATGGACTGCCCAGGGGGTCATTGTGGAGTCATTGTCCCTAGAGGTGTTTAAGGAAAGACTGGACGTGGCACTCAGTGCCATGGTCTGGTTGACAAGGTAGTGTTGGGTCATAGGTTGGACTCAATGGTCTCAGAGGCCTTTTGCAAACTAATTCTTTCTGTGATTCTTTGTTCTATGATGGGAATTGTGAACTTGCAAAGTATGAAGATGCAAAGGAAACAAAACGGTGTGTCCCATGAAAATAATTCTGTTGTGGGTATCCATGCAATGTGGTGTTGCAAGCTCTAGACCATCCCTCAAAATGAGTTTACACGTACGCCAACAACAGTGATACAACAGTACTGTTCTGCACGGTGCTGTAACAACATGATGTAATTAGGGTGCAGGACTCATTGCTGTAAGATACGAAGGATACACAGAAATTTAAGACGTTTCTTTGCATATCAAGTTAGAAAACTGTTGCTAACAAACAATTGCAAGGTTTAAAAAATTCTTTGAGGTTAAACTAGTATTTTGACTATGACGTATTAGGATGAAACTTTCAAAGGGGTAATTTATCTCACACTTCCTCAGTATAAAGCTCTTTTGCATTGAAATACCTAGTGCTTGCCAGTCTCAGAGATAATATTTGATATTCAAACTGAAGTTTTTAACTCACTCATATGACTAATCAGAAAACAGCCTGTAATTATGGTTGAGTCAAAATACATGCAATCATGGCCCATCTGTGACACTGTTAAGAAGAAAAAAAACTGAACAAGCAGTTTAATAGATTATATAATAGCTAACAAGATTTCTTTAATTTATATATAATTTAAAATGCAGCCTGAAAGAGACAATGTGACTGCTGACTCAACTTACTCAACCTTTCCTTCACTCTTGAATGATGATAGAAAAATAGTTGCAGAGATCACAAATATAGTAAATACAATTCAAAGCTTCCTGATTAAAGAAAAACATTAGCTGACTGACAGCAAGATGCTTTTGAAAATCCTGAACACTTTCATCCCGTCTTTAGCCACAGGATGGTCTTTTCTTACAATATGTATACATGACAAGAGAAACAGACTTAATAGTACAAATATCTCTGACACTTTAACTAAGATTACCAGAACAGAGCAATAACCAAATGCCTATTCTAGTGGTCAAGACTGGATGATTACTTGTGTTTTGTGTCAGCCTCACAGAAAGAAGGGACTGAAATAAACACTATTTGCTGCTGATTCAGCCTGGGAAATCTTGCATCTGATACCATAAACTCATTTCATTCTGTTGTCCTTGCTGATAGGTTAAACAAATAAATGTTTATAATTGGCTTCTAAATCATAAATCTCATGAGTCTGGATCACAAGTTTCACAGAGGAGAAGCAAGACTTACACAAAGCTCAGAATGACCAGATAACTGATTACTGGTCCTGAAAGACATGTGAAACAAGGTAAAAACTATAATGGAAACTGGGAAGCTACAAAACACATGGTATACCTGTGCTGAGAAAGACTCAGTTTCTTCTCTCATGACAGCAGAATGTGGAAAGTGGCAGGAGCATGGCTAAAGGTGGATGCATGGACAAGAGAAGTGGACAAGACAAGGAGGAGAACATCAGATACTCTCTTTCATAGGAGGAAATTAAATCAGGCAGGAGCAGGGAAGATTGCTTAGTACCTTGCTATCATGCCTCCCTTCCTTGCAGAGAAGTAGTTTGTCTTTTTCTTTAAATTAAAGCTTTCTGCATACCTGTTTTAAGCCTCCTTCCCTTTTTGATGAATCCCTTCTAATTTTCCAATATCCTATTTAATATTAAATGTAAGAAAATTAACTAAATAACTGATATTATGTTCATTTAAATTAAATGTGTATTTAAAAAAATTAAAATTAAATGCAAAAATACAACAATCTGAAGTTAAAGCCTGAAACTACTATAACCTTGACAATTTATTTTTATAAATCAAATTAGGGGCTATACCTATGATGTACATCAGACACGGTAATTAAAGGATGTATAACTGTATACAGAATCAGAAAGTTAGGAAGCATTTAAATTTTTAATTTAAATCAGCTTAAGCTCTATAAATATATCCTAGTGTAATATACTGCATGTACTATTACATATATTATCACATGTAATGTACTACATGCATTATTTTCAGTATTTCTAATGCAGCAAATGTGGATATATTTCACACAAAAAGCAAATCTTTTTGAATACTTGAATGTAGAAAATATTTTCCAGTTCTGACATGTACTAGAAAATCCTGTGAACTATTTCAGAGTAACTACTGCTGACTCCTGTTCAATTTACCCACCAGCTCCTTTCCTGCAGGTTTGTTCCCTGTCTAGTTAGTCCCTTGCATGTGGTGTTCCACTGGGCTATTACATCCTAAGTGTAAAACTTAGCTTGTTTCTGTGTTGATTCTTCATGAGATTCCTTCTGGGCCTCCCAGCCTACAGTTTGGGTAGCAAAATACAGAGGAGATTGTGTAGAAAGACAAGATAAATGACACCTGTACATAGCGCTGGACATTTCATCACAGGAGCAAGCCAGGTGGTAAAGTATAAATTCCCCTTCATAAATCCACACTGGCTGTGCCCAATAAACTTTCTGCCCTTCCCAGGCTTTGAAATGGTTTTCAGGAGGAACTGCTACATACACCCCCCCATTTACTAAGGTGGGGTTGACTTTCCCATGGTTTTCCAGGTTCTCCTGCCTTTTAAAGATGGGTTTAACATTTGCCTTTTACCAGTTAGTGCTCCTTTTTCAAGCTTCTTTTTTTGATACGTAGACATTTCCACTGGGTCTTCTTAGACTATTTTAAAATACTTCTTGTTATATTTCAATTGAATACCTATTTCAATCCAAATACAGTTTGATGCAAGCTTAAAATGAAAGTCTGTGTGTAATTTAAAAAAATTGAAATTATAAAGAACATGAAAATGTAATAAACATAGATAATTGTTGAGCAATTTCTGGGTAATGAAAATAAAAAAATAATAATGTGAACAAATACCTGTGAAACTACAGAACTGTATTTTAAATTATTATAGATATAAGGTGTAAATTTCAGCAAAGAAAGCAATGAAACAAATGTAAAGGTTTCATATTTTAATGTTTATATAAGTCAGTGAGAACCAAAAACTAATTAGGATAGTTTCTGAATGTACAAATGCAGAACTTGATTAAGTAAAAGTTTCTTGTTTCATGTTATGAATTTGATTAAAATATTTTTAAAAATATACCAGCAATGCTTAAGTAAGCATCTACCCTAGTCTTTTAGCAGAATATAATTTCTCTGTAGTTTTCCTTATCACCACTTCTCATATTTGTTTGTATCTGTTCATGCTTCCATCTGCAACTTCTCATTGTAGTGCCATCCAGAGTACTGTTAATACCCCTATCAGCACACTTAATTTAGACTTAATATTTACAAGTACCCCATTTTTCTCCTTCAGTCTGCATTACTGCTTTTATCATCACTGAATTCCCTCTGCTTTTTCCAGTCCACTCCTAGACTCCCTATGAAATGCCTTGTGGGTTTTTTCCTTTCCTGGTTTTTCTCTCTTTAAAAGGAAAATAACATGGTCTTATATTGCCTGATCTAAAAGGTAGGTTGTTAGTTGCTATTGTTATTCCTGTGGCTTAATGAGTGCTAATATGGTATTTATATCTAGGAAACTGGTTTTCCCTACAGCTCTAGGGAAGCTGAATACCAAGTGCTGATAGTGCCATTCAAAATGGCCTTGTTTACAACATGTCAAACTGATAACCTGGTCAGGCAACAAAGTAATAGGATGCACAGACACCGGATATGAGACATCGTCTTAAGTGAGTGCGATTTAATTGGTGGGGGTTTTTTCTTTGAAGAAGAAGTATGTATCAGGGAAGAATATCAATGCTGAGATCTACCATGACTAGAAACTCATTAACTAGTATTATAAACATCTACTTTATTGGCTTTCAAAGATTTGTTTGGCATGCCTTTGTCTTTTAGTATACTTAATTTGTTTGATTTTCTTTAAATGTTGTTCCAGAAGGGAAGTCAATTACGAAATCAGGTATTTCTTTGATTTTATCTTTTTGTTTATATTGAATGTACCTAAAGTCTCTTTTCCCTGAACATAACGCAGGCAAACAGTTACACAAAAAAGGTCCACGTAAGGGATCTTTCTTTCATGATTGCTTTTGTTGCTTATCGCATTCTCATGCACATCCAGACAATCTATATCCCTAAAAAGAGGAGGGGGGAGGTTGAGCAGTTTCTATATGGGATCTTATCTTTAGATTGATAACTTAACGATATCTAGCATGACATCATGGGAGACTGAGGTTTATGAAACTTGAACCTATGACAGCTGCAGATCCACTTGGGACACTACTGCCTGAATTTCTTTGGCTATAATTCTCCCCTGGAATTCCCTATCACATGCTACACATCTCATCAGAGTTCCCATGTGATCCTAGTGGTTATCACTACATAAAAAGGCATTTTTGCTCTCTCTGCTAAAATTCAATCTCCAGCTCTGTGACTGATGGTGGCAATTATCTTTTTCCCATGTAAAAGGATCATGCAACACATTTTATGACTTTATGCTGAGACAGCTGATCCCTTGAAAGAAAATCTGTGAATCTGTCCACCTTGGTTCCTCAAAATATCGTCAAGGGAGTGTGTCTTTGGATGCTCACGCATTCTGCCAGCTTTACTGAATGCTTAGCCCACAGATACCACCGCTAGTTAGCCTAAAGCACAACTCTTGTCACTTGCTCACTCAGTCCAAGAGCAAGCAACAGTGAGAAGGACCAAATTAGGAACTGCTTCACTGGATTTACTACACCTATGTTAAACAATAGCTGAGGAAGGAAGTGCACCGGCCTCCTAACTTGCACAATTAGACAGAGGAGAATAGAAAGTCTGCAGGGGAACTTGAAAGTCCCTGATCCTTACTAGTGAGCTTTTAAAATAGTCTAGCATTCCTCATTCCATGCGTCTGCTGAGAATGATTTCCCCATTTCTCATTATGTATGAATGCCAGTGCACTGTGCAGCTCCAGTGCACAGTTGATTAATAAAGTCAAAATTAGAAACTGAGAGCTTTCCTTTTCTTAACATCTACTGCAGTTTTCTCTCTTCTCTATGATCTGAAAAATAAAGCTTACTGGAACAGAAGCTACATGTTTTATCATATAAGGCCCTGAACAGTGTGTGGTATTCTGCATTTTTTAACAAATATTATATGTTAGATCTTTAATAGTTTAATTAGTCTCTTAAACAGTATAAAATATTTTTGAAAAACACATTAATAACCACTGTATATTCAGACAACACTTTGTTTTCAGAAGGATAAGTCATGGCTTTATTTGAATTATGAATAAAGCAACTCAATATCTTTCAAGTGTCACAATGCCATCAATCCACTGTGACTAAATTCCTCTTCCATACAGTGACTAAAGCCATGAATTTCAAATCAATTCTAAATTATTTTAGCTGGCTACAAATTACACAACCTTCTTCCTACCACTGCAGCCAAGGTTTTACATGCACAGCTGTCTAACCCTTTATTCAACTATATAGTTGAGTGTGTATTTGCTCTTCCAAATAAATGACTCTGTCCAAGATTACAAATGTTTGGGTTGTTTGTTTTCTTTTTTTTTTTCCTTTTTTTTTTTTTTTAGGTTCCTCCTTATTTTGCCTGAGATTATGCAATTCTGAATTCTGTGATTTTAACTATAGTAACTGGCCTGGCGCTTCCAGTTGTTTCATCTTCAATCAGCTCAGATTTTTATTTTGAAAAATTTCATGGAAAACCCCCTGAAAACAGTAATAGTCCCCACCAGTCTGGTAAAAAAAAGAAGGAAAGATAAATGGAGAGGACTTTATCCATCTTCATCCTCAAATGAACCTGATGCAGAAAGCAGAATTTGAGAGAATCACAGACTCACAGAAATATTGGTTGCAAAGGAACTTCTGCTATTTGAAGGAGGACTGTTGCAATGCAAGAACTGGGCCAGCTGTGACTTTGTCCAGCTGAGTTTTAGTTTGAGGATGGACTTTCTACAGCCTCTCCGGCTATCAATAACCCTTTCATTTCTGCACTGCTCTCCTGAAAAAGTTGTTCTTTATGTCCAGTCTGAACTTTCAAGTTGAAAGGCATGCCTGTTGCCCCTTGTTTTTCCTTCTACTTCTACAGAGAAGAAAATGTGGTTCTGTCACTTTTGAAAAACCTGTTTGGGTCATTATAGGAAGGTATTAAATCACTTGTCAAACTCCTCTTTGCCAGACTAGGCAAGCCCATTTCTCTGGACTGTTCCCCATCTGTTGCATGCCATTAGCCATCTTGGTAGCCCCAATGGATTCCTTTCAGTTTCTCAACATCCATCTGGAACAGCAGGCCCAAAACTGGACACCATTCATCTTCTGAATCAGGCTCCTCCAGGGTGTGGATATTTTTTGTGCATTTGTGATTGAGGTGTACTGTTGGCACATACTCTGCTGTAACATCTGGGTCCTTCTGACCAGGGCTAGTGATCAGTTGGCTCCAAGTTTTGGCTGATGGAAGGAATTATTCTGTCCCAGGTATAGATCTTTGCCCTTCTTGTGGTAGAACCAGGCCCTTGTTAGTCCAATCTTTAAGTTTCCAAGGGTCTGCCTGGACTAAAGCACTAACATTGGATGTGCCACCACTCTCTCTGATTTATTATTGCCCACAGATTTGCTGCTGCTGGGTTTTGTCTTGTCACCCCGGTCAGTGATGAAGCTATTGAAAAAATATTATGTCAGTACTGACGCTTGGCTAGGTAGCTATTCCAGGCAGATGTCAAGCTACTGATTACTTGCCTGTGATTCTCGTTGTCCAGCTAACTTTAAGTCCATCTGTTTGTCCTGCCTATCTCAACTCAGGTTCCAAATCAGAAAGCTGTGGAAAGTAGAGTCAAAAGTTTCACTAAATCCAATCTTTTTCACATGTAGCCCTTTACCCTCATTCCCATAGTCAATGATTTCATTGCAGAGAGTAGTCAGGCAGATCAAGCTCCATTTTTCCCTGGGTGAAACTATATTGACTTTTTCTGATTACTTTCTCATCATTGTCAAACTAAATTTGTAGAATGTATCTTTTTACCCTTTGGAGAAAGAGTGATTCAGGAAGATATTTGCAGATGACCAGGTCAGCTTCCAATTTCTGTCAGATGAGAGTAGAACCAACCTTGCAAAGAAAAACTGGTATCCTATCAGCTCTTTCCATGGATAAGAGAGTTACTGCAGTAGTTTTGAAGTTGGCCATGGAGACTGGTTACTGAACTTTTCAGCTGATCTTTGGATTGTATGGTAACAATTTACATTAATATTGTAGAAAAGTAGTCAAATCACTATGCATTTGAGATAATAAACTGGTTGAAATCAGCTGCAGAAATGTTTTACCAACGCTTTATCATGCACAAATACTGCAGTACCACTTGGAATCTAGGCTACTGGTCAACTCCCTGAATGATTTTCTTTGCCATTTCATTTATTATGGCTTTAAAATACATAATTCATTTTAATGTACCTTTCTGTACACTATAGCCACAGCTATATATTTCCTGGTTGTCTCTAAAATTAACTAGTTCAAGCAGGTGGTCTACAGTTCTTATTAAAGTGAAATATATGGGAAAAGGAAATCATCCTGCAGTATCACCATCTTGCAGGCTTTCAGGTAGATACACAACGTTATAGATAAAGGGCATGATGGAGAACATATTGTGCTTTGCAATATAAGATTCCTGATGGCGTACCAGCCATCATTTTACATAACATCAATAAGACTATCTCTAAATTTTCAGAATAGTGGGAAAACAGACATCTATGCTGCAATCCAGGTTTCCAATATACTTAAATCTGTTTGCAATGTCTGACATAGAGTGGTTTAACAGAAAAATATAAGACTAATTTCTTCTGAAATTAGAAAAAAAGTCAAAAAAGACTTAAAGTAAAAATCCTTTAACTAATGTACCTAAACTGAGGGACACATACTTTGTATATTGTACCCACAGTCTTCTGCTTATCAACAGCTTCTGATGATGATGATGAAATAATTTTCTCATTTCAATTTATTAATATAGTTCAGCCCAAAGACTTATTCCACAACTATGAAAGCTTCAGTAAATTTAAGAAGCAGATACACATTTTTTACCACTTTCCTCACATACAGGATGGAAGTGTGAAAAGATAGGATTGCCAGATTTCAAAGATTTCATGAGAATATAAATTCCTTCCCATAATTGTATTTAATATTTTGTTTTCATTATATCAGTTCAAAATAAAAAACTACTAAAGCCTTAGAGATCTATGTTATATCACTTGGATTATTTAAAGATGTCTCTCCAGTCATTAAAAGAATAATTTAAAATCTTGGGTTTTTTTTAAGCTCCATCTTATTTTCTACATTAATATAATTCCTACAGATACGTACAGAAACAAAGAAAAGGTAGAAATTCTTCATCAAAAAAATAGAGAATGATTTTCTAAAAATGAAGCAAGAACAATTAAATGCAGATAAAATTTATATTGAATTATATAATTGCTTAGCCAAATACTACAGATCTTTCCAGTAAGCAAAACATATCAAACATATGGCAAATTCTGTATTAGGCATAAACAAACTGTAAAATGGTTTTGCCAGTATAGTAGTTTAAACCAAGTTTTCCCCCTGCAGTTGAAAGTGGTAACCCCCAGGGGATGGTAACTCTTGAAGTTTTGAAGTTTTGTCCAGTGAGTGCTTCTGCAAAATATAAACATATCACAACCAAACAGAAGAGAAGAGTCGTAGTTTTGGGGGGTGATAGAAGTTGTAGCCATGTTCTGACTGCCACGAGGAAAGGGGCCCAGAGCCCCTTGGGGCCTTTGGGGCCCCCCAGCCCCGGGCTGGGGGAGCTGCAGGGACCTGGAACAGCATAAAGCTGGGCTAGGTACCTGTAGTTATGCCAGGAGGTGTTTTCTCCACCGTGGGCAGCGGAGACAGAGCAGCAACAGCGGCAGCAGAAGCAACACTGGCCGGAGAAGGTGGCAGAGAGCCAGGACAGATAAGAACTGAACTAAACAGCAAATGGCATGCACTGCAGAGAGGACTCCTGGAAGGAGACAGAGAGCCAAGAGAGAGCCAACAGCAGCAGATGAGAGTAGAACTAGCTCTACATAGAGAGTTGGGGTAAGAACTGAACCAAAAGACCCCAGACTCCTTTGAGACCCCTCTTTAAGTCGGGGTGGTGGACTCTTACTGATTAGAAGTCCTAGATGGAGTAAAGGAGCTAAGAAGCTCAGTCGTCCTGAGAGCTCAGCCAGGACGGCGTGTGGAGGTTGACCTTGAGGCCCTCCCTTGCTACAAGCTACGAAGAAGCTCGCAGCCATCTTGAAGCAGGGCACAGCAGCTCTGCAAAGGGGAATCTGAATTCCCTGAAGATACCAGACTGTCACGAAGACCCCCTGGGCTCGTGATATGACCGTGGTGGAACGACCTTTGTCTGGGGTGACGTAGCCCACGGAAGACCCCTTTGCCTGCGTCAAGGGGCCGAGGGGGATACCCCCTCGTGAGTGCTGACAGAAATCCAACTATCAGCTGCTGCTTGTGAAGAAGACAGATTGCTGCTGTAGAAGATACTCCTGCTTAGAGACTGGAAGGGATCTGTCGTTCTTCCCTCCTGGACTTTTATTTGGAGGGGAGAAGAGATCTGATCCATTGTAAATACTTATGTCATGGTAGAGATAGCTAAGGTTGTATATAATGTATTGTAGTATTTATTTGTATAGTCATTGTAATATATTCCCTTTCCCCCCGCTTTGAATCTGTGTGATTGTCTGGAAAAACACATCTTACACTAGGCTGAGATGTGGGAGGGGGGCTTGGAGCTAGGGAATTGGATTTTGGAGTATCTCAAACCATGACAGCCAGCCAATTAAACTCAACTTTCCTATGTGAAAATAACTAAAAACTATTCATGAAAAACAAATTAATCCGTTACATCAAGATTTCCTGCTTACTGACTTAAATTATGATTAAAATGATTTAAGTACCTCTACCCTGCTTCTTTCCTTGCCAGGTTGTACTCTTGCCATTACAAGTATGGGGGACCAAAGAAAATAGTTTTTCTCCTTGGCTGGAAATGGATAAAATATATTTTCTGCTTTCAGAAATGAACTCTGAAACAGAATAAGGACAAGGTAAGAAGTTTGGGACAACTTGCATGTGTTACCAACTCTCGGTCTTTTTCTGCCCGTGTCAATTTGGCCAAGAGTTGAAAAGTCATTGAGAAGTGATGAAATGTCATGATTTCTTGCTCTTCTTTTCCATTTTGCCTTTGTTGTTAATTTTAGTCAAATTTTTGCTATTTTTTAAGTTTTCTTATGTTTTGGCTGACAGCTCATTCCAGCTCTTCAAAAGAAGGGTAGGTTCTCTCTTGGTATTGCAGATATTTACAAAATATTTTATCCTCCTCTATGGAAAATTCAAAGGTAATATTTCTTTACTGCTATAAGCAGTCCACTGAACTTCCCCACTTGCAAGATGATCGGATCCCATCCAAACAGTTTATGATTGTATTTGTCAGAATTAAATTCACCTTGGATGTGATTTTCATTCCAGGTAGTAAGCTGTGTCTTAGCTTTCTCTCAGGGTAAATGTTGTCCTGACTTCTATTCAGCTCAGAGGTGCTTGATGCAGTGTCTAATGACTAACACAAGAATGAACATAGTAAATGGAGGTGCAGATTAATAGCCACTGTATTTGTGCAGACACTCAGTGTGGTGGCCACCAACCTCTATAGGAATCAGCAGTACCTGGCACACGATGCTCAAAGATAAGAGCTGGATGCATTTCAGATCCTGGTAATTACTCAGGTCTGTGACTAAAGAGAAGTGGACATTTTTCAAAGGAATGATTGAAAAGGGAAGTGTTGCAAATAGCACGGTCTCTGGTTAAGTGGAGACAATTGGAGATGCAGCAATTCCCAGAACAGCTATATAAAACAGAGAGGCTGGGACCTTCGTGTTTCTGGCCCTGCACAAACCTCCGCAGTTCAGTCACAGTAGATGTCCCAGCATGAAAGCTGGGGTTTGAGTTAGACGTGCACTTTTGAAGTGGGTTTCCCACTCATCCCTACATGCTCTGGTTCACAGTTCCTGGACTGCACATACTTCTTTCAGGTGATGCTAAATAAGGGAGGCGGCCCTTGCTGCTGAGCACTCAGATGAGTGGTAATCTGAGCTAACCACTCTCTGAAAGGCTTTTAGCACAGGTACCAGGGAGTGTGGCATAAGAACCTTTCCAACTTCCCTTCCAATTCACAGTAAGGAGAAAATACAGGTGATTATTTGACCTCAGGTGACTTTTCGGAGATGTTTTACTTTCCCCCTGCATTGATTAAGTAACTGCAGGTGCAGTATAAATATAATTTTTGAGAGTAAATGTACTGTGCACTATTATTAAGTGTGTGTTGTTTGGGCACTTTGCGTTTAGCTAGCTATTTCTTTTTTGAGCTAGAGACCCACTGAAAATCTTCACTGTAGCTAAGGTGTGTTGTTTACCCATAAAATTTATGTAGTGCACACTGGTTTGCAATGGTTGCTGTGTAACTGAGCAGAAGTAAAGAACAGATCTTTTAACTTGTATCTGGGGTACCATGTCATGAGCAGTGAGAACAATTAATCCTGTAATTCCTTTCATTTTAAAGTGCACCCCTACATTTTGTTTAACCTCTTCATTTGACATTTACATCTACATGATGTGGATTTAAAAATGTGTAAATAATATTTATTTATAGATATTCTCAAAGAATATCTGTAGGGCAAAGAGGGGAAAATATTTTTAAACTTTCTTGAACATGCTCAAAACTATGATGCAAATCCTATATCAGTGACTCTTGTATGTTTTATATTTACCTCTTTTCTCTTGAGTCAAATGTTACAAACTACAAAGGAAGACAAGTACAGATTTAATTTTAAATTCCAGTTACATAAAAAATACACAACCCACCCAAATTGTTGTCTGATCCTACATACAGCCATGTACATTTCATTAGTTTGGCTACCAAATACGTCAAAGAAACAGCTGATTCTATTTGCCTTTTTCTTTTAGTGCTCAGAGGACTTGTTGGTACTTTCATTATATGCTTAATTCTCCACTGTGTCATATCCCTTCAGTGTCTCAAGAAGTTTTAGTTATACAACACTCTTAGCTGTGGATAATCACTGTCAATATGTTAAACATTCAATTGTGTTGCCATTGAGTGCAATGGATCCTCAGTACAACACAAAAGACTCTTAGGAAGCACATTATTCTGAGACTGCAATACAGGCAGATCTTAAATCATACTGACACAAGTCCAGTTATCCATATGATTACTTTAAAATAATGTTTAAATGCAGAATGGATAGTTAGGTGGGTAAGCTGAAGAAAAAGTGCTTTAATTTTATGAAATATACTTGCAGTTGAGAAATATAGCAATGGGGACTACAGAACATTCTACAAAAGAAATATATATATGATTTTACTTTTTACAAAGAAATGATAAACTGTTGTATCCTATATAAAGTATGACAGAAACATGCTTTCACAGGATTACTAAATTATTTCTGTTCTAAATTTCAATAATGTAATACATTAAAAATAAAACCTGAAAATTAGATGATTGCTTTATATTGAAATGTAACACCATATATGTATTCAGAAAAAAACCCACAACAACTATATTATTTGTGTAAAGACACTGGATAAGACAACAAGTACACAAATACAAATATGTTTATCTTAGGCTTATGTTGGATTTTATTTGCTTATCCTTTTTCAGTTTTCTGGAGCAATTTACCGCATTAAAGATAACAGATTTTGAATGGAGTTGATGCAGTTCAACAGTTTTGTCTCAAATTTTGAATGAAAATTTATTTTTAATCTATATTTTATATTATAGTTCCTTTTTTATGTGTAGTAAACAGTTCTACTCAGAAATGCTTTTATTTTAATTTATGAAATTAAAAAGATGTGAATACTTCAACATAATATTCATATAAAGAATGCCTAAAAAGGAGTAAAAGCAATTTTATAATGAAAATTATTCATGTACTGTCATTCAAAAGAGAGTAAAGGCTGTTCACTAAGAAACCAAATTTTTGTGTCTCTAGTTAAAAATCAGCTATAAAACATGCTCCAGCTACCATACAATTTAGAAAAAAACAAGATCGTATGTGTTACCCTAGCAGAAAAAAAGTATGGTGTCCTGAGTCAAAGTACTGATACAAGTCATATTGCTCAGTTCCTTGACCAATTTACCTTCTTTAGAATTGATTTGAGGTATGCGTCTGTGTACAGGGATTGTACCTATGGCTATGGTATCTAATTAGTAATACTAGTTGTAGTTGATGGTAGGTAAATTTTTAAGAAATAAAAATACTAGATTTTATTCTTTATGTTACCTATTTCTGTATCTATATCTGTGTTCCCATCTGTGTCCTTTTCTATATCCATATCTCTGTTTTTATCTATATAGGTATCTGTACCTAGCATTGAAAGCTATGTATTTTATGGATATTGTCAATTAGATATTGCTATTACTGAGCTTTTTTCACAGTTCAAAATATAGCAGATATAGAGACCTAGACTAAACTCTCATTCCAGGTTCTATGTAGCTGTATTTTAGTGCAAAAAAAAAGAAATCATATTAAAATTAAACTGAGTTGGAGAAACTATTTCATATTTATTTTACATCAGTCAGTATTTTTAATTTAGTCTTACTTTCAGCCTTTTTATTTTCTGTAGTCAGTCATTATGAGGTCCTTATGAATTTTAAAAGAATGTGGTTAGTTCTCGAACAGTGCAATACAATACAAAGTTCAAAAGTCATTAGAAAGATCTGTAAAGCTTAGATGTACTTGTGGTTTGATCTAAATATTTCTTGGTTTTAGAAATGTAAATTAAAAAAAACCACCAAAACCCTTTCTCAAAAATCCTTAAGTTCACACGAATAGGACTTCTGAGTTTCTATAGCCATAAATTGGGGCTATACAATTCAGGGAAGTGCAGTATGTGAAGATGACTTGCCTACTGTTTATACAGCATTTAGAGAATTTTAAATGCTCAATTAGAAAAAGAAGAATGAAAAGGGAAGCTTATTACCTTTTTCTCAATAAATTTATGAACTTTTTATAGGTTTCAATCAATGCTTGTCTTTACATTGCAGTCAAACTCAAGATACAGTTAGGAAGAAGTCTTATCTTCCTTGAGCCATCAAAACTGCTGATTATATTCTTGCCTGTCTGTGAACTTAGAAGTAGCATTCAACTTCGCAAATGATCATATTTTTTCTATTTCTATCTTTAACAAGAATGCATGGAAATACCTTTCTTCTTACGCAAAAGTGTAGTCAGCACCTGTAGACTACAGCTATCAACAGACAAAGTACACAGATTTGATCCTTGCAGCTCCTAGGAGTCTGTCAGCCTGTGAAGGACGCTACTTCTGTCCTCACAAAACTCTGCACAGGGCAGCATCATCCAATCAATGTAGAAATGTGTGGACTTCCCAGGGAAGAGCAAACTGCCTGAAATTTAAAGTGATCAGGGAACAGATTGTATTTGGGGATCAAAATATTCTTTTCATTCTTTTTGTAATCCATTAAGATGAAAGATTAACAATATTCAACTGTTCAATTAGGAGGATTTTTAAAAATGGCTTCCTCTCTCTTTCCAGGAAGAGGGAGGAAATCGAGTATGCAAATATAAGAGAATCATGGCATGTGGTACACTGAGAACAAGTTTACTTTTCTTTCACTTTTTTGAGGAGCTTGAATCAGTTGCACCAATATTTGAAATGAAAGAAATATTTTGAGTCATAAATAGATTATTGTTGATATTTCAGGTCTTGAAAATAAGGATCTGAGGGAAAAATTTTAAACATGTTTAATGTGATGAATGTTAAAAAATATCTGAAGCCCCTGAATTGTTTGCACAGTCAATATCACTAAGGCATAGCAGCACATAGAAGATTTATGGGACTGTAATAGAAAATTAGACCTAAATTGATTCAACAAATTACTGCATATAAGAAAAAGCTGAATAATTTAAAAAATCAATATGAATAATTTGAGTAACTGGAAAGTACAGAAGAAAAATGTTGCATAGGTTAATGTTTATTGCACATCTACTTAGTGACTATCTTGAAGTAATTAAAATATAAATATGAGATATTTTTAAGTGCATAGCAGGAGAAAGTGTAAGGAACAGAAGCAGATAGTTTTCGAATACCTGAGAACTGTGCTAGAAGTGCAAATATTTGGACTATATTTTGGCAGAGGAACATCTGGAAAATTTAAGTCCCTTACTACTTTTCATGCTGCTTCTTCATCCAGTAAGTGAAATATTGGAATTAAAAACTTAAAAATGTCCCGTGATGTAAGGTAATTTGAATTTAAAAGTTACTGAACTCCATGCAAGTACTAATGTCATTTTAGTAGCAAAGATGTACAAAAAATTATTTTTACAATTATTGCATTTGTTTATTTATTTATAATAAAACAATTGAATTTTTAATATATTTTAGGATTCAACTGCAGAATGGAAAAAAAAACCAGAATGAGACCCATTTTAAAAAATATATGGAAAATATAAAAATAATAATTAAAATATTGTCTTTATTTCCTGAAAAGGTAGCTGTAATGCTTAGGAAAATTATTTAAGATTGTTTTGGATTTTAGAAAAAGTATAAGAAAAACATTTTGCCATTTTAAAGTACTACGTGAGTTCACACTACAAGTTGCCAAATGACTGTTTCTGCTTTTTAATCTATATTCTTTAGGATTAGCTAAGAGCCACTTAGGAAGGAGTGCTATAGGCTATGAACACACTAACTGACTTAAATAATTTTGTTTATTGTTCTTGTACTCTTGCTCAGCTAATTCGAGGTGTCCTGAATTTAAAGGCTTATATCCTCTCTTTTTTGCAGCCTCCTGAGAGTAGGGAAAATCAAGCCAAATCATCATCCTCACTTTTCTATTTTTCTGTGGAGGCAACTGCAAGGCATTTGTGTGCACTGCGATTTTAACTTCAGGGAAAATAAAACACAAATAATTGCAAAGTTTTATAGCACTATAATTTATTGATCCACATTCATTATTAATTCCCGAAGGGAAAAAAGAGAAGGTGTCTCACTGTTGTGCTTGAATTCTTTAACTTGCTGATTTAGTGAAAAAAAGTCTATCGCTATTTCATAAAAACATTTGATTCCACGGTTCAGTACAGCATCATATTCAAGAAAAATCAGCAGAGGTCTGATTGTTTGAGATTTTCCTTCCTAGGCTCTGTGCCACAGCCAGATGTGGGAGAGAGGCACTCTCCATGCTCCTTCACAGACAGGAAAGAGAGGGAATGGAGTTATATATAGATGTTCTAGGTATGAAGCACTGTGTTTAGAAGTTCATGTTCAAAAACAGATTAAAAATTCAAAGAATTAAAAGGTTGACAGTTGAATTCATGGTGAGTTTGTTTTGGCTGTTTGTTTTTTTTTTTTCCCCCTAAGAGAAATTCTGTAAAAGTTACCTAAAAGAGAAGACATTTAGGGGTAAAGCCTATTCTCAGTGAAGAATTTTTCAAAACGTAACCACTTATTTTTCCATAAGTAACTTACAATGAATAAGACATCTACAGCCCAAACAGGCCAGTCATTTCAGTAATGTAGTGTTACAACTGTTTCTCTGGACTTCTGTCCACTGCACAGAAACCTTATTTTTCCGTAGAAACATGGCTCAGTTTGGGGTCCGTTATTCAAGATGCTCCCTGCACATGGTGGTACACCATGGAGTAGGCAAAGATATCCATCTTTAATAAAATTTATCTCCCTGAATGTCTTTTCTTATTGGCCATTTCTTCCTACAGCTTGGTCAATTTCCACTCCTTTTCCCTTTCAGATCAACCGTTCAGGAAAAAGGAAAGAACTGCTTTAAGGAAGTGAATATTGTAACTTTTTCATATAATCAGGTTCTCCCAAGGGCATGCTGTCAGGAAAAGGTGGCATTCCAGAGGTGTTCTTGCTTCAGAATCACCCAGGGAACGATTTTAGTTTATTATGGCATTGCTAAGGCTAGGTTAAAGGTTGTGAAGGAAAGCAATAAAAGGAAAGAAAATCACAAACAAGACTGAAATGTACCATATGCCTTTTTTAATTAATCACCACAGGTGCCACCTGAGCAGCTTTATCAAGTATTGTATTGTACTTCTGTTTCACAGAATGTACAAGGTACATTTCGTCTGCAAGTTAATTTAATTGCTTTTATTCTAACTCATTAATATTCTTTTATTGCAGGTTTCTTTGTGGACATAAATGACCTTGGAGGGACTGTGCAATTTCAAACGTACATAAATTTTCTGATAATGCTAAATTGGACTGGACTGGTAAATAGAGGAAGGAGGTAAGTGTTTGAAAATTATCGGTTTGGATAAGGCTTGGAAGCTGATAAAGAAGCTCATTCAGTTTAGCAGGAAGAAGTGTAAGATAATGAAATGGGCCACCAGAAACAATCACAGCTTCTTTGGGCTAAAATCATACAAGTTTCAGAATTTGGAACAAACAGACAATTGATGGTAATTAAGACCGTACCTTTGCAATTTTACATGCTTACATTCAAGTCTTTGGTTATTCTGAAAACAAATGAGGAACATGAGTCAAAATCATTTCTTACAAATGAGACTGAAAATAATATACGAACAGAAAACATCAGATGTAAGATCTGAGTTACCCATTTTGTTTTCTATTACCAATTAAAGCAATTTCCAGATTCATTTGAAACTGTGCAATCTCTTCCAGCAGCACCAAGAGATTGGTTTGCTCTCAAACCATCATAAAGAGCTTGATCTTTCAAAGATGATTAAATAGCCTGATCTAGCAAAAGGAAGGAAAATTTCTAGTTTCCTCATCAGAATTTCCATGCCACTCTTGTTTCTACAGGCTATATGTTTGGCTTTGAAATCCACCGTGCCTTGCAGTTGTTAATGTTTATATTGTAACTCTTAGGAATCCTAGGCATGAACCAAGTCTAACTTTGCTTCACAAGATAAGCACCTGCATCAACTACAGATGACCTATTAAAGAATATTTGATTTATAAATACAAATTTCAATGACAAAGAAAGCCTAGGGATAACCCATTTGTTTAGCAAACATGAAGAAATGCAGCTGTCTTTCAGTGTATCCATCTCTCATGGTGAAATCAAGATAGCTAAAAGAATTCTTCTGCTTCCTCTGTCTCCTCTTGCTCTCGCATCCCATGTCCATTCTCCCAGCCACAGGCCTTCCATCCCTGTCTTTCTTAGGCTCTATCCCGTTTTCCAGACTACCTCAATTCACTAGCCCTGCAGCAAAGCGTTTTCTTGTTTAGGTAACCAAATTGGCATCGCAGGAGGCTGATGAGTGCTGGGGTTGGCGGAAGGTGAAGTGTGGAGAAGAAAGCCTGCAGCCAGGGGCAAGGTATGGGAGATGCTGCTGCCTGTGGAAATTTGTTCCATAGTCCCAGGCTGCAGAAGATAATTGGTCTTTCAACCCTTTATCCAGCTTCCTGAGGCAAGAGCCTGTGCACCAAATAAAACGGCATTGCACAACATCAGAGAATACATGGCAACATTGCACTTCCCCCCAGAAAAATAGACCCCTTCTAGAAGAAAGGAGTCAAATATCAGTGTTCCTGCTGGGCTGTTCACAAGTCATATTTAAATTGTCAAGCAAAGCAAAAGATTTGACCCATTCCTTTTCACCTATAAAAGAAAGGCTTAGTCTATACTTCATATCTCCTAGCAACACATCCAAGATGTTTTAATATTGTAACTTGGATATTGTTAAATAAGAGAAAAACATTCTGTGTCAATCAGTACTACTTAATTTAATTGGAAGAGTAGTATGGGTTTAAACAAATAGAAATATAAGCTTAGTTTCAATAAAATAATGCTTTCAAGTTGTTTTGCTTTTAGTTTATTACCAGACCAAAGCTCAAAATATTAGTTGTTATTAGTTCTTTTTCAATTAATTGAATAAAAAAAATTGAGACTTTTTATTTGCTTCTGGCGTTAATGGAAGATATTCTAGAATATTTTGGTTTCTTTAAAGACGGTGAAATGTGTTAGAAATAGTCTAGGAAGAAAATGAATGATTCTTTGGAGAAATATAGGAGCAAAACCAAATGAATCTTTCCTAAAAGGAAAAAAAAAATCCAAATTTTCTTTGTTATCTTTGAGTTTTCTATGTGTATCTTTGTGGTTGTGTGGTCAGACTGCTTCATCCTTCATGCTGTTTTCCATGGGGATTTCCATTTGTCTGGCCAACATCAAAATACTTTATTTCCAGCTGTTGCTCCCTCCCTGCTGTAAAATATAAGGAATAGTATTGACAACATAAATCTTTAAAAAGGCTTAAAAATACTTCATATAAAGTCCAGGAAAGTTGCATTTTCTAACAGACACTACAGCTGAAACACATTCAAATTGTCCCAGAGATTTAATTTATGTATTTGTCTGCTTCAAATGTGAGTGATAAAGGTGGGTAAGAAAGCACCTGTCCCATTTTATCCACCAGTTTTCTGATGCTGGACAGTAAACTGAGGTGAGCAGCTTTTGGTGAATGTGTACAGTGCCAGAACATTCTCTGACCTGACCCTGGAATGTAACTGACCCAGCACACCTGCTCTAAGGAAATTGGCTGTGAATCCAAAGGAAGGAGAACACAAAGATTTTAACTCTGCTGCTTCATGCAGAAAATTCAGAAAAATTGCTTTTCATCCTCAGAACAAAAAGTAATATTTATAGCCCAATTAGAATGTCTGCAACTGTGTGAAACTCTGCACCCAGGGAGGTGTCTGATCCCCTGGGCTGGGCCTGCCCTGGGGAGACCGTCCCCCAGCCCACAGAGAGCAGGTGTTATGTAGAGACAATGGAAGAACTTGCAGTAGTGACAGACATAAAGAGAAAGTACCAATAAGAGAGAGGCAAAAGAGTGAAATTTTGCAGAAGGGTTTTTCATCTGACTGCATTTTTCAGGATACATTTAAGCTTGATTAGTGTTACCATGCACACTGATATTTATTAGATGAACATAGAAGTCCAGAACACAGATTTGTTGTGTCAGGTGTTCAAAGTCATGTAAATCCAGGTGAAGTCTTCTTTTATACCATAAGATTTTGCCTAAATGCACTATTTAACTAAAACATCCAGACTTGTTAGATGGTGACCTATCACAACTTTTGGATATCTCTGTGTGGGCCTGATGAATTGTCTATGAAAATAAAATGAATAGGCAAACATGTATAGAATGGATCTTCAAGGGTGTCCAATAAAAAATGTATAGAGATATGAATGTTGGACCTTAATGTATTGGCAGCTCTTTTATTTGCAAGGAAATGGGGAGAACAATGCTGAGAAAATACCTTTACAGATTCGTTAGAAACATTAAAAAAAGGGAACAGATCAAAGATGAATTTTGAAATTAAAAATTTTTTAAATTAAAAAAAAAGTTACATACTTTTCCAAGATAGTGTAAGGTTTGGTATAAAATTGGAAAAATTCAAATTGAATGTTAGGTGCCATTTTCTCTCAAATAATAATAAAATAACAATAAATAAAAAAATCAGCACATATTCTTCTTGAATTTGAACAACAGTAATATATCAGTCCAGTGTAACAGAAAATTTAATACAAGTGGATTTTCATTTTGTTGTGACTCATTTAACTAATTTTCATTTTTATACTTATTTTTTTACCATAAAATTTATGTTTATTTTTACCATAAAATTTTAAATAAATATTTAACATTTTTATTGTATTTTATTTTGTTTGAACATTTGTTTATGAAATAAATTAAGATTAACATGTTAGACATTGAAACAAATAGTATTTAAATAAATATTTGATGTGTTCATTTTGTTTTATTTCATAAATAAATTGTCAGACAAAAGATATGGTAATTTAAATCAGGAAAAAAAGGAAAGCAGCATCAAATTTATATAGAAGTCAAATTTTAAATGAAAAAACTTCAAAACTGAATATCCAGCAGCTGCTGCACACTAATTCTGGTCTTCTTACACGTGATGGCAGAGAGCCAGTTGTATCACACACCTCAGGAACACGCCGCAGCATTCACCCTGTAAGGTCGCTTTAAGGGTGGGATGATCCAAGACTATCTGAGTAATTCCCAGCACAGGAACTATTCTGGGCTGTGCTTTTTGATTGACATGTGCTTGATGCCAGGGCTGCAGGAAGAAAGGCTGGTAGGCAAAGGGAGTAGGGAAAGGATGGCTGGAGCCGTGGGAGGCTTCCTATTCTCCCACAGCTTGCTGCACCTCTTTAGACTCAAACATCTAAAGGGTGCCAGAGGATGGCTGTGAAGTGGAACATGATTTTCAGGAAATAATGTAGGTACGCTGGCTCACTAGCTGCATTTTATATCATTCAGTCCACCTGATAGGGCTGTCTGGAATATAGGGCATATGCTGGAGATGTGGGAAGCAGCTTTTGGGTGAAGACTGGAAGGTGGAGAAAGGTGCTGGTTTTTGGCCTTGAGCCTGAGCTAAAAAAAGTTACTTGAATAGTTAAAAAGGGGTCACAGAGAGAGAAAACTGCTATACTGGATATATCTCTACATGCCATATAAAACAGATAAATTTTTTAAATTTTTCTTTTGTTTTTTTTTTTACCTGTCAGCTCTGTATCCTCTGCTTTCAGGAATGTATGCAAGAGAACCTTGTGCTATGGATGGAGTATCCAGTGTCACTTTCCAAGAGTGCTACCATGTCGTCTGTTGTGAGGGGCCACAGCAGAGGAGGACTGGATCACTTTGCGTGTGTGCACACACAAGTATGGCTGGCTATGTTTACTTCAATTGTGCCAGGTGAGATGTGGTGTCAGGACCCTGCAGGGTGGTCGAGCTGCAGCCCATCATTTAGAAGCTGATGCATTTGGCTCCTCCAGTTGCTGTGGGAAGCAATGAGAAGAAGATATCTCAGGATACCACTTCTGAAGACCCAGTTTTCTTTGATTGGGAAACCCCTTGGACTGGAATTTACCACTGAGTCTGATGGCAGCAGCAGTTCTCCATCCATTGCTATTTTGATCTCACTGGAAGATGGTACCTTGGGAGTAGGAGAAAAAGCTCCTAAGCTGCAATATTTTAATTTCCAGGCCTTACTCATCATTTGGGAGACCCTGCAGTACTCTCCTTTGAAGATCCAGTTTAGCACAGCTTAGTGCAGATACTTATGCTGAGCTGGGATGGATGTACAGCCCTGACCCTGGACCTCGATATAGGCCATCTTGAGTTTTTTTAGTATGTGTATGCATGCTCTGAAAATCCACCACTTCGCCTTACCTGGAAACTTCCCAGTAAACAGGTGGAATTAGACAGAGCTGAATAGGCTTGATTCTAGTCTAGCTTCTCAGGTATAAAAAAGACCTATCTTCCCATGCCCTTCTGTGGTCTACAGCTTCTGGCAGCTTTCTGTCTTTGAGAAAGTGACTGCTTTGCAGTGGACTATAAACATCAAGATGTGTTTATAAAGCACAGCCTGTGTAGTGTGAAATCATACAAGGAAAGTGAGCAACAGAAGACAATGTAGATCTAAAATGCCAAAATGGTATGGTCTCATCTGGAATACTGAAAGGAAACATTCCCTGGAAATTTCTGAATTATGCCAGTGAATTATTTAGAAAGTAAAATATGCCAATAGAAATATGCTAAACCTGTGCCAAAAAAATAATAGGAGTTTATTACCATAGCCTACAGCATCCAGATTCTGGGAAATGTTCCTAAAATACTGGATATGTCAAGGGAAAATGTAAGATAAACCCAACTTGATACTGAATGGTACCAAGGGATATAAAAGAACTCTATGAATACTATTATAAGAGCCTCAGAACAAAATGTTATGTCAGCATTTACATTGGAATTGCATTTATAAAAATACAGAGTGGATTAACTAAGGATAGTCTAAAATAATCTGAAACTCACAGTTTTAGAATGAGAACTGGGGAAAACCCTAAACACAAAACATAAATAAAACAAAGGCTAAATCTGAGCATGGCATTCTGGATGAAGAGGTACCTGACCTCCAGAGAAGAGAAGGAAGTCAGCATCCTGCCTGTCCAAGGAAACTTCCCTTCTGCAGACCCTTTTAGCCTCAGCTGAAGTCTTATACCTGAGAGAGTTGGATCATAAGCCTAATCAATTTTTAATAATTTCTAGGGCATACTGGTGTTTGGGTAAGGTTAGCATTTAAGAAACATTTAATTGTGTTTTGCAGTCCTCAACACATTTCATAGATTGTAACATTTATGACAACTACAGGTAAAACAACTATTGCTTTTGCTATAGCCTGCAGAAACTAGGTTAGGCTGCTGATAGGGAAAAGAAAGTGTTAAGCATCAGCATTTATGTAGTCCTAATTGGATCTATCTAATTGTATGTATCTCTTGTTGTTCAATAAGCACTGTTCCATCATTCTTCCACTGGCTTTAAACAGTCCTCTTTTCTACTAGGAAAGAATAAGCCTAACCAGAACTGAAACTCTTATTATATACATGATAGATGTCTGACTTGGCCTACATAACTCATAGCTTTTTTAGTGCTAAAGTAGGGCACAACTAAAGAGAGAAGAGAATTAGGCAACAAATGGAATAAATGTCTCAAAACATTCCTCTGAAAAATTCCCATGCTTTTCTTTGGATTTGAATCAGACTCTGGAAAAAAAACATGTGGTGATGAAGCTGTGGTTGACAGAACTGACTTCTAGGAGGCGAAAACAATTCAGAACGTTTTATGCTGTCCTTTGTTATGGTAATTTCTATAGGAAACATGCACAAGTGAGTTGCTGATAACTTCCTCCTAGGATTGCTGTTGGAAAGGACCCTACAAATAGTCTGAGTGACTCAAACTGGCCAAATTGCTACAGCCAGCATTGTCAGTGATGGTATATACAAGAGGTTTACTCCGGTAAAATTAAAGAAATTCATACCTTTAGGATACAATTTGATGTTACTGATTTTTTCTAAATCCTGAGTGTTTAGATTTAATTAGTTATATCATACATTTTAAAAAATTAAATAATTTATTCTATGAATGCATGAGATATTAGATGAAATGAGGACAATACCATTCATAAAAATTACTTCATCTCAATTTTATATCAATAGTTAAATTAATAATCTCTACCAATTTTTTATATTACCCATAATAAATTCAGTGTGACAAAAATGTATTCATTATAAGCACTACTACAACTACTGCTAGCAAGAGTGTAGTTTAGAGAAAACTGCAGCTAAATCTTTCTTTGTTTTCATTTCATTATTCAGTTAATAAGATCAAAACAGGAGGCAAGTAGCAAATTTCTATGTGAGAGGATCAGCTACTCAAATATCTGTATTATTTAGTTCAGATTTATGAGAGCTGATGGAGGGTTACATCTCTCTTTCACATCTATTTGTGGAAGTCCAGCTTACTTCGACAGTACTGAACGGGCCTTTCATTATTATACACTCTCTTGGTGAATAGTACTTGATGACTGAACCAAGAAGGAAAAAAGATGATCAAGATAAAGTAAATTCATCAAACACAAACTAGAAAATGTACAAAAGTAACACAGGTCAATGGAGTATGGTGATACTATTTATCATGTTATAAAGTTAGTGCATCTGGATAAGATCCCAAAGTCTGAATTACAAGACGGTGCCTTTCTGCTGACCTTCTGAAGCAGAGTTTAGTTTTCAGAATTCAGAAGTATAAGAGTTTAATATCAATACTGAATTATTCTGCTGCAGTGAAGGTACAAGAATGTGGTTTGTCTCAATGCAAATGTGATAAAGTCATCTGTTTCTACACTCTTCAAACCTTAAATGATAGTACATTCTTTCTTACTCATTTCCTCAAATGGCACTTTTGCTGATTGTAAACAGTAACCTTTTAGAAAGACTGTTATGCTAATGCATACCTCTTTAGAAGCTTCCTTAGACATTGAGTAAATAGATAAATAAGTTTGCTTGTAACAGAAGGATTTTTATCAAGGCAAACTCACCAACTGTTTAGATTCATCAGATGGTGTGATTTAACTGTCTTTCTCCCAAGGAAAATTATCAATAATCTATCAATCTCATCTTTTCTCTCAATTGCTTTTTAATGCTGTTGGGAAGGGGAAAGAATATAGAAGAATCATATTCTTTTCCCTGGAGAGGTTCATTTTCCCGTGCTGCTTGGATCATATACTTCATCTACTTCAGTCTAAGAAATGCTTGTTTCCTGTCTAGGATGTTTTATCAACAGACACAGTGAAGCCAGTACAGGTGTTCTGATAAGGTGTAATCAGAGCTGGCTGCCTTTCCCAGATTAATCAAGTCCTGGTAGAAAAAGACTACAGCAAAAAACATAAGGTTTTGGGTGAAACCATCCTTGTATCTTGTAGGAGACCATGTGATGTGGTATCCTGTGGACTGTCTTTTCTCTGTGGTTTAGGCTTGCTATTTTGTACCACAAAATCTGCCAGAGCACTTCAGCAAAATTCTAAGAAATCTGTCTGTTGTGGGTTTTTTTTCTTTTTTTCTTTTTTTTTTTTTGTTTGTTTGTTTTCTTTTTAGTGTCATTTTTATTTCTTAACAGGTCTTTCTGCTAGTAACATGAATGCTGAATTAATCAGTGGAACTATCTCATATATATTCAGGTGGTGAGAGCTACTTTTCCGCTTGCAGAATGACAGCACCATAAAGGCAATCAGCATTTTCAGAGTTAACTATATCACCTGACTCAGTGCAGGTTGTGGCAAGCAGCTTTGGAAGACAGAAGGAAGGCTAAAAATGTCTTACACCTAGAACAGTCATTATTACAGAAAATATCTGTCATGCTATTGTGGCATGATTGCATTTCATGACATTTGTGAGACATTCTAGCTCTGAGGCTGATGTAAGGTGTTCAATTTGTCTGCTGACTTCGAGCAACCTGAGATTTGCCAATATTTTGATAAGTGGCCACAGTAAGATTTAAAAGGGCGGTTTGACAGAACATGAAATCATGCAGCTGGAAAAGGAATAGTTGCTTTGGACAATTTCGGCATGGCTGTGTGTCTCAATACAAAGACACTTTTTTTTTTTTTTAACTAGAATTGTCTAGAAAATATTACTTAAAAAGTGGACTGCCACAGGAATTGCTCTGACTAAGCTAATGCAAGGACTGGAATTAAGGACTGTAATCAAAAGACCAAGATCAAGAAGCAAAAGCTGAATCAAAGGCAAGGTAGGAGCATGCCCAGCACACAGTTCAGCTGTCAGTAATCCTAGCAGTTCAGTACTGCAAGGCAGGTCCTGAGAGAGCTTGTGGGGCAGATATGAGTACAGCTGCAGACTGATGAGTACAGTAGTCATGACTGGTCAGCTGGGAGCCCAAACAGGGCCCCAGCACAGGGACTGCTCCATTTATGCTTCTGGTGTAAAGGCAGAGCACTGAGTAATACAGCAGTAGTGGAAACAGCATGGATACCTATCAATCATTTAGGCTTAAAGGTCAGGCTTTATTTCTCACACAGTTTGGTCAGGTTATCAAGATGTAGGAGATTGGCTTCTGCCAGAATGCTGTCTGATATTCAATAATCCAGGCAGAGCATAATTGCAACTGACAGTAAGTTTATTCATAGAAGTTCTTATTATTTTCTGCCAGAGTGAGATTATAGGTCTACTACTAGGAAGACTGAAAACCTGACAAGGAGATTTACATTACATGGACAGGAATAATTTTTTTTCTGTACTGTCAAGAGGCTTGTGCTGCAAACCTGCTGATATTTTGATCAATAGTGCACTCTTGACACTTAAGTCTTTTGCAATGAAAGATGCAAAATCTCTTTGGGTACTAAAGATCAGTCTTTCCCAATCAGTTTTACAGTGTAACATAGCATAACTACTTAGCAAACATCTCTGCAAAATTTGTCTCATTTTTGACTGCTATCAAGCACCATATTATCATGAAAATAAATGTCCAGGTTCAAACAAAAAAGTACATGCAGCTATCATTTTGAAAAGAAGGTGGGGAAAGGATTTTGGAGAAAATAGGCTGTCTATATTTATGAAGCAGCCACTTCTGCATCACATCTACTCAAATTCTTTCTCTTACCATATCCAGACACATTTCCAAGCATTTAGTTCTTTCTCTCAACATCATTGCATTTACAGCTTTAACATTTTCTCCCGCAGGCACCATTTGTAGGGCTTTTCTCAGTTCAGATCCGATTGCTATCCATTGTTGCTATTAGGAAGGCATCAGGTTTCCAGTTTAACATGTTAGTGATGAATTAAAAAAAAAATCATATCTGAATAGGAATATTCAGGCTTATATTTGTGCTCTGTAATCTTGATAAATCTGGTACATTTAATTTCTCTTTATTTGGCATACACTCTGTCCTGCTGTACTTCTGGGCTTCCCTGCCTCCAACAAAAACATCCACATTATCATTGATACAAGACCTGTATATCAACGTTTTAAGGAAATAGAAGATTTTTTTCCTACAGCATGTAACAGCATAAAAGTGAGGCAGACTACGCACGATTATCAGAAAAATGTGCTTGGATTTGACAGCCAGGCTCTCCACGATGCTTTGCTCCATGAAGAAGAATTAAAATATTGGAAAGAGTAAAATTTCTTCTGCTGGAATAGCTGCATTGTTGGCTTGTTTTGGGAGAACTGTTTAAACTGTGATATCATTCTTTGTCTGCTTAGGCACTGCATAAACACAAATATAACAACAGATCTCTTATTTTGTTTGAGGAACAAGTTTATATTCACTGGTAAATGCATGAGAATTATGTACACAACTTTATGCATACAGACAGACTGTGATAAAAGAAGCCAAGTGCCACTGATAAATCTTTGTAGTAATGACCAGGCCAATGCTAAAAACTAGGAAATATCATTTGGATTCCATAATCTTTAATTCTGCTGAGTCTTTGAGCAAGTATGCCAACCATGATGAGTAAATAGTTGGTTTTGCTTTGTTTTAATCATAGACAAGCTGTGAGATTTCATATTTAAAATAATTCACAGCAGAAATGTAACATAATTGTGACATCCAGTCTTACTGAAAATAGACATATCTAGACTAACTGTGGTGCAGGAAAAAGCCCCACATAGTAACAATAAAATAATTATTTTAAAAAAGCTGTTGATAATCTACTTGTCTATTTAGACTTTGTTTTTCAACTTGCTTATTTCATTCAAAAAATTAAAGGTGACTGCTCAATGCACCCAATTCTGTCAAGGTTTTATGTAGTACCTGGCAACAGGTAGCACTAATACAATTCCAGAATTTTGGCCTTTTACTCAGAGAGATCATTAAGAACAGTGGAAAAGGAAAAGTTTTACTAAGATTTATCAAACTTGTCTCCCTATATTGCAAGCTGAATAGTTTCAGAGCAAATACTGTTCATATCTTTTCAGATGTTTGTCCTAGGGTCAAGCTTTGGAACTGCCCTTTCATCATCTATTTGAAAAGAGAAATAATCTGTTTCTATTTCTTTTGTCTGAATTTTGTGGTTTTCAAATGTGTTTTGACTTATTATTTCCATTACAGAACTCAAGTTGTTTTAAGATAGATTATCTAATTTAGTTCAGTTTCACTAATTTTTATACTTCTTGGATAGTTAGACAGATGATTTATAAACTGCATGAGTGAAACAATCCTGAACGATCAGAACAATTCTGTTGTCCAATATGATACTCAACTTCCTTCAATTTATTCTGCATGCTTTCCAATGTATTGTATTTCTTTCAAAAAAATAGTACAAATCCAGAAAAAATAATGCTATGTTTATCCATTATGACAGTTTGAATTCAAAATTCACAATGTTCTCTTCTTTGGTCCTGAAGAAGTTTTCCCAAAAGGTTTAAGCTGCCTCAAGAGTGTCTTAGCTCTGCAGAAACAGGATACATTCAAAAACCAGAATTATTGGCAGTTTTCTATTAGTCACTAGTGACCAAAACAATCCAAGCCCCAGTAATGAATTTAAGTATTGCATGTTTGATGGTTATACACAATCCAGCCATACCTGAAACTCAGATCACTGCATCCCTGGGTTAAAACAGTGAGTAAATACACCTTTATTTGCCAGTTAAGCTGCTTTACAATAAAGGTGTTGCTTTAACATTCATCTTGAAACAATATAAACCTATGTTCTCTTGCTTCTGCCAGAACAACTATTTCTGCAATCAAAGGGACAGTTGGATTCAGGAACCCAGCTGGCTCGAAACAAATTATTTTTTGTTTCCTTAGGTATCAGCTGCATTGGCTGATTGCACTGACCATGCACCATCATGATCTCCAATGCTGCAGTGCAAGACCTGTGATGTGAATTCAGGAGTAGAGCAAACAGTAAGACTGACTGTGATAGAATTAGTGACAAATAAGATAAACTGTATAATTAAGGGCCTGAATTCCCACCTTCTATGAGCTGTAAATGTTAGTTATCACTCTTTTGAAATTATGTAAAGGTGGATAAGCTAGCCCTTGAATATCAGTTCACATATTGATTAGCACTGGTAGAAATAAAACACACAAAAAGAAAACAGCTTGTCCTGAAATAAAGGGAATGAGAATTTTCTGTTGAGAAACATATTATCTAGCCAAAGATTTACCGTCTCAGCTTAACAGAGAAATCAGTTCTGGAATAAAGCTATACTTTCTCATCTAGGAGACTTTTTCGAGGCAGTATCCCTAACAACTCTTTTGTGATGACAATAAAAAGAGCTGCTCTTCCTGCTAGATGATAAGAACTTCAAAACCACTAATTCATTCTCGCTCCAGATTTACCACTCTCCTTTACTGTAAATTTAAAAAGTATTCAGAAAGTATCACAATTGCCCTCTTCCTCCCTGTAAGAATGCTATTCAGTTAAGTAAATTATAGTAACAGATCACTTATGGTTTCTAAAACCAGAAACTAATGTGACTCAAATTACTAAGTACAGAGCAATTTTCAAATGTTTTCCTTCTAGTTTAGTGTTTGTGTAACTGAAGTAACAGTTCAAATCTACTTTAAATCCTAATAAGGATCTTGATTTAAACCTGAAGTTAAATTCTAGAATTATCTCGCATTCTATGTACTACAAAATACTCACTTTAATAAGTGAATAGTCTGCTATGTAGTGTATATCTAATAAAACACACTAAAAAGAGAAAAAATATATTAATGATTTATATTGTCATTATTATTTAGAAAATTACATTACATATACTTTCACCAAATTATGTGCTCACTTACTTGTCATCAAAGAATATCATCAATGGCAAAGAGATGGGAATTTTTAGTTTGTAGGACATCAACAAGTTGCATATCAAATACAAAGCAACAGCCACAGTTTATATGCACAATTTTGTTGTAACTGGAAGCACAGAAATACTCCATAGAACTCCATAATTCAGTCTCAGTGTTTTTGCTGTGCCGTTCAAATGCATAAGTGTGAATATTATCTTAATCTGCAATTCTATCACAAACCACCAATACCTTCCAATTCTCATTCAAGCTTGCAAATATTGTAAAACTTGTTGAAGGTACATTCACTATTGGTATATAGTTTAAATTATTCCTTATCCAGTTGATACACACCAAAATAAAGCTTCCTCTGAAGGGCAGCAAGGGGTTTTAAGCTTTCCTGTAAGTACAGCAAGATGTGCTCTCGTATGAACATACTGTCATTAAAACACTGAAAAGGTCTTCCTAAAAATGTCTTAATTTACTTTCCTTCATGGAAAAGTTCTAAGTCCATGCTTGATCATTTTAAATTTCTGCCGTTGAGTGTTCCCATCTATTTTTGAGGTCCTGGTGTACCTGATCTATATATTCATCCTCATCTGCTCCTTTTCAGTTGTTGCACCACTCTAAAGGACAAGCTTGGTCATCTCCATTTTCTCTGTCTCTTAAGCAAGCTTTGCTAGGGTCTTCTAGCAATAAAACAAAGAAAGCTATGAAACACAAAATCAGCACAAAGTCCTCAAAAAGATTCCCCTTCTGAAAGGCAGATCTTGGTCCTAATAATTACAAAGCCAAAGATTCATACCTCCAGCATCTGACTTTAATGAAGAGAATTGAATGGTTTCCTTCTGTGATGACAAGCATAAGCAGGCAAATTATATCAATTTCTTACAAATGCAAAGACTAAAATGATACAATGTGAATTTCTGTAAACAGACCAGATACCTGTGTTACTTTTCATCACCACACAGAGTGCCAATAGAATCTTGTGTCTTGCTGACACTGGTAATGTGGTCATGGAGCAGACATGGTCATGTTGACAAGTATGTGATTGCTGGTGATGAAATTAGCATGCTGTGAAGAAAAAAGCTACAGAACTCCTTGTTGCCTCCAGCAGAGAGGAGAATGGGAGATAATTTCCTCCTCATCATTCACATATTTTTCCTCACAGCAGAAAGAAAGAGATGAAAGGGCTAAGGAGCTAGTTAATCATTGACTGAAGAAAGGCAACATCACCAACAGAAAAACATAGATACAGTGTCAGGTTGTTATCATAACTACTTAGTGATTCCTGATTAATGCCATTTGATAAGAGTCTGAGGACCACCTGAGTTGAGGATAGTTGCAGTATTTGCTTCTAATCTTCTCTGCTGTGGTGGTGAAGGACAATACACTTATTAAGTCTTTTCATGACAAAGCACAATATTTTCTCAAAAATCTCAGCACTGTTCCTTATTTAATGAGGAAAAAAAAAAATCAGTAATAAGAGTGCTCATGTGTCCTCTCTCATCTACAACTTTCAAAATCACTAGCAAATATCAACCACATATTACAGAAAAACAATTATAAATATGTTGTGGTCTTGCAGAATTAATAAAAATGGGCAGTCGAGTAGAAGATAGACATCTGATTAATGCCCTTCTAATGGTGAAGTTTCGCAGTTAGCTTAATATTATTAGTTAGTTTATTTAAATCTATAGGTTTAATAACCTATAGGAAAAATAGGCTAATAAATGCCGTCTCTGTGAAAAATGGCGCCTGTCCTTTATTAAATTACTGCAAATCAAAGAAGGACCAAAATGACAGGAAACTCAGCCTCACTTGTTCTGCTGTCAACAGAACAGCTGCTTTTTTTCCTCCTACCTTTCCCTTTTTGCTTGCAGACTAAAACTCTAAAATATTTTAACTGTGGGACACCATATTACCAAATTCTTCCTTTGTGCATCTCCCACAAGAATTTTGGGGTCATTTCCACCAGAACTGTATAAGTAAGGCTAGAATCTTTCTTTCTTTCTTTTTTTTTTTTTTTTTTTTCCTAAATAGTGACATGAAGTAGTGGAGTAATGCAACCAAGTATTATGCCTCTCTACAATATAGTTAATGTACTTCGATGGTCATATAAGGTTGTTGCAACATGTTCCAACTTGTAAAGAAGTTGTTGATTTTGTTTTTTTGCTTCTTGTTAAGGTAACACTTCAGCATCCTGCAAGAGTCCTTGCCCAGGGGTATTGCTGCCCAGCAGCCCTTAGCAGGCCATCTATCTTCCTGCTGACAGAGCTGGATACATGACAAATCAGTTTAAACTTAAAAATGGGCTGCTGGGAGGAAGTTCCAAGGTACTTGATGAGGTGATGAACATTCTTTCTGTTTTCCAGTATATAACAGTATTCTCATTCTGCACTTAAATATTTGCGATTCCCAGAATGGTTTCACAGTTGTTGATAATTCTGAGAATAATCCGAATAATGTTATATTCTTTATCTATAATTAAATACTTCCTTGCTGTTATGCTTTTTAGTGAGGGAACTTAGTCCATTTGGGATACTTGGAGATGCAGAAAACTGACTGTACATATTTAGGAGATGTAACCCTAGTATTACAAAATAGTTCTGATCACTGTATTTCTTGAGAACTGAATGACTCTGGAAGAGGGCCCCAGAAGATCTGTTCTACAATGTTCAAATTCTCTTTCCTTAGATCAGACTATGCATTACTTTTAAAGCCAGTGCTTCACTGTTTACAGTAGAAACTTCTCTGTCTTTGCTTTATCTGTGCTTTGTGCTGAATCAGCTTTTATTTTGAGAATAAAATACATGTATAGCAGATATATTGTTCATTTTTCTCTTGTGCATTTATTCTAATTTTTTAAGGAATGACCACATATTAGAGACATGACTGAGTATACAAATAAACCCCACATACCCAGTAGTGTTTAGTAAAGAAAGCAAGCATTCTTTTCCTTTGTAAAAATACATTGATCTATTGCATAATGACTAGATTCATTGTGAATGAACAGCCTTGTCCAATAAAAATTTTTTTGCTCTCTGGTATTTAACATTTTGATTTGAGCATTCCTTGTTATAGAATGGCATATTATTAGTCTGTAATAACTTCAGGAAGCTTTCATAACACACATTCAGCCAGACTTAACAACATGAGGCTTGGCACAGCTTACTTCTAAGATCTTTTTGGTGTTTGTCATGCCATACTCATTAAATTAACATTTGTTGGGAAGATCTCTTCCCCTTAGAATCCAGCTTTTTTGACTCAGCCCATCTAGGATTTATGCAGGACTGTTGAGTTCAAAGTCCTTCAGTAGAAAAAGGTTTTTCTACAGTAGTGGGCAAACTGGCCATTCCATTAGCAAAAATTAATTCAGTGCTTGAGGAAAACATCCTATATACAGGTTTAAGACATATGGTTAATGAAAAAGTTTGGAAAAGGGTGTCAGACAGCACTTCCTGAGAGGGATCATACTGTTCTAATTGACTGTAGCACTGTCGTTTGCAAACAAACAAAAGGTCTTCTGTGGGTTCAAAAGAGAGATTTATGAATCCTAATGGACATGCATTCTGCACCGTTATATTCTATGGTTTTGCAGGTTAGTGGAAACCTATAATAGGTTAATGTAATGATTGAGTTACTTTGCCTATCAGGATGACAGAACAGACGTAATCGATTGCCAGCTTCCATGATAGCTTTCTGCATACACAGAGTTTCAACATTTGGATTTTAAGAGAAGCATCACACCACTTTCCCTCTCTAAATGATGTATTGTTAAATAAAGACATAAACTGTAAACATATGTTTAAAACAATGCACTCCAGAAGCAGCTGGGGAAAAGTTCTGTATGTAAGAGAGTATACATACATACATACATACATATATATATGTATATACAAGTACCTTATAAAAATTAAATTTCTACAGCAATTCAGCTCTAAAAATGAGAGAGATATTGCTAATTGCCTGGTACTCCACTCTGTTATAGTTTTAAGATCTATACTAGATCAATGCAGTCTAACTTTTAAGCCATGAGCATTTAACATTAAGTTATATACAAAAAACAAGCAAATAAATTCAATGGAGGTGAAAGCAATGTCTTATTTTCCTTCACTAGTTAGTAATATTTTAGAGAAGAATGACCTGACTGTTTGGAAAGTGGATTGATTTTTGCAGTCTGGAGCCTTACACCTTCAATAAATGCAAAGACCGGCAAGTACTGCAGCATGATTTTAATAGTAGGCAATAAGGCACTGCTAAACCATTTCCTGGTTGATTTTTCATTTGTATTTAAATAGAAGTGATTGATCTGACATTGCAGAAACATCAAAATTAAGTGGTTTTATTATTACATCTTTATCAAATGTAGGCTATTGCATCCAGAACTTGAAAAACTAATGAAGCGGAAAACAAAAAGAAGGATTGTATGCTCAGATGAGCTAAATTTCTTAAGAAAATGAAACTAAGAATTGTTCCTCACTGTGATCATTTGTATGGAATCTCATTCCTAAGAATGCATATGCTTAGCATTAGTGGAAAAAGCAAAGTATTCTACAGAAGTTCATGAAGCTGATGAAGAGTCTGGAGGACAAGTCTTATGAGGAGTCCCTGAGGGAGATCGAGGTGTTTAGCCTGGAGAAAAGAGGGCTTGGGGATGATCTTGTCATTCTCTACAACTACCTGAGAGGAGGTTGTAGGTAGGTGCGGGTCAGTTTCTTTTTCCCAGGTAACCAGTGTCATGACAGGAGAAAACAGCCTCAAGTTGTGCCAGAGGAGGTTCAGATTGGATATGAAGGATAATTTCTTCATTGAAAGGGCAGTCAAGCATTGGAACAGGCTGCCCAGAGAGGTGGTGTAATCACCACCCCTGGAAGTGTTCAAAGGGCCTGTGAATGTAGCACTTGGGGACATGGTTTAGTGGTGAATGCAGTGGTGTTGGACTCGATGGTCTTAGAGGCATTTTTTAACCTAAGCAAATCTATGATTCGGTGAAGGATGATGATAAAGGTATATTCTTCTCACTTATGCACTTGTATCTGTACATCAAAGTGTACTATCCATATATATATATATACACACATCTATATATATGCGATACACTTACAATACCAAAACAACCAAATGAGAACTGGAAACACTGTAGTTCTTGTCTTTAATACCACCCAGAACAGATTTATTGTTGATAGATTAAAAGTGTTAGTCTTAGACCACTTAAGATGAGTCCCTTATTCTACAGAGGATACATTCTTATGTATCAGGTATTAAACATTACAATTCTGCAGTGCATCTGACACAACAGCACAGAGCATGTATCTAAACAGGTAGCAATATCTAATCTTAAGAGTCACCTAAGGAAATTCTCCAACCATAAGAACAGGAAGAGTTGCAAAATCAAACACAAAGAAACCAACACTAACAGGTCAATTTGTGCATTGTGACACACCTGTAAAATAACCTGGATTTCCCCCCTCAGGCAAATATACATTATGACACAGCTTTAAAGTATAAGACCAGGTACTACTTTCCACTTGACCCCTGGTTTATTCAGACTGCTCTCACTGAAACTATTTTGATTCGAAATATGGTTTAACTGTAATCATAAGTTTTAACCTCTCATATTACTCCATATACACCACCGAAACAGTGAAGTGACAATAGAATTGGTAACTTCCTTGCAGTCTAAAAAAAAAAAAAAAATCACAGTTTAAAAAAAATTACAGTTTTATCTGTAAAAGGTCCTTTTAAGAAAATGGATAAACTCATTGTTTTCATTAGCCTCAGGTGCAAATGCAAGTTATGTGTGTTTCTGCAATTTAGATCACATATATCTTGAGAAAGAACCAGAAAACAAAGAATCCTTACCAGCTGTCTGCAGGTTTTTCAGTTCATATGACTTACTATCACCCAGAAATCCTCTAATAGAGAGGAGAACACGGTCTCATTTTCTATGACATTTGTTCTTTTAGCCACCTGATAACTAATGTCCCTCTGTGGTACTCTCTCTCTGTCTAAAGCCATTCCCCTTGTCTTATCACTACATGCCCCTGTGAGAAGTCCATCTCCAGCTCTCTTGTAGCCCCTGTTTAGGTACTGGAAGGCTTCTGTAAGGTTTCCCTGGAGCCTTCTCTT
Source organism: Corapipo altera (assembly GCF_003945725.1). Classification (NCBI taxonomy): domain Eukaryota; kingdom Metazoa; phylum Chordata; class Aves; order Passeriformes; family Pipridae; genus Corapipo; species Corapipo altera. The sequence goes on along the minus strand of NW_020884921.1, from coordinate 564,474 downwards.
CTCCAGGCTCTTCACCAACCCCTGATGAACACCACCAGGTCTCCACTTGGATATTGACTACAACTCTTTGAGTGTGACCACCCAGACAATTCCTTATTCACCAAGTGGTCCACTCATATAATCCAGTTCAGGATGTCATGTGGGACAGAATCCAAAGTTTTACACAAGTCCAGGTGAATTATGTAGTTTGCTCTTCCCTTATTCACCAATGCTGTAAAACTATTGTAGAAGGCCAACTAATTTTTCAGGCACAAATTGGCCTAAGTGAAGACATGGTGGCTGTCACCAATCATCTTCTTGTTTTCCATGTGCCTGAGCATACTTTTAAGGAGGATCTGCTCCATAGTCTTGTTGAGCACTGAAGTGAGAGCAGCCTGTAGTTCTCTGGGTCTTCCTCATTTCCCCTTTTAAAAATGAAGTTTATGTTTATCCTTTTCCAGTCAGTGGGAACTTCATTAGATCACCATGACTTTTCAAATATGATGGGTAGTGGCTTAGGCATTTCTTCAGCCAGTTCCCTTAGGACCTGTGGATGCACCTCATCAGGTCCCATGGAGTAGTGCACCTTCAGTTTCCTTAGATGTTCTCCTGCAATGGGTGGTTCTTCACTCTACCTGTGCCTGACTTTGCCCTTTGTGACTTTGGCAGTGTGGCTGGAGCACTCACCAGTAAAGGCTGAGGTAAAAAGGTCTTTAAGTATCTCAGCCTCCTCCATGTCCCAGGTCTCCTATTTTCGTCTGAAGAGGGGCCACATTTTCCCTACGCTTCCTTTTACCACTGGTATACCTGTAGAAGCTTTTCTTTTTGCCCTTGAAGTCTCTATCTAAGTTTAATACTCGCAGTACTTTAGCTTTCTTAACCTTATCCCTGGCTACTCAGAAAAGTTCTCTTTATTCCTCCCAGAACACCTGTCCTTGCTTCCACCATTTGTAGGCTTCGTTTTTGCGTTTGTCCAGAACCTCCTTGCTTCTTATCCAGAAATTCATCCATGCAGGCCTCCTGTGGTTTTGCCTGAGTTCCTCTTTGTTGAAATGTATCACTTATGAGCTTGGAAGAGGTGATCCTTGACTATTAACCAGCTTTCTTGTGCTCATCTTCCCTCCAGAGTTTTATCCCATGGTGCTTTATGAAGCAGATCCCTGAAGAGGCCAAGTCAGCTCCCGCAGTTCATTTCAGTAAACTTGCTGTGCTTCCCCCTCATTGCCCCAGGGATCTTGAACTACACCATTTCATGATCACTACATCCCAGGCTGACCTTGAGCTTCACATTCCCCTCTAGCCCCTCCTTGTTGGTGAGAACAAGGTCCAGCACAGCATCTCTCCTTGTAGGCTCCTCTATCACTTGGAGAAAGAAGGATTCATCAAAGCATTCCAGGAACTTCTTGTTCTTGCAAGAGATGTTGGGTCCCATGAGGACCAGGGCTTGTGAATGTGAGTCTGCTCCTGTCTGTCTGTGGAGGGATTCATCTGCTTGGTCTTCCTGGATGGGAGGCCCGTAGCAGATCCTCACTGTAATGTCACCTGTCCCTTCCCTCCCTTTAATCCTGACCCATAAGCTTTTGGTCAGCTCCTCATTCACCTCCATTCTCATCCATCCATGCACTCCAACAGGACAAGACATTTGTTTGCATAGAGGCATTTGAGTTGCAAACCCACTTACTGGCTAGAGTGGCTGGAATTCCTTTGTGCTGCCCTTCAGGTGTTCTCCTGCTGACTGTGATCCCTCTCCAGGCCCTGGGCATCTCTTACTGGTTCTGGCATCAAACTGGTATGACTTGGATAGCCTGAGGTTCCCCTGCCCTTGGCAACCACAGTAGTTCTTAATGCCCATACCCAGTTACTGCAGCAGTCTTGTACGGTCCTTCAAAGGCAGAATCCAACACTTCAACATTTTGTCCAGTGGGAGAGACAGAAGGAGAAGTTATGAATAATCAAATGCTCAAGTATGTTCTCTAAGATATTGGAAGAAGCTCCAAACATGGAAAAACTTAGGAATGATATAAGCCTCTTGGCTCCTGCAAAGGTCTGTTGAAATTTATTGGCCAAATATTTGTGTACTATTACAGTTTTACCAGCTTTTTTTTTTTTTTTTTTTGGGAGAGGGTGGGGGGGTGTGGTGGAGCGAGGATGATTTTAATGGAAAAAGAAAATAAAGCAGTGACGCTAACACATACATCCTGACTTTAAGTCATAGGGGTATGTCTCAATGACAGTCATTAAAAAAGAAGCACACATAGTGGTAGAACGTGTTTCCAGGATGTGCCTGTACTTCCTCGAAATATTAGCCAGGAGCAGACACCAAGCATGGACGTTTTTCAAACCGAGTAGATTAAATCTTTAAGAACTAGAAGCTAAAAGCTACAAAACAGAGAAGTGGCACTACCTGAACGGCCAGCCCTGAACCGGCCCGTTCCAGCTGTGACCCATTCCTGCAGGAACAAGCGGTGCTTTCCATGAAGCTATTTATTCGTACGTAGAAAAGCCCGACCCAAGCCGGACCTTGGCAGCGGCTCACAAACGTGCCTGTTGTTCCATGGGCAACCGGTATGCTATGGAAAGGTGCGTCGGGGGCTTTGCTAAACAACGCGGATGCGGGGGGTCGTTCTGTCCCTCTCTTCCTTCTCCCCCTGGCCGCCGCAAGGCCCAGGCAGCACGGCAGAGTCCCACGGCATCCCTCCCGCTTCCTCCCCCAGCCTCCTCGCTTTCTGTCGCCGAGGCTGCCACACAACGACGGCCGACGGGGCGGCGGCAGGAGCGGCGCCATCGCTGAGTGGCGCCTCCGAGCGGCCAGGCCGCCCGGGGGGGAGGAGGCAGCTTCGGGCCGGCCCCGCCGCGCCGAGACAGAGGTAGGGAGCAGGAGCGGGGCTCCCCTCCTTCCCCAGGGGGAGCGGGAGGGGGGGCGGCTGCGACTCTCCCCGGCTTCTGGAGCGGCGGGGCCGGCAGGGGTGGGGCTGCGGCCGTGACGTGACGGCTCCGGCGGCGGCGGGGCCGGGCGGGGACTCGCTCGGCGCTGAGCGTGTGCGCGGCGGCCCCGGGAGCTCCGGCGGCGGCACCGGTACCGCTCTGGCCGCAGGAGGAGGTGCCGGACTCCTGCGCCGCGTGCGGGCAGCGAGGAGCAGCGGGGCGGCCCCGGAGGCGGCCGGAGGAGGAGGAGGCAGGGAGCGGGGAGCAGCGTCGCTTGGTCGGCCCCGCGCCGCCGCTGCCGCCAGTTCCCCTCCGAGCGCTCTCCTGCCGGGGAACTCGATCCGCTCCCGGAAACTCTCGTGTCGCCTCTTGCCGCGCCGGCGGGGTGATCTCGACACGGCTCCTCGCCCCGGCGCAGCGGGCGGGGGAGGGGGGGCCGGGGGGCAACTTCTCGCACTTCTCCGGAGGAGGGTCCGTGCCGCCTCTCTCCGGGGGCGGCGGCGCCCGCGGTCCCCGCCGCGCCGGAACAACTTTCGGCCCCGAGCGCAGGGCGGCCGAGCGGGGCCCGGGCGCGCCGGCCGCGGGGGGAGGAGTGCGGCGGAGTCGGCCCGGCGGCCGCGGAGATGAAGCTGAGCCGGCAGTTCACGGTGTTCGGCAGCGCGGTCTTCTGCGTTGTGATCTTCTCCCTCTACTTGATGCTAGACCGCGGCCACTTCGACCACCCGAAGAGCCCCCGGCGGGAGGGCACCTTCCCCAAGGTGAGCGGGGCGGTGGCCGGGGGCGGAGAGGGGGAGGTGGCGGTGCCGCCAGCGGGGCTCCTTTCTCTCCCCGCCGAGATTCTCGGGCTGCGGGGGGCGAGCGGAGCAGCTTCCGGGCGGCGCTGCCGCGGCTCCGCCCGGCCCGGGGCTGTGCGGGGAGCGGGGTGCGGGAAACAGCCCACCTGGCCGGCCTGGTAGGGGGACAAGCGCACTTCACCCCGGCAGGACGAGCTGGAGGCTGCGATGCGGCTCCCGCCGCCCCGGGGGCTCCTCGGGCGGGCAGCATAGCAAGGGTGCGGGGCTCACTCTGGGCTGTGGGAAGCGGTGCTGGAAACAGGAGCTGACAGGGAGAGCTGGGAATCCGAGAGTAGAATCTCAGCCGTGTCAACAACAGGTAGGTTTAGGGAAATGCTGACTTCGCTGCTGCTTTCCGTTCCACTGTGCCTTACTTGGGAGCCGTAACCGGCTGACCCGACTGCGCCGCGTGGTTGAAAGATGCAGCTCTTCACTTTCCTCCGTTGTCTGTGTGAGGGAGAAATTCAAAAACTGTGCGTGGCGATTGTGATAAGGAATGTTTGGCCGTGACAAGAAACATGTATTTCACAGAGGTCATGGTGTGCTGTGCAGAATAGCAGAATGCTGCTGGGTATAAACAGCTGTGTGTTTTTATAGTAGTGGACAAAAAAAACCCCAACCCAGAAAATGAAGTTATAACCTATTTATGCTTGCACGGTACTTATTTTTATTGGAAACAAATGAAAATTTATTCTAGTACTGCACTGAATTCACTTCAAGTGAATAGAATTCCAGAAGATGGTATAAAAAATAACAGTTATCTCTCTGTTAGAACCGCTATTGTTTAATTTAATGCAAAAGTAATTACTGATACCATTTTGTTAATGGTAAAGATAAAAACCTTTACTTAAATGTAAAGAAAGGGAGCAGATCTGTTCTACCCTTTTTCCTCCCAGTTACAGTTCAAAGGTCAGCCACTAGTTTTTGCAGGAATGAGGAGAAAGGAAAGAAGAAGCTCAGGAGATGGAAGAATGAAAGACAAGACTGGCTACAGCAGCTGTGTCTGTTCAAAATGTAACTCCAACAGGCGAGTAATGCCACGTGTTACACTTGTAACAGCTAAGTACAGGTGCTGCTTTGGTGATACAGTTGGTAACTTCTGTAAAGAAATCACTTAATGTGTCGTTATTTCACTAGCTGAGTTTAATCCAGGTGAAGTATAGAACTGGAAAGTTCATCCATTGGTGGTTTTTTTTTTTTTTTAATGTTCGATTTTGGTTTGAAATACTCGAGTGAATAAGGAACACTTATTAGACATGTTTTGTCTTCTGTTGTCACTGTCTTTCAGCTGAAGTTTCTGTCTGTATTCTACAAGGGTCTGAGGTGTAACATGGTCTTTTTTCTTGTGAGGAAGCGTCTGGGACCTTAATCTGTTTTTAGGCCTCTTCCTTCTATGTGATCTAGTCAGTTAGATACCAACATTTCTCCTTCCATACTCCTTTCTCTCAGTCTTCTAGAACAGTCTGTCAGTGTTTACTCTTTTTGTTTTTTCCATGTCTAAATTTCTTTGAGGCTTCTTATTCTTATTGGAGAATCTTCTGCCTATCGCCAGTCCTTCCTTCGGGTGAACAGTTACCTTTTCCTTTCTTATTGCTTTATCCTTTGAGAAAGTTAAAGGTGAAATTGACATGATTTTGTCATTTGCTTTTGCTACTCATATGATAGAAATTTTTCACTTTGTTGTAGCTGTGAAACCTCTGACATCTGGCAAATGCTTTCATAGCCTTATAATATCAGTTTAAAATTAATTCAAACCATGAAAAGTGGAATAGAAACCTCCAGAAATATTTGAAAGAAACAGCTTCAATACCACTACCTCATATGACTGTTTGTGTCAGTGCAGTGTTGCCAAAGCTCAGAGTACTGTAAGTGAAACTAGCCACAGATGTAAAACCTTCAGGCTGTTTTTGTTTGTGAAAAACTATGGCAGCAGTTTGTAGATTTTAGAAGGCATCCTGTTTTCTGATAACAAAGGTCAGTATTTTTTGGCTTAGAAAGAGGAAGCAAGCCTTTTTTTTTTTTTTTTTTTTTTCCTCAGATATTACTGGTTTGATTTACTTCATACCTCTTTCTGTGCTGGCAATGTGCTGATTTTTCAGCTGGTAGTGTCTGTTAGTCTGCATTCACCTCAAGTGTCATGGTACCTAGTGCCAGTAGTAAAATTATTAGAATTGCTGCTTCATTTTCATTGCCATGTTTTCTTTCAGAGAAGGTGCCTTGGTCTCAAGGTAGTTTGCATCAGACTCAAGTCTTGTGAACCTGTCTTCTTTCAGGCTTCTCAGTGTAGACCAGTGAGTCAAGAGCTGCCCTTACAGAACTCGCATAACACTTTGAGAGTTTGGGTGGTTGTTCAAGGATACCAACAGAAATGTCTTGCAGAAATAATTTTTGGGCAGGATCTCCCAAGATGGGTGAATATCCATAGGCAGATGGCTTTATGTGCTCTCTAACCAAATACTTAAATGATTTTCACTGCTGTGCTAAACAGAACCTGTGGTCAGGCTTGGAACACAGCGGTGACATTGTGTCTTTTTCAGTGTTTGGATTGCAAAAGCTGACATCAGTAGTCAGTTTTACAGTGAGGTTTTTTCACACCTCTCCATGCTAAGGTGGCAATAGGGGCAGCTCTAATAGAACTTGAGGTAAGGTGATTTACAGCCTTGTCATCAGTGGTGGTGCATTGAAATCATAATACCAGAAGATCTCTCTGTTGCCATACAATGGAAGTCCCTATTAATTCCAGGAAGAATAGGTACTTATAGACTTACATGCAGGAATTACAAAGGAGAGGTCAGTGTCTTCATGAATCCTGCCTGTTTGTCTGACATGTATTATTCTTAGGATGACCATATCACAAACTCTGTCTTTCTGAGCCTGTTCCTAGCCATAGGATGCTCCTGTCTCAGGACATGTCTCAGAATATGATGTGTCCCAGTGTCCTATCTCAGGCTGGGTACCACGTTACAACATTACACAGGGATGAACTCAAGGTGCAGGAATGGTCTTAGGTGCATTTTTACTTTATTGTACCCATTGTCAGTAGATCACTGTGTAAGATTCTTCTAGTGGAATATAGTAGAAAAAGTGGTTAAGTGTATTAGTTTTGTCTGCAACAACACAGAATTTTTTGAGAAATCTTGTGTGACTGTAGAGTGGAGCAAGGTTCAAATTGGTGCTTAGTCCAGTGATATCTCTTGTGCAGCGTCAGCTACAAGTGATTTGTGGGCCAAATTGATAACTGCTAAATGAAAACTACATTCGAATCAAGTCTCTAGTGGAGTAAGTCCATAAGCAGCTTATGTTGAAGAGCCTGTGTAATGGTATACAGAGGAATACCAAATACTGATAGGCCCATATTTATCTACTCTGGATTTTGGACTCAAATAGAAAAAACAAAACATTAGCATAATGGCTTGTTTTCTCAACTAACTCTACCTTGACTTAGAACAGATCCATGAAGGCTATTGAGGTCCATGAAAGCTGTTCATTTACAGAAGGCTGTGAAATATTTCTTTTGATTCTACATTTGCACCTTAGCTTGCGTGACACTTTAAAAGTCCAACTGAAAAAACAAAATTAAGTGGAGGATTTGTAAGAGTGTCTTACTTCAGAAATGTATGGTCTTTTTAACATGGAAGTTAATTTTGAGTTAATTTATGGTTGAGTAAGGCGAAACAGCAACACATTGCAGCATCCTCTGTCAGTATATGATAGGTAATGCTTTGAACTTGAACTTTTTCCTCTAACTACTTTCACGTGGCTTGGTTTAGCTTTTATGGGACATATCTCCCCCCGTGTGCAAGATTGTTTTTGGAAATACATTTTTGATAGTCAAGTCTCCCATTATTCTGGTAGATAACTGGATTGATACCAAATGATTGATTTAATTTATCTTTGTTCTTTGTTTTAAAGTTTGTTAAAAGTCGAAGCACAAACATACTGCAACTTCCATGCTTACTATTTTCTTTTTCCTAAGCAATTGTTATTTGAAGATCCCTCTCTTTGCCCCCTCTGTGTTTTCTTCACCACCTCCCTCTTCGAATACTGTTATTTGAAGCTTACTCTGATCTCATGTGTGCTAACTGCTTTTATGGTTTTATAGACTCACTAATTGCACTGCATCGAACTAAGGTGATTGAGTACAGTTCGTCTAAAACCTGCTGGCTTGGTGTATGTTTTTGTTGGTTTTGTTTTGTCTTTTTTTTGCTTTTGTTTGTTTCCAATGTCCTTCCAGCAAAGCATTAGGTATCCTGGCTCTTGGTGGTACTGATAAAGCTTCTTTACTGGAATCATACTTTCAAGGCATCTACACAATGTATCAAATATTTCAGCATAAATTGCACAAGTGGTGATTGTTGCAGTGCAGGGTGTTATTTCATCTGAACTTGCCAATAATTTGACAGTAGTACCACTTGGCCAAAATATGAATCATGGAAGGGTGGAGCAGTAATAGCAGGAAATAAGGACTAAACACATGGCAGAAACACCAGCGGTTCTTTGATCTGTGTGTTGAACAAAGGCACCTTGTGAACTTTATTCTGGAGTGCCGCAGAGATAGCACTTCCCCTACTGTAAGAAGCTCTGCCTTCAGTTAGTCCTGTGTAGCCGCAGTGTATCAGCTGATGCTCGGTAGGTACTTTGCCCCACAAATACCCTGTAAACACCTTTTCTACACAGAGTTTGGCTATGTGCCTTGCCATAGTGAAGTAACTGAAATCAGTGGCTTACATGGGCACGTTTTTAAGTTGCATGTTCGGAGTAGTTGGTGTGTTTTCATGAGCTTGTTTGGGAGCTTTCCAGTCAATGTTGTGTCACACATAACAGGACTTGTGTTTGCAGAAATATTGGAAGCAGTGCGAGCAGGCATTTAGGAAATGTTTGTTTCACTCTAAAATGTGAATAGTGATCATTAAGGTTATCCATAATTTTGAATTGTCACTTTTTGACTTCTGGGCACTGAGAAATTATGGGTGCAGTGACTTTTACTAGCATTCTTACAAGTTTCACATTTGAGGAGACTGAATGTTGAGTGAAAAAATCCCCAAATCATCATTTTCCTGGATTTGAAACATGTTGACTGATTTTAAAAACAAACAAACAAAACCCTTAGTAAGTTCACAATCTAAAAGCCTTTAAATGTCACTGAGTGCAAAATAATTTAAATTTAGGATTACTTTTTCTCAGCTTGTAGTACATTGCAAAGGAGGAGCAGCCCTCTTTGTGAACATAATTACAGGTCAGTAACAATTCTTTGTTTTCCTAATGTTCACAGAGCGTTTTCATTGCTTGCTCGTTTTTTGTAAAGTTCTGGCTAAGCAGCAGTCAAGCAGAAGCTAATAGCCTCCCTCAATTACAGGCTTTGAATCTGTTGCAAAATGTTGAGCAAAATGTATTTTACAGAGTAGTAGCACTACCTATAATTGAGCAGTTCCTTCTGCTACCTAGAGTCAATGCCTAACTTAACTGTATAAACTATAACTGTATAAACTAAATGGAGAGAGGTTTTCTAGTTTATTCTTACTTTGAGCTTTTATTTTTCTAACATGTTAAGTTTTGACTTTGTTCAAATGAAAATAACTGTTATTAAAATGCTCATACTCCTAATGGCATATAAGCTGTGCTTCAGTCTTGTATTGCTAGCCATTTAAATAAGGATTTGGCTTAGGGTAGGAAGGGAAATCAAGAAGGAAATGCAACTGAAATGTATCAGTCACAGTGGACATTTTTCAGTTTAATTGACTTTGAGTATTTTTAGATTTCTCTCCATCTCCCTTTCTTTTCTCCTTGCCTTCAGATCACTGATGCTTGTGTCAAAACTAATCCCTAACAGCATGCCTTATATTTGTCTCTGTAAATTACATGAAACTTAAATCTAGTACAATAGTACATTAAGCATTCCTGTTATTGCTGCCTCTGGTAAAGCAAAATGTGGAAGTCCATCAGCTTCTTAAAATCTGTCTATCAGGCTGTTCCATTTTTGAATCAGAACTTTCCTAATTTTTTTTAAGAGAACAGACTTTTGTTTTGTAGTTATTTAATTCAGAAGAATTCCAGTGTCTTTATAAAAAGTGAGTTTATTTTAATAATACTTTAAAGGTAGGAAATTACTAAGAGGATTACTTATGTACTTTTCATTGTCATGAATGCACTTACGCCTTCTGCCCAGATCAATAAAGTCTTCAGACCTTCAATTGTCCTTTTAACTGGTGCACTGTATGCTTGTTTTTTGTTCTATGTCCTACCTTGCAAAGTGAATACATGCTGAAACAGTGTGTTCAAGTATTAAGCTTTGATGCTACACCAGGTTGCATTTTTGACTTTCACTGTTTTTTTTTTTTTCTGTGCAGGAGGTGACCATTTAATTCTGTATTTAGTATGTTCTGTTCACTGTACAGTGCTCTGATAGTGAATGCTTCCTTGTGTTACTATCTTGATATGCTGGCATCTCTTCAGAGGTTTATATCAAGATTTTAGCAAAGTTAGTACATGATTTCCAAAGATGTACCTGGATATAGTAATTGACAAAGACTGGTGCGGAAAACCATTAAGATGACTACCATTCAATGCTGCCAGAGTCCAGTTTTCTCACTGCTTGCTGTAATAAATGTGTATAGGCAAAGATTTTGAATTCCACATCCTTTGAAGAGCTCCATTCATTGTGGTACTCCACTTTCTTCACCACACTTCGGTAGTGCACCAGTCTCTTATATAGGACACTGCCAGTTCCTTTGTCTCCTGCTTGTTCATGTACCGGAGAAAGAAAATGGGCTCTTTCTGGTTTTGAACCAAACACCAGATGGTTGCTGGCTGATTCTGGATACAAGTAACCAAATTCCAGCTGAAATAACATAAGAAGTCTCTAAAGCAGATTTCTCCTCTACCAGCCTGTTTCTTTGAGATGATCTCATCTGTGAGCCTGTCATACTCTCCCTTCAATTATTTGAGCTAGCTGTCTTTTTCCTGAGGAAATGATCATCACTGTGGCCTGTTGGAAGTTACTGCATTTAGGGAAAGAGTGAGCATTCACTCAGGAAACGAAAGTTGCAACTAATGTCTTTTCTACAATGTACAATGTTTACATGGGAGAAACTGTCCACTCTCCACTTCCCCGAATAAAACATCTTGATCTCTCCTTGTGCTGCTGGGCTTCCCTCCTTGTGCTGGGTGGCAGCATGCTCCTTTCTGGAGAGTCCTCGCTGCAGGTCAGACTGGCATCAGAAGCAAACAGAGAAGGGCAAGCAGAGGGCAGTGGGAAAGCAGACTGCTTTGGAGTATTTGGGGCATGAAAACCACTGAAGGGTTCAGACTGACTGAAGCATAAGGAACTGTTTATGTAGCTGGTTCATGTGGTGGTAATGGCAGGTTTCTCAGTGCAGCTAACAGGTGTGGACAGTTTTTGTTCCAAGTGGGAGGAGGGCATGCTGATCTGTGCTGCCCTTACATGGAAGGATTTTGTTGATTAAGTCCAATCCTGTGTAACCACAGTGTGTTGGCTCATGTGATGCCATTCTTCTACCAATGCAGCTGTAGCTACTTTCAGCACTATTTGATTTGTTGGTACTTTGCACTTCTTGTAGAAATACTTCCTTTGCTGTGAAGTAACAGGAGGATTGCCTTTCTTGCTTTTTAATAAAATCTTTATTTGCACACTCATCAATGTTAAAAGATAGAGAGAAATGAAAGAATCTTACACCAGAGTTGTTATAAACGTATTAACTGGTTGTGTAGGCCAAGTGATTCTCATAACTTTATATTTATTTTCCTTGTATTAAAACAAGTGTGTAGATTAACAGAGCATCCTTTAATGTTGTTCATTTGGACTAGGACACACCTACCCAGACGGCATACCTCCAATTTTCCTTGCAGTTAGGCATTTCTCAAAGTCTTGGATCAGGATTGCTTCTTTTATGAGAAGACTTGATGCTGTAAAGTCAGGAGTAGGTCTGCTAACATTTATGATTTGTGCAGCTAGCTCAACTTTTGCTATCCAGTATCTACAAAGCCACGTAGAAAACAAAATTTCAGATAGTACTGTTTAAGTTAAAATTGGTATGTGTCTGCTCAGGTAAAAAGAAAAAGAAAACCATGGAAAAATTGAAAGCTTCATTTAAAACAAAACACTGGAATATGGTTTTAGTAATAGAGAGGATCTGTGTGTTTTATATTTTAATTAGATGTATATAGTGTCTCCTGTAACATGCTTCTAATCTGTTTTACTAGTAAGTCAACATCTGTTACTAATAATTAATAAGATGAACGAGCTTTAGTAGTAACTTTGCTACTGTTTGATACTGTTTGGCCTTGACATTTGAAGTAAGTCAGTTGCTTTCATCTAAAAATGTTGAAACTGAATTTATTTTCATGTGTTAAATGTATTGTTTTGAAGAGTTGCAGCATTTTCCATGTTTAGGTCATATTTTAAAATCCTTTTGCTGTTGAATAGGTGATATCTATTTAACATGAGTAAGGTGAGAAGGTTACTATGCAATGAAAATAGACCTAGCTTTTGCATAATTTGAATGCATGGGAAATTTTAACCTTGAGAATGGGTTCTTGGTGTTAATTATTTTCATGCTGAATGAAGGCTGGGATCCATTTCAAGTCTGTGACACTGTTGTTTCTTAAAGTAAATTCTCATGTTGTGACATTTCACAACAAAACTGAAAATATTTTGATGCTTTCAAAAATTTGGTTGCCTGTCTGTTTTAACTTGGGTAGTGCATGAGGTCTCAGTTATGTATTCTTAACTATAGCTTTTTATTTCATGTTTAGCATTCAAGTTGAGTTAGTACATGGCATGTTTAAATGCTTTCAAAGACAGACATGATGTATCTCATAGTCTTCAGAAAAGAAAGCAGGATTTTCTGTATTAGTGTCCTCTGTTAAATTCCGCATTGAGAGCTCTTTGTAAGGATTTCTTTCTCCAAATAGATCTACCTCAAAAGTTAGAGTAATATACTTTAACAGACTCCTGAAAATCAGTGTGCTAGGTAGGCTTGAACCCTGCAGCTAGATTATTGCTGGATGTATGAAGCAACATATGAAGTTGTTGTTTGAAGGTCATGTGGGAACAAATTACTATTTTTAAACAGGGAACCTGGTTTACAAAGAAGCTGGTAGAACCTGTTACAGATATTTGAAGGTTTAAAGTATAATAAGTTAAATGAAAGGTCTGTCTAAGGATAGGTCATATTACATGACCTCCAAATCAGAAGTTCGTATCTGTCTCCTAGGGGTTGACAGTTTATGACAATGAGAGGATCAATCTAAAGACATATTTGGTGAGGTTTTAAAATATTTTTTGTTTCTCTCCTGGGTCTGTTATTGTGCTGGAGAGACTATAATTGTTTAGATGATATAAGTGAGATTGATGGTGTAATATATGACCGGGTAGTTGAAAAGCTATTGCTAAGCAATATAAATATCTTTTTGTTTAAGAAAGGTAAAATATTTCTAAAACATACATGAATAAGAATATAAGTTTTAATCAGGTGTCTGATTTCATAGTTGTATTTGCAGTGTATGTGGTGGTGGGATAGGTGTGAACAGCATTTGAGCTGCGCACTTTGTAAGTTTGAACTGTAGTCATGGGCAGTGGAGCAGGTAATACTTTGTATAGGTGGCAGCTGTACTGTAGCTTCCTAGGAATCTGAAGATCAGAGCCTATGATGGGCAGCCTGTAAAGCCCCTATCAGGTGTTGTTTTATATGTATTATTTTTAGAGTGAGGGGCATAATAGGCTGTTAGTTTTCTGTGTAGAGAAACCTTTCATAAATCCTAAACATCATTGCAAGGGAAAACACTGATTTTAGACAGAAATGTGCACACAAGTATCTTTGATGTAGCGTTTGAGATTTCCATCTGGTTGTTTCTTTTGTACCACCAGGGGGCATGAGACTACAGTCTGTTCGGTTTGAATTTTTATTTATTTTTCTTTCCAGTATTCCATCATCTGCATATGAATTTCTTCTTGTTTTCAGCTCATCCGTTTTCTAAGTTTGTAGCATTTATCTTTAAACTATTGGGATTCTAGGATGTTGACCCTACATATCAATTAGCTTGATCTGGTTCTGTTGTCAAAATATATTTTACTCTTTTGGGAAAGGAATAGCTGTCTGACTGTGTTGCATTCTAAAATCTTTGTTTGTTTTCAGGATATATCAATCTAAGAAACAAATAAACAAGCAGCAACAAAGCAGTGGGCCAGCACTTCACACAGCCCAAAAAATGAGGGGACCAGGTTACCAACATGTTAAAAAAAAACCCTAAAATTTATTGTCTGCAAAATTACAAAGAGCTTTCATAAAAGGATGAATTAAAGATAGAATTATTCTAATGGTAGAATTATAGCACTGACAGTTGGGAATCCAAAAGACTGATTGGTATCCCTTGGTTAGGGGTGGTTTTTTATTCCTGCAGGCTTCTCAAAGTGAACAGAATTTAAAAGAAGGTACACATCAATTCAGAAAGGAGGCTTAATCCTTTGCAAACCACAGTGGCTGAAAAGGAAAACACAAATACTTCAAGTGAATTATGGTTAAAAGGGAAAAAAGTGTCATGTACAGATGTTGTTTCTAATATTATACTATAGTCCTAAGAAAATAAGGCATTGGTGCTAGGAAAAAGTTATTAAAATCCTAAGTGACAGAGTAGCTGTCTACTGAATCAATGTTGTTTGTATTGAATGTAATGGTAAAATGTAGATGCCTGAATCTGTAGAAGGTTTTATTTTAACAACAGCTGCTTGCAAAAATATCTAATTATACATGTATATTTTGGAGGGTGACCACAATTTTAATAATAGGAAGTGACTATTTTTTTTTTATCTCTTATAATTTCTTATTATTGTTATGTTACAGTCATTCTGGGGAAATAAAGAAATTACTGTTAAGATGAAAATCATGTTAAATTATGTTAAATAATTTGGCCTTTTGTAATTCTGTAAAAGCTAACTCATTCATGCCTGAACAAAGGCGTACTGCAAATAATTTGGAAGGAGTGGCTATTACATGAGGGGGCAGTAGCATTTGGAGGTACCTTGTTTGGCTATGCTCCCTCCTATATTCCAACAATACAGTGATCAGATGCTGTTAAATTGCTGTGTAGAATCTGTCTCTCCTTCTAAGTTGCTTTGGGAAATGTAATGACTTTCAGTTATCACTGATGTTGTTCTGTAGCCTTCCTATGGGGGTGCACACTGGAATCATCTACAAAATCCTGTTGCTTAGTCAGATGACCTTGTGACTAAAAATGCTCTTAGCTTGATCTCTCTTTTACAGGATTTTCTTGATGTTTGTAATGGTCCAATTTACAGATTATTCCTCTGACAGGCTGTTAAGGGATCTTTTACTCCCATTAAGTGTTTTTGTTTATTTCTCTGTAACTTTCACTGAAAGTAAGAAACTTGGTATTTATTGAAATACTGTTTTAAATGTACAGGAAAACCCTGAAATGTTTACATCCTGTTAATCCCATCACAATGTGACTGATTGTAAAAACTGGCTTTCTGTTTGATATTCTGATAAGTGAAAAGATCAGATTTTTGTGAATCTATGACAGATGTGGAAGAAGTTGAAGTTGGTATAATTGCTTCTTGAAACAGTGTGACTTTAAAGAGTATCTTCATATCACTGATTAAATCTTGTGCTGTGAATTCAAGTTCATAAAGGAAAATGTATCTTTTGCTCTTTTGCCTTTTGCTGAAAAGGGAAAGTTTCATATGTTGGGTCACTTCCTTTATTAGTTTGTCTTTATATAAAATAAATATATTTTGTAATTGTTTTGTGTGATCACATGCTGTTGTGGAATTGAAATTTTTTTTAATTCTGTCAAGAATTTGTCTGAGAAATAATTAAACTTTCCTTTTTCTTTTCCCCCCCTAGGGCCAGCTTTCAATATTGCAAGAAAAAATAGATCATTTAGAACGCCTGCTGGCAGAAAATAATGAGATTATTTCGAACATACGAGATTCTGTGATCAATTTGAGTGAATCAGTAAAAGATGGTCAAAAAAATCCAGAGGCCATAAACTTCAGTCAAGGATCTGTTTCTGAGCTCTTTCCTTCTGCTTCAGTTTTGTTTGCCATTGATTCTGAGGATTGTTTGTTTGCTTCCAAAAGGGGAAGTCATGGTTCAGGTGTACAGGTAAGCAGTACATCTTTGTCTTATTCTGCTGGAGTCCCAGCTGTCATTACCTTTTAATTCTGAAAATGTCAAATTACAGCTAAAAGCTTGGTACTAAGCTCCTAATCTAAGACATAATAGAGTTGTTCAAGTAACTGTTGTATTTACCAGATGTTATGAAACTGTTCCTTTTTCACCTTTTTAAAAAACTGTCTAGAAATTGATTAGTGATTATTAAGAGCCAACAGTTGAGAAAGTTTAAAATTCTTAAAGAAGTTAAAACAAAATGATTATACTCAGATTATTGTCCCCTCAGTTCTTTGGAAATAATTTATTTGAGAGTCTCAGTTTCTCCAAATTGTTCTAAAACTGATGAAAAATAAACTAGAAATAGTGGATAGTCTTGATTTAAATGGAATTTACTTTTTAGGAATATGTAAGTAGAGTCTTGATGAGGAGGTAAAGAATGCTCAAGAATTAATAATTTCGAGAAAATCTTGGGTCCTGTGTTCCCTTTTGAATGTCATTTCTGTATTTCAGCCTTCCTGTGTGTCTCTGGTTTGTGTAGGCACTTTGGTCAGAAAGAAGGAACATTTACCATGTTGACTGGTTGGCAATGAACTGGGGAGGTTGAAGTTTTTAAAGTCAGACACTTCAAGTTGAATTTATTTTTCTTTCTGGTGATGCTTGTGAGTTCATGGACTCTTATATATTCACTTTTAATGGAGTGATTCAGGAGCACTGAGAATACTCTGTGAAGTTTGTGATCTCTACTGTTTTTGTGAGCCTTTTGGGAGTACTATAAATATTCATAGTACTCTAAAGCAAAGATTAAATTTTGAAGTCCAGCTTTCTTATTTTAGAATTTAAAGTATTTCTATTACAGGAGAAAGACTGTGGACTTCATAAGAATAAGTACAGCTATTAGAACAATTGCAACCTCTGATGTATCATGCTTAATGCCTTTAAAGTTTTCAAGGATAGGCACCACCTTAATATGTCTTTTACAGAGAAAATAGGCTTTTTAAAGGCAATATCTGAATATCTGATCGTGTTTCTAATATACATTCAGACTTCTGTGCAGGGAAGTGAAGCATGTGGACTTACAATTATGTGTGTTCAAGTTAATGGATTGTTAACAGGTTATTCATCATGCAGTCTATTACCATATTAAATGATGTGCTTTTTTAGTATGCATTAAAAATAAGTTCTAGTAAATGAGAATCATGAATTTTGAGGTAAAAATCTGTTGTCTTAAATTCTTAGGCATGTTAACCTGTTATGAACAGAAAGCAAAAAGATCTTTTCTTAAATTGTTCTCATGTTTTGCTTCACATTGGCAGAATATCAGAACATGCACCTACTATCAGCTAATATGCCTACTACCTAGCTAATGGGAAACTGTAGTAGCTAAACTACTTTTGGATAGTTTTCTCTACTTTTAAGGTTATTTACATGTACTCAAGAAGAAAACATATTGTTTCCATACTCACACTTTCTTCCTTGCACAGGAAAAAGAGCTCTAATGTTCTTTGTGTCATTGCATTAGTACCTTGTACTCAGCAGGTTATCCACTGTCATCACTAAGTCACTTTAATATTGCTTCTGTGTACAGTTTCTTATCCTGTGAGTGTGACCCACATTTCACTTATGGAATCCAAGACCTTGACTTTAGCAGAATTCCTATTACACCATATTAACAAGCTGATCTAAATTACTATATTATTACTGTATTTGAATACAGTTTTACTTTGCCATCCCTGATGGATTCTGTAAGCTCAATTAATTTATCTGAGACACTTTGGATAGTTATTTGGAACATTTTAACACAAAAATATATTTTGAATTCAAAAGCAGCTTACGAATGTTAATTTAACATTCGTAAATGTTAACTTAAACCCACAGACTTTTCCCATTTTTGTCTCTTAAGAGGATGTATGAGAGACAAAAGTAGTAAGTGCTAATATAGGTGAGAGATAGTGTTTGGATAAAAAACAACATTAGAGAATGAAGGCAAAAGAGTCTTCACTGAATAAGTTGTGGAAATTCATTATAGTCTCCCACAAGGGGGAAACATTGTGAGAAGACATTCTAATAGGGATTAAAAAACTTTGATGTTTCAGTGAGAAATATTACTGGGATTTGCTTCTCAAAGAGATGTATTTTCATAAAACATGAGACCAAAAGATGCTTGGATGAGACAGCCAAAAGATTCTTTTTCATGGAGGAATTATAAATCAAGAAACTGTATACTTGCTACTTGTGATGTTTGTAAGTAGGTAGGAAATTGTCATAGAGCTGGAAACTGAAAACAACGCTGACTTGAGAATGCTATAATTCAATTCAAATGAAAGATTAGTGTGCACTTTTTTCCAAAGGATGAATAATGGAGACAGGTAATAAAACCAACAAAATGAAAAACACTGGATTAAATATGGATACAACTTGATGATTTTTTTAGTTCAGTAGTTCAAGAAATATTTGACATTTGTGCTCAGGGAAGATGGAATTCTCGACAGCCATTGTGCTGAGGTGGAAGGCCTTTTAAATAATACAGTGAGGTGTCTCCTGCCTTGTCCTTCTCAACTTCTGAAGCATCTAACATTGGGCTTAGCAATGTTACTTCTTTTAAAAATGAGACATGAGTCACTCTTTAAAAAGGTAATCTGAAGAGGCACAAACTATGCATTTATTTCTTCTGTGCAATAGTTTAGTATTCACTGGGGAAATGTGATTTTTTCACAAGATTTGCATTACTTCAGCACCTTGAGTCCCTCAGCGTAGAAAAAGATTAAGCCCATATACGGAAAAAAAGACAACCGATAAATTTTCAGATGTTTTAATGAAAAGCTTGTAACAATATGACTGTCTTCTGAAGGAACCATAATGAAGACAGGCAGCATTCTTTTTCAATTTCTGTCTACTGTTTTAACAAAATCCTTTCTTTCTATATCAGTATTTTATACTTAGACATGAAACTAAATTTTGTCCATGAAATACTTTCTTTAACCTTTTTGGCTTTTACTGACTAGGAATTTGGAACTTATTCTTTACTTGCAGTCATGTAACTTGTTCGAGTGATGATGTAGTTTGCAATTTATCCTTTGCACAATTCTTACTGATGATGGTGTTGTATGAAAGACAAAAATGACTTCTGTCTTTTGGATGTCTTGGCATAAGTAGTGATTTCAGCCTGATCTGACTTTAGTTTATTACAGTGGGAGTATTTTAATTTTTTTTCCTAGGCTTTTTTTGTTACTGCTTCTGGTTAACATTCTAATCACAAACTGACTGATTTTTTTTTTGAGGTTGGGAGGGACCTCTGGAGGTCATCTGGTCCAACACTCAGCTCAAGCAGGGTTACCTGTAGCCTTTCGGGAGGAAGCTTCTGTGTTTCAATGTGTGCCCATTGCCTCTGGTCCTATTACTGGGCATCAGTGGAAAGAACCTGGCTCCACCTGCTGTGGACTGTCTCTTCCGGTATTGCTACACATTGACAAGATCCTCCCAAACCTTCTCTAGGTTAAACTGTTTCATCTCTCTGTCTTTCTCCTGTGAGAGCTGCTTCAGTTCCTTCATCGTCTTGGTAACCCTTTGCAGGTCTCTTTCCAGTGTGTCCATGTCACTTGTACTGGTAAACTTGGAAGCGGACACAGTACTCCAGGGAAGGTGTTTTTAAGACTTGTTTTAATTCTCATAATCTGGCTCTGATTTTAATTAGTAATAAGTTCAACTAATTTCCCTGAATCAAGTCTCCTTTGCCTGTGATGGTAATCAGTGAGTGATCTCTCCCTGCTCTTAACTCACATACCTTTTGTTACTTTGTTTTCTTCCGTGTCCAGTGACAGAGGGAAGTGATAGAGTGGTTTTGGTAAGCACCTGACATCCAGCCAGGGTCAATCCACCACACTCCCATCTGACTGCTTTCATCTTCTGTAGGCTTCCTTTTTGTGTTCACATTTTGCCAGGAGCTCCTTTTTCACTTATCCTGTGGGACTTTTGCCAAGCAAAGTGTTCAGACTCTAATCTCCTGAAGTCCATTGCCCTTCTCTGAACACACTCCAACACCTCAATGTCCTTCTTGTAGTGAGGGAACCAGAACTGGACTCAGGATTTGAGGAGCCTCATCAGTGCCCAGTACAGGGGACAATCACTTACTTGCTGGCCACACTGTTTCTGATACAGACCAGGATGCCACTTGCATTCTTCCCATGGGGGCACGCTGCTGTGTGCTGATCCTCAGGTCCTTTTCTTCTAGGCAGTTTTCCAGCCCATTTCCCCCCAGCCTGTAGCACTGCAGGGGGTTGTTGTAATCCAAGGGCAGGACCTAGCTCTTGTTCCTGTTGAACCCCATACAATTGACCTAATCCCATGGATCCAGCCTGTCCAAATTTCTCTGTAGCACTTTCCTAGTCCCCACCTAACTTTTGTGTGTCTAAGTGATGCAGGTGATTGACCATTTGCTCTGGGTTATGGGGCCTTGATTCTGCACCCCATCTCTGTCTTCCAGCTTAGGGCACTAAGTACCGGAAGAGCAAGTAGTCTTACTGTTCAAGACTGAGGCAAAGAAAACATTTAGTACCTTAGCCTTTTCCTCGTCCTTTATCACTACATTTCACACCACATCCAATTAATAATAGAGAGTCTCCTTAGCCCTCCCGTTGTTGCTAATGTATCTCTAGAAACATTTTTTTGTCTTTCACTGCAGTAGCCAGATTAAGTTCCAGTTGGCCTTTGTTCCTTCAAATTTAATTGGCCTTTGTTCCTTCTAGTTGGCCTTGTTCCTTCTCTGCATAACCTCACAACATACTTGTAGTCCTCTGGAGTGACTTTCCTCTTCTTCCAAAGCTGATAAATTTATTTTTTTTCCTGTGTTCCAGCCCTGAGTTCAACAAACTTGTTCATCCAGGCTTGTCGTCCATGATGGCTCGTTTTCTGGCACGCGTGAACAGACTGTTCCTGCTCCTTTAGAATTTCCTTTGCGAATAATGTCCAGCCTTCCTGGACCCTTTTGCCCTTCAGGACTGCCTCCCAAGGGATTCTGTCAACCAGGCTTCTACACAGGTCAAAGCCGCCCCTCCAGAAGCCCATGGTGGCAGCAGTTCTGCTGGCCCTGCTCCTTGCTTCTCCAGTAGTTGAAAACTCTCCTTGGTTGACCACTGAGGCCAAGATGGCTTCTGACCACCACAATACCTGTTCACAAACAGCAAGTCCAGTGGGTCCATCCCCTAGCTGGCTCTCTCACCAGCTGTGTCAGGAAGTTATCTTCCACTCACTCCAGGAACCTCCTAAATTGATTTGTCTCCGTTGTGTTGTGTTTCTAGCACACATCTGGTAAGTCCGTGAGTCCCCCATGAGAACAGTGACTAGCAGTTGTGAGACTTCTACTTGGAGAATATTTGATCTACCTCTTCATCCTGCCTGTGTAGTCTATAACAGACTGTCACCATGGTAGGTAGGTCTTCTTGGCCTTCCCACTGATTCTTGCCCATAAACAATGGTGTTGTCATCGTCATAAAGCTCTAGACAGTCAAAACACTCTCTCACATACAGGTCTACCCCACTGCCTCTCCTTCCTTGCCTATCCCTTCTTAAGAGGTAATAGCCATCTGTTGCAGCACTCCCATTGGGTGAGTCATCCCACCATGTTTCTGTGTCAGCAGCTGTGTCATAGTTTTCCTGCTGCACAATGGCTTCCAGCTTCTCCAGTTTGTTTCCCATATTGTGTGTATTGGTGTAGATGCATTTCAGTTGGGCTGTTGGTCCTTCCAGCTTTTTTGGGGGGGAAGCCCTAGTTGCTATGTGACCATTCTTAGGTACTTCTGTAGTTTCTACCCTTGTGTCTTTGGATGGACACATGGGTGTCACATGGATCTCCATCCTCCACTCCAATTAGATGGCAGACTGAAGGACCTTGCTAGCAGACTGACCCTCCAACTTTAAAGTGCTGTGTGCAGGCTTATCTCTAGCAAACGTGGTTTTATCCCTTTCCAACTTCAAACCCACAGGCAGAGCTCCATGCACACCAGCTGTTCTCTCACATAAAAGCCAGTGCTCCCTCCTTGTCTTTCTGACCTGTCTTTCCTCAAAATCTTGTGTCCCTCCATTGCAGCTTTACAGTCATTAGAGTCATCCCACCATGTCACCATTATCATAAGATCATAGGCTTGCAGCTGCACACAGCTCTCTCTCACTCATCGTGTTTATTCCCTTTAGTGTACTTCAGTGAGCCACCCCAGCATGCTGATTTCCCAGAAAGGCTTTTGGGGATTTCTCTGTAATTATGCCTTGTAGGCACTTCCTTGCTCACCTACAAATGTTAGAGGTGACCCTGTTTAAGCCCTGTTTTGTTGATTTCTTAAATTATTATACATTTTTAAAATCCTTTCGTGTCACATTGTTCCAGAGCATTGCTCCTCTGCAAGACTGCTGGTATCTTAATCTGTCCCCCTTTATTCTTAGCCAGAAGCTGTCTTTAATAGGTCAGCCATCCTTCTGGCAAAGGTACCTCTGTGCACTTAGTGAGTTGGATCTCATCTCTCCTAAGCAGACACAGATTTGCAAATAGGGTCCCATCGTCATGGAATCCTCAAATCTGTTTCAAACAGCAGCTCTGAGGCCAATTATTGATCTATGCTATCAGTGTCCTCCTCTCACACCCGTACCCCTCACTGGTGGGATAGCAGAGGACACCACCTGGGCCTTGATTACTACCCACAGAACTCTGCAGTCACTTTTGATGCAGTCTGGGTTGCCTCTGGCAGTATCATTGGTACCCACATGAAAGAATAACAAGGGCTAGTAGTCACTGAGTTGGACAGCTTCAACAGTTCCTCTACAATATACAGGATCCAGGCCCCTGGCATACAACAAAAACCTCTAGATGATGGGTCAAGTCAGGTCATTGAAGCAGTTATTTCAGACAACTTGTTGATTAAGGTTCCAAGACCTATTTTCTGAATTGCAGTTTCCATCTCTTGAGCTCATAGTCATATAAGCATGGTTTGAGATAACTGTAAGGTTGTAGATTTTAGGGAAAAAATAATCTATGTTATGGACTGTAAAAATTGGTATCTTGCAGACTGCAGAAAGTTCCTTGTTAAATTCAGGCTCCATCCATGAGAAAAAAACAGGAATGTATGGAATTCCATCAGTTACTGCTTTTTAAACAAATACATTTTTATGGTTGAAATGTCCAAAGAGTTTATCAGTCTTAACGCTTATCTCAGTCTGAGGAGACTGGAATGTTTGCTAAAGAGGATGAGTTGTGAGGTAGACCAAACTCCTCTCTCTCAGCAATTGTAAATTCAAAATTAAGGGGCTTTAATCGAGGAAGTGTGGAAAAAACAGAAGAAATAACAACCCTTTATTAAAAGATATATATATGTTGGCAAAAACAGTAACAAAACACAAAAAAACTAGACAGTAGTCCTAAAAAAAAAAAAATCTGAATGAATCCTTCTCTGTCCTTTAGCACAGTCCTAATCGTGGCCTGCAGGGGGTGCTGTTGGATTACTGAAGGTGTAGGGCCTGCAGTTCTTGTTCCCAGATCATGGTGTTCCAAGGCTCTTCCCTTCTCTCCCAGCAAGCACAGACCTCTCCGATGAAAGCCCAGTAGCTCCCGGCTGGAGTCACGAGGCAGTGTGCGAACCGACCGAGTCCGGTGGTCCGGCCTCACCAGGACGGAAAGCCAGAAAGAAAAAACTTCCAGGCCTTATCTCCAAATGCCCACACGCAGATCCTTGTCTCTGTCCCCGAGAACAAACTCCCCAGTCTGCCTCCCTCCTCCCAAAACTTCTCTCTCCTCTCTCCCTAGCCTCTCTGATGGGCCATTAGCTAGGAATTCGACCAGATCTAGGAATTCGGCCAGATCCTTTGTAAAGCTAATTGACTCCCTTCCCCACACTCACTCTGATTTTTCTTAGAGTGGAGCAGGGGAAGCAGAATTCCCCTATGGAATTTATAACCTATAACAACGTCCTTCATTGTTAACTGGCAAATTTACAGAATATGCACTTACATTTTTTTCAGAACATTGCATTGCAGAGAAAAGATATGCTTCCTCCTCAAACTGAGATTTTGGAAAATACCATATTGAGAAAATATATAATAATAGCATATAATTATATAGATTGTATATGTAACTATATATATAATATATATAATCTATTATGTGATTTATATTATTTATATAAAATATAAATTAGCCTAAAATAGTGCATTTAGAAAATATTCCATTAGGTTAATTTCAACATAACCCTTATTTGGGCCCTTCAGGCTGACAGTACAAAATGCCTGGATATGCAAGTATTGCACCTATTTTTTTCCATTAATTAATATTGTCCAAAGATCTTCTGTTGGTGTGAGGTAAAAGAACAAGGAGTGGAGTTTTATCTTATATATGTGTATGTGTAAAAATTTCCACTTTTTCAGTGTTCTTATGTCATTTTGATTTTAGTGTTTGAAATGTTTTTTGTAAATATAAGTGGAGTTTGTGAAGAGTATGTGATGAATGTATATTTTATAGACTTTTCTTAAGTGTTTCATGGATGTGATGGTGGAATGTACTGGGTACAGATGTCCAGGTGTTGGCAGTGAGGGGCTCCAGGGGTGGTGTGTATGAGGAGAGGCCAGTGCTGTCCTGTGCCAGGCACAGCTGTTCTAGGCAGCTCCAAAACAGACCCAACACTGGATACAGCCAAACCCTCCATCAGCAAAGGGTGGTGTGCTTCTGGGACAGCGTGTTTTAAGAAAGTGGAAAATGTTGCATGTCAGTGTATCATAAGGTTAAACAAGGGAGAGAAACAACCCTGTGAACAACAAGGTCTTTGATGAAGGAAGCAGAGAAGGTATTCTAGTCCCTGGAGCCAGGTGGGGGAGACCATAGTGGAGTAAGTATTTCCTTGAAATTTGTGGAGGACCCCATGCCAGAGCAGGTAGATATTTCCATAAGGAAATGGAGCACATAGAGGACCCATACAGGAGGAGTTCTTGAAGTACTGTAGCTTGTGGAAGGGACCCCATGCTGGAGCAGGCAAAAAATGTGAGAAGGAAGGAATGACTGAGAGGAAACAGGAGGGACTAACCTCTCACTATCCAATTCTATTTGAATTATCAATAAATTAATTTACCGTTCCCCATGTCAGGTCTGTTTTTTCTGTGATGATAATTGGTAAGTGATCTCCCTGTTTTTATCTTCACACATCATATTTTAATCTTATTTCTCCCCCTGTTCTGTTGATGAGCAACTGGATGGGGGCCGAAATCCTTCACAAGGCCTTAACTTCTTTAGTCAGATGTTTGTTTCAGATGTGTGCAGTTTTTTAAAGTTTCCTAGCAGGACAGAAACTAGCTTGCCACTGAAAAGTTTTAACTCTTGTGATGTTAAAGTAGTAAATGATTCATACAGGCTTTTTTTGTGGAGAGAAATTGTTTATTCCAAAAAGTTTGTCAGGTGACTAATGGTATTCTAACATAGAGTTAGAACTAATTGAAATTTAGTTTTTAAACTAGAATGTCAGGAAAAGGCTTGACCAATGACAGTTCATGCTTATATCTTGTCTTCTTTCTTAAAAGCAGAGCAGAGCATTAAAAAAACCAAACAACCAAAACCAGCCAGAAAACTCATTAGTAGACTCTCTTTGCAGCTGTGCGGTGTTCCCAAAATTTCATAAGAACTTGCTAAAGTAATTCTAGAGTTGTTTTATTTACCTGTAACATTCTTATTTGCATTGAAAAGTGAAATATGTCCTCTCTTGTACAATTATTGTACTGGGCAAGAGTGAGCATACAGGGAGCTTTGTTACAGCAGTTGGGTATCGATATGAATGTTTTTTCTTGGTAGTTTCTTTCAGTTCCCTTTTGTGACCTTGACTTTTGCCTCGATCTCTCTTATGCTGTTATTCCTTCTTACTGCTTGCTTATTTTCTTCATTTTCTGCATTCCTGTTTAGTGTACTGTGCTTTTCTGTGTAGTCCTCTTCATACCTTCCTGCCCAACACCATTGTAAGCTGCCTTAATTTTTGTGTTTTAAGACTCTTAATCCTACTGTTTGTCTAATCAATTTCAGTTTCCTCAGAATACAGCCTGCCAAATGCTCCCCTTCCTACCACCTGTGTCTTGGGTGTCCTTGTATGACTTGAAAGTTGCTCTCATTTGTCAGTTTTCTATGCATTTGGCACGTTATCTCTCCCTCTGTAATGAACAAGCTTGTCCATTTTCATTGAAAATGGCTTTGATTTTTAGTAGCAGAACTGTTTTTCTGAATTCATGTTTTATATGCTGTGGTTTTTTTTTTTTTTTTTTTTAGATGCTGGATGTCTACGACATTCTTCCTTTTGATAATCCAGATGGTGGCGTTTGGAAACAAGGATTTGATATCACATACAATGAAAATGAATGGGACAATGAACCACTTCAAGTTTTTGTTGTGCCTCACTCCCATAACGACCCAGGTAATATTTTAATTGTGTTGATTTGACTACTTAGAGGCTTTTGAATTAGGAAATATATTGCTATTTCTGTCAAGATTTGGGGTTTTATGAAGTATATTATTTAATAAGTTAGATTTAAGTCTATACATCTTAAACAGATGTATAATTTATGTGCCATTGACTTCAAATGACAACTGTTATGATATAAATTGTACATCTACTTATTTATTAACCAGAGTAGAACTTCAATGTTGAAATTGATATGTAATATGAATTTTCTGTGTTCATTCTTCTGGTAACCCATTCAGTTTATTCATTGCTGCATTATTTGCTGTTCTTATTTTGACTTTTGGACTGTCACAGACGTGTAACCCTTAGCCTGCGCTAAAGAAGTATGCTTTTGGAAGATGTGACAGTGGTAAATCTGAAGTTTTTGACTGTAACACTGCCTTTACTGTTTTGCACACACCCCCAACCTCCAGTGGGATAACATAAAGTCTAGATTTAAACAGAAAACTAGGTATGCCTACCTAATTTCACTTCTTCTGCCCAAGTGGATGTTAACTGTAATAATTAAAATGGAGAAATATTCCTTTATTTTGAAATTGCTGTAAAATTTACCACAAAGCAGTGAATTATACTGCTACAATATAGTTCTGATACATGTACACTGAACATGAGAAGCTGATGGTTGTTATTGTAGAAAGCCACAACTTCAGTGATATTAGATTTTACTACTGTGTATCTCTTTAACAATTTAATTTGTTGTTTGAAGTGGATCTGAGTAAAGATATGGTAGTTTGAATGTAAGTGGCTTTTATCTGCACATATCTAGCATTTTCAAAGAAAATGAGCACTGAAATTTGGAGAGGAACATCAGGGGGGCTGCATACGGGTTGTGCTGCTGCAGTGAAGGTACTTGTGTCTGAGTGCGCCTCCTGGCAGCCGCACTCGCTTTCCCGTTTCCCTGAAGAGCCTGACCGTTAGTGTCATATTTAGAGCGACATTGTTTAGCAAAATGCCGTGGCTTTCCACAACGATTGCAATGAATTCCAGGAGGATTTGGCTTTTCCCCTTTGCTTTTATCAGGGCAGTTAGCCTTAAGGTGTCCTTCTTTATCACAACTATGGCATCGAGGGGTAAGACGCAGTATTGCAGCGAGGGCAGTCATTTTGTGATCTATAGTACCCACTTTGGAACATGCAGATACCATATCAGCCACAGATGGGTCTCCTGGCAATGCATCTATAATTTTCTAACAATCTTGGTTAGCATTATCTTTTGCTAACTGCTTTAGGAGTACCTGACACAGAATTTCATCATCTACCTGCTTTTCTAATGAAACTGCAATACGTTCAACAAACTGTAAAAAAGGTTCCCTCGGTCCCTATTTCGCTGTTGTATATCTAGGATGAGGGGAAGCAAGTTCCATAGTTTTAGTCAGAGCTAACATTCCCACCTGCTGTGACATTGTTGTAACACAACAGGATCGCACTGGGCTTCTAAGTCAGGATTGCTAAAACAATTTTTTCCCATTAAACTTCCACTCCTACGCCCAGTCTCAGATCCCCTGCAGGAAGTCTCATATTCTTCATAGATATTCTTTCTGCTTGTTTCTGCCAGTTAGATTTAAACACTTGGTGTTGTACAGGTTCAAATAAAACTTGAGCTAGATGGTCAATATCATAAGAAGCTAGCAAATCAACATTAATTGCATGAACCATACACATAACTTCATGAGAATTTACACAATATTTTATTACATACATTTGCAAATCCTGAATAGCCTTCCAAGCAGATACATGATGTTCATCTTACTTGCCAGAGTTAGGAACAGCTTTTAACACAGGATAAGCTTCTACTCCTGGCTCTATTCCTGGAGCAAATGCAACATCCTTCACAGCTTGTGAGGGGTGCCCAATCTTGTCTAACAACTCCCATTCCCCCCTTTCCGCAGCTTGTATGTACACCATCTCCCGAAACTTTGTAGGATGATGTGGCATCACTGTAAAAGTTACTGGTGGCAAAAGTCCATGGATTAGTCAGTGTTCATGTCTTTAGGCACTGGGCCCCCCCCACGTATAGGTTGTTGTACAAGTTTCGAGCTGGCTTCCCGCCAAGTCCCCAAAACTCGACAACAAGGACCCGCCTCCCAGAGAGGGAAAAGAGGGAAAAAAAAAAAAAAACAAGCAGCCAAAGCTATAGCAAATATATATGTATATATATATATATATTTTACATATGAGACGATAGACAAAAGGAAAATACCACACACCCGGGGGGGGGGGGGAAAGGGGGAGGGAAAGGGAGAGAGACAAAAAGGGGCAAGGACCGAGCAAGTCAAACAGCCAGCCGAAGGCAAACTAGCAGAAATCTCACCACTTCCCTTCGAACAGTCAGAATGACTTGACGCAGCCCAAGGCTCTCCTCTCACGCGAAGCGGATAGCGGCAGTCACTGTAGGCCTTGGCTCCAGATAAGCTCGACCGAAACAGGGACCCACCGTTCTCGAACCTCGCCGGAGAGGAAGAGGGCGCGATCCCTCCCACTGGCTTTATTTATACCTCCAGTTACGTAAAGGAATAGCATGGAATACTTCCGTGATCACTTTTCTAGTTCCTTCCTGGTTACAAGTTGGTCTCCAGGAAGGCCTAGGGTGAAACCACTACAGTTGTAAGGCTCAGATATGGACAGAGGCATTTTCAGCTTCCTCCATGTCTGCATCATCTGTTGGGGGTGCTGATGCTGACTGATACAAGCCTTTATTAGGTATATCATCCTCATTGTTTTAGTCAGTGTCCTCGTCCTCCTCCTCCTCCTCTGGCAGAGGAACAGAAGATGCAAACTTTTGCTTTGCTTTAAATCCTTCAAGTTCCATAGGTGTGTTATAATGGTAAGGGACTATTGCAGTAGGGGACTTGTATTGACAAGGAGTTTTAACTAGCTTGTGGGGTCAGGATAGCGAACTTTTGAGCTTTTCGGGGTTCTTGTATCCAGACCCTTGGTAGATTTTTTAGTATGTGTATGTGGACACCACACTGTTTCTTTTTTATCTGCTAAAGCACCCAATTCATCATCAGAGGGGGAGGTAGCAAGCGGAGATGCCACAGCAGCTGAAGTTCCCTCCTCCCCTGCATGTCCTCCTGTATTGACAAAGGCTCTGTTTGAGGCAACTGAATACCTTCCGAAACTTGTTCATTAAGCCAGTCTTTTAAAGTCTCAACCAGTATATGCCAGGTGGCAGGCAAACCTTCTACTTCCTTAGCACTCTTAGTATCCTTATAGACCTCTTTCCACAGTTTATTCTCCACCTTCTCCCAAGTCTTAACTTTGAATCCAACTGATGTGTTAGCTTCAAAGCCTTGGTTTTGACACCAAAGCAGCAAATGTTGCAAGTCATAATCTTCAACAGTTACACCTTAACACTTTAGGAAGTGCTTCCAAGTGGATAGCACCAACTTTTCCTCTTTAGAATCTGATTCCCCATTATCACAGTCTTTGTTCTTGATGGCGGCTCACCTTTTCCTGGTGTCAGTAGTTCTCAGTAGTTCTCAGGTCCGGACCCAGGCAGTCTGCCCACTGCTCTCAGCTATGCCAAGCTCCGTCACCACCATCTGTCACCCGATGGTCAGTATTGCAGTATCACATCAGGGTCACCATATGTCGGTGTAGAGTTGTGACGGCCGATAAAGATACAAAGAGTCAGTTATGTGCAGAAAAGATGTCTGAAGTTTCACTTTATTTTCTCATCTGCTTTTTTATACTCCTTGCTAGCATCAAGCAGTCACCTTATTTTAAGTAAGCAAGCAACAGCATTTTCATTGGCTAGGATCTATTTGTGATACATTTGGCAAAGCTCAAGGGCTTATTGCAGTTCCCACATCCTAGGCCTACTGACTTTACAGTCTGTCTTTGTTTCTTCATTAGGGCTGCATACTGACTTTCTTATCATCAAGGATACACCCGAAAGTTTGCCCAGTCAATATCTTCATCCTAGGAGCTAATAGACCCACTATTAACCCCTTCAATACAGTATTGTCCAATTATGACAGCTAAATTAACCAAGTATGGATATAGTAAAAAGAAAATAATCACAGTATTAACTTTGAACTGCCTATCTGTAGAAATATCTTGAAACCTGTGTCTGTTTTCTCTCTTGTAGTTCTAAAAACTTTCCTAGAAAGAAGAAACTCTGTACAGACACTTAATAAATCCAGAGCTATCCCAAAGGACTATACAGAACTCATTCTCTTGGTTCTCCTTAGAAAGGGCTTTGGAGTTTACCTGTGTCATTTCTGCTGAAGTTAGTAGGATCATATCCTAACAACAGCCTGTTGGCATCCTGCTAGAGACCAGTTGCCAGGTCTGGTGTTACATCTGTCCTGGAATAACTTTAGCTGAATTGAACAAAGACTCGGTGCACAATGTAGGCTGAGGCAATTTTTCAAGAGCATGAGGCTTGGGAGCTGCATGGGAACATCCTGAGGAAAACAGAAAACTTCACCAGTGTCTGTGCAAGTCATGAGATTCAGTAGGGGCTCAGTGTCATGGTACTGATTTTTTTTATTTTTTATGTTTTATTTCTACTGACACTTTTTCTACAGATTCTAGTAATTTAAATTGTTTTAAAAATTATTTAATTTTTATTGGATTTGTACACCTTCAGTAACTGTCTTCCAAACATTGTGCTGATTTCCTCTATGGTGCCTGATGTGTGTAAGACACATGGAATTTACCAGTTTCTATTGCCATTATGGAAGGACTCTTTGGAGCTAACCGTTGGCTTTCTGAGCTCTAGCCTTTTGCTTTCTACTTCACGTCCAGCTTTGAGTCATGCCTCCTACAATCAGCTGTGGTAGGTTTTCACAGCCAACACCTTTTGCATATGACAAGATTTAGCACTGAGTGCCTTAGCAGTATTTGGTTCATTCTGTAGCACTAGTTCTGTTTCCCAAAAGTGACTCACTGAATGTTGATTCTGAGGAATCTGAGAAATTTGAGTTTACTGAACATCTTCTCACATCAAGATTATTGCTGGACAGGCTGGGTTGATGGACCAAGGCCAGCTGTATTGAAGTTCAACAAGGTGAAGTTCTGGGTCCTGCTGTTGGGTCCTGACAACCCCCTGCACTGATATAGGCTGAGGGAAGAGTGGCGGAAAAGCTGCTCGGGGAAAAAGGACCCGGGTCTGCTGTTTGACAGTGGCTGAACACGAGCCAGGAGTGTGCCCAGGTGGCCAAGAAGGCCAAGGGCATCCTGGCTTGGATCAGTAATAGTGTGGTCAGCACGACCAGGGCAGGGACCGTCCCCCTGTACTGGGTGCTGGTGAGGCCACAACTCTAATCCTGTGAACACTTTTGGGCCCCTCACTACAAGAAAGACATTGAGGTGCTGGAGCAAGTCCAGAGAAGGGCAACAGAGCTGAGTAAGGGTCTGGAGCACAAGTCTGATGAGGAGCAGCTGAGGGAGCTGGGGGTGTTTAGCCTGGAGAAAAGGAGGCCCAGGGGGACCTTACTACAACTTACTTACTCCTTACAATCACTTACTACAACTACCTGAGAAGAGGGTGTAGCCAGGTGGGGAGCAGTCTCTTCTTCCAGGTAACAAGTGATTTACAGGAGTAGATGGCCTCAAGTTGTGCCAGGGCAGGTTTAGATTACACAGTAGCAAAAAATTCTTCACTGAAAGGGTTGTTGAATATTGGAACAGGTTGCCCAGAGAAATGGTGGAATTGCAACCCCTGGAAGTGTTCATAAAAGCATGTGGATATGTCTCTGAGGGACATGGTTTAGTGGTGAACACGGTGGTGGTTTAATGATTGGACTTGATTTTCTTGGAGGTGTTTTCCAACCTAAATGATTCTGCAATTATTTTGGTAGATACTGCTATCTGTCACTACAAATTACAGTCCTCCTCACCGTGTGCCAAGCAGGGCATACGATCTGGAGGCTGTTGTTAGCTCAGCTGGCCAATAGTAAAGGCTCTTAATATCAAGTTGTACTGGAGGAGACTTCATCAGAGTCTCCAGATTTTTGGCTTTGTGTCTTTTGAGACTAGGAGACTGAACAGCTCTGTGTTGCTTCTATGAAAACAGTTCTCAAAATAGCGGAATTGCTGAGAACATGGACACATCTCTTATTAGACTCCAAAATAGGATGAAAGTTACTGAGCTCACTGAGTGAGAAATGCCTTGAGCTTCACTATATATTTGCCATGATTCCTGAAATATTATACTATCTTTTGGAAGGTCAGGGTTTTCTCCAGGTCCAGAGACCCTCTCCATGCCATTCCTCTCTATCAGGTTTGGGTTGTCTATGTTAAAAAAGCCTAAACAAACAAACAAACAAACAAACCAACAAAAACCCCCCACCTCAAAGTCCCCAAGCAAACCAGTAAAAAAAACCCAAACAAACACCCTCACAGAACAAACCAACAAAAAAATAAGAAATCCCAAGTAAACAAGTCGCAGCACCAAAAATACCAACCACTGAAAAAAAAGTCAACCAAAACCAACCCCCCCCCCCCCCCCTTTATAAAAGTTTGTGAGTCACCAAGATTATTAAATTTCTGAGACAGATAAAGCATAACCAGAGGTAGCATCACCAACACCTTTTCCACTTTAACTTTTTGTGTTATCAGTATGGAATTTTCTCTCCCAGTAGGAATTTGCTCTTTACCTAGGAAGTAGGTAAGTAATGTGTCCGTCTATTTCTTAATTTTTACATATGAGTGATGCCTCTTGGTGCACCTGAGAGCTCCATCTAAGGAAGCTTAATCTGTTTTTCCCTTTCCAGCACTGCTCTGACCCTCTTCCAAACACAGGCCATAGTGAACATAGCTTAAGATTTGTATTTTTACAAGCATTCATACATCTGTCTTGGAGGGAGTAATGAATCAAATCTATAGTAAGATACTTATTCTTTCATCTCTGAGAGAAGTCCTCCTCGTGACTGTCCCTTCAATAATAGGGTTTGAAGAATTCTTTGAAGTTATGAGTGCTGTCTCCCATCTTTCTGTTGCAGCTTTTTTCTGGTGTATGTTGTTCACAAGAGCTTGCCTGAAGTCTTAATGCTGTTGTCAGTCACCTTTAAGAGCTGACTTCCTTACTGCTGCCTGGTTTTTGTTCCTAAGTCTTCCTTCTTAATATGTAAATTCTTCATGCCTTTACTATAAAATTGTGTCTGTCCTTTTACTAGCAGCAACTAAAAGCAAGAAGTCTGCATCTCCTCATACATACAATCTAAATATCTCTCAGTATGTTTAGGCTTCTCAGTTGATACCTAATAGACTTAAACTGAGAGATAATCTGGTAAATGTAAATGTTCCTTCACCAAAGGTGATCATGTGAGACTGGTTATTGTTTGTTTTTGCAAAGAATGTTATCGTAGAAATCTCCTGACTTGATACTGCTTTTGGTAGGGACATTTCTGTGCAATTGTCTAGAGTATGAAACTACACTTGAAAGAGGGAAAAATTATCTGTAACAAACATCTGAAATCTCTTGTATAGCTAATGGTTACGTTATTCCTTTCTCAGATAATTAAAAAAGCATTGTGCAAAGGAAATGCATTCTGGAAAAAAAAGCTTAAGGCATCATGAACCTATAGTGTAACAATGTATGTAAAAGATATTTACCAAGAAATGAGATCAGTAAAGATATTAGATGCAGAGGCTTTAAATTCTTATTACATTTTATGTTTTCTCATCTGAGGTTACTTTAACTTCTCATGTAACCAATTACGCTAGTGAGAATACGCAGCTCAAAGGCAAAGAAACTGCCTTGAAACAATCTTAGCGGGTGGCATCCCTGCTCATTGGAGGGGGTAGGTAGGAACTAGGTGGTCCTTTCCAATCCAAGCCATTCTATGAATCTAAGAAACAGAATCCACAGGGAAGGTGGTGGGTCTAGGTTCCATGTTCTTTTTTGGGGGGGGATGACTGAATGTGCTGATGCTGTGAAACACTAAATTCTGCTCAATCTGGGTTAACTACTTCTGTATGAATTTAACCATGACCTAGAAAGTTGGGGTCTATGCTTCTCCCTTCAGTAGCTAGTGTATTTACCCATAAATGGGAAATAAGCATTGAGAATGGGTTCCCTTCAGACTTTTGTAGAATGGGTCCCCTTCACACTCTTGATCAGTGGTGGCATAATTGTCTTTTAGTTGCTGGCAGCTGAGGAAGATTTGAGCACCTCAGTAGAATGTCTGATCTGGGGGGGACTCACCCAGTGCAGGTTAATCTCAAACCAGTTGTTGTGTGATACTAGGGCCATCAAATAGGTGGCATTTCTTTCTGGAGCAGATTAAGGAGCGAACATACAACCTGCTATACTGGCAAAGCCCTTATGTCAGCTGTCACATGGTTCAACAGCAGTGACTGCCTGAAGTGGATTAGGCAGCTAAAATCCAGAGAGGAGAACTCTGCTCAGGGTCAGTGAAATTGTCAACCAGCACAGCTGGATTTGAAAGATGATGTTCAGCTATGACCCAAGGGGTTGAAAGACACCTCTAGCATCTATTGCTCTGTTAAGCAGTGATGATTTTGGTAATGACTTCTCATTAAATAATTTAAGAATTGAGATTTGTAAGCTTTGTAATATATGTGTACCAGATTAGAGTATTTTATTGCTCAATGTGGTTACAGACCTAGTATAAAGCAGCACTTAAATCTTATTGAAAGTGACCAAAGTAGATTTTTCTCTTGCCTCTCCACCCATGTGAAAGTGTATGGGCACCTCTCAGGACTAAATACTACTTTTTGACATTTCATTAATTATTGATAACATCAGTAACTTTGCCTTACTAGCACTCACATTAACAATTTTTTACTATTTAAGACAGTCTCCATTTCTCTGGTGTAAATCTGTATAGCCCTATGAAGTTAACTGCAGTGTTAAGATAAAAGAAAAATTAGGCATAAAGGTTTGATGCTGTTAATATACCATGGAGTTCCAGGGTTGTTCTCTGTTGACCAGGTATGCTGGATGGATATGCTATCCAGATATCTGGATATGCTTTTCAGATGACTTCTTAGTTTTTTAACATGTTTGGAACACAGATTGTTGAGACTGTTGTCTGACCCACCAAAATGTAGGAAATGGGTAGCTCACAAGTTTTTCTTGACATACTGAATTAAGGAAATTAGAGTTTTATTCCTGGCTTATTTCTCAGTATTTCTGTGTGTTTTGGGAATAGGGTGTGGACTGGGAAGATAATCTGTCAGTAGATGCTACAGTCCTCTTGATCTGAGAGATGAGGAAACCTAATGGAACTTCTCAAGGAAGATCAATTTGCTGATATGTACTTTTTCCTTTTCAATTACTTAATTTTTCCTTAAATTAAAAATAAATAAAAAAAAGAAAATCCACGATTGCTGGTGCCCATGTATTCCATGTATTCCATTGATCAAACTTTCTATTTTACGAAGTAGAAAGCCTAGTAATCCAGTATACATTTATAAATTTAAGAAATAAAACATCTAAACTTTGTAAAATCAAACTCCTGAGAAGTTTAGCGCTTAAAGCTGTTCGCAGCACATAAAGTTCAGTTTTCTAAGAAAAACCTTCACTTAAGTTTTTGTGGGGAGCAGAAAGAAGGCAGTTCCCTAAGGCTATTGGAAGCAACTTCAATTTCATTTGTTCTTTTTCTTAGGTTGGCTGAAGACTTTTGATGATTACTTTAGAGATCAGACACAGCATATTTTAAATAACATGGTTATAAAACTGCAAGAAGACAATCGAAGGAAGTTTATATGGTCCGAGATTTCCTACTTTTCAAAATGGTGGGACGGAATAGATAGCCAAAAAAAGGATGCTGTTAAAAGGTTTGAACGCTGAACTATATCTTACCTTCCATGTATCGTGCTCCGAGATTTATGTATTTTGACTACACTGTAGACTTGAGATTTCAACTTACTGTGATGCAGAATTGCTAGAACAGTTGTCTGCTTCAGTTCTGACTTTTTGGACTTGATTTGGGTTTTTTCCACTTGCAAAATAGAAATCTCTTCAGAAAACTGAAGACAAATTACTGAGTTGCTTAAAAATTTTACTGAATGTTTCTATGTACAGCCATGAAGATATCATTCAAGTTGTAATGAAATTGTGATTACAAACTTTATTTGCAGTCACATTAAAGTATTGGCTGTGGAATAAATATAATCTTTCATAATAGCTACTTATGTTAATAATTATTAGCAATTATGTTAATAATTATGAAATGAGGGGTTTTTTGTTTGTTTTGAAGTATGTGGAGTTTTTTATAAACATTCAGCTGCTTTAATGGTAAAGTAGTATGTATTCTAAAGTCTTACTCTTCTTAGTTATTTTTAAAATCACAAGTCAAAAGGTAATGTAGAAGTAAAAGATTTCCCTAGATATTGAGACAAGAAAGCAGGCTTCTTGGATAAACTTGAACTAAGGATCTAGTTTGGAGTTTTCAGGAAGTGGTGATTGTTTTTTGTTGGGTTTTTTTTTTTTGACTTTGCTTTAAGATAGGAACTAACAGTTCTTGGCTTCTCTTTGTGATGCCCTCCTTCTCATGCCCTGCTTCAAGATGCATGTGTTGCAGTATATAGTAAGTCTGTTAGATCTTCACAGCTGTAAAGGTTAGGTAATGCTGGAAATCTGGGGAATTATGTAGAAAACTAGTAATTAAAAATTTATGTACAATGCAGGAGTATTATAGCACAGCTGTTGTTTTTTGACATTAAAAAGGTCTCTTGTAACACAATAAACAGTAAATGATAATCACTAGGTAACTATGTCCTCTCTTCAGAGGAGTCAGGTATTGATTAAGCTGCTCTAACTCAAAGAAGTGCCCTGTAGATTATTTTTTTGCTATGTTTTTCATTACTCTTATGGGTATTATCTATGATGTGACTAAATTTTGATAAGTTCACTGCATTTCTTTCTTGAGTTCATTAAAGATTTATACTCTGGTGTACAATGTAAATGCTGAAACTGTAAGGACAACCTGATGTTGGAAATGTGGTCATTATGTTCACTGACAATAGAGAGACTGGATTATCTTGTGATCTGTTTCAAGAAGGCATTTTAATGAGTGTGATGATGTGAAGCCTTTATAGAGACAATAAACTTCTAAGATCTGTTGGCTTTCTAAAACTCTAAAATGAACGTTAGATCAAAGATGGGGAGATAGTAGTAGTGCTTGGAATGTGTAATATCTGGGCATCTTGCTCAATTGGCCATCAGTACCACGGCACATACATTTTTATTTTTGTAATCTGTACAGGAAACAGTGTTCTTCCTGATTTAAAAAAAAAGGTATCTAATATGGCACATGCAGTAGAGCTGGTTTTCATTGCGCAGAGGCATTAAAATGTCACTGTTCGACTATTCGTTATTCCCAATTTGATTAAAGAAATGTAGTCCAATTATGGAAGTTGCACGAGTAATTTAGATTTTGGCATCGCCTCACTGTTAAATACCTACTGGGTATACAGAAATTGATTTTTAAGAGTGTGTTTTCATATGGAAGATTCTGAACAAAATTTACATGTTTTTCAGGTTAATAAAAGATGGACAATTTGAAATAGTAACAGGAGGATGGGTCATGTCTGATGAAGCCTCTGCTCATTATTTTGCTTTAATTGACCAACTAATAGAAGGACATCAGTGGCTAGAAAAGAACCTTGGTATGTATATTGATCTAAAATTTAACTATGTTAATACTGGTTTGTTGTTTTGGTTTTTTTTTTTTTTTTGAGTTGTTTAGGAGGCTCTCTTTACTTTATTTTCCTAAAAGAATAAATCAGACCACTTGCAGGAGTCCAGTA
This sequence comes from Corapipo altera, assembly GCF_003945725.1. NCBI lineage: Eukaryota > Metazoa > Chordata > Aves > Passeriformes > Pipridae > Corapipo > Corapipo altera. Next base: position 526,384 of record NW_020884921.1, on the reverse strand, counting down.
TTTGCAATTTGTGATTGCAGATAGAAGTTCCTGGGCAAAGGGAATTCGAACAATTTTATGTCATAACATTTTGTCTTGATCAATGTAAGATATGCATGGAATATTGGCATAACAAAATATTAACACTAGAGCATGCCGAGTTTTAGATACCATTTCTGGTATCACTAGCAGTTTCCAGTTGCCATATCAGTGTTTTAAAAATCATGACAAAGGTCTTAAAATGAATGAAAAATTTACATTTCTTTCATGTGTTTGGATCTCTTCTGCAGGCTTTCTTATTCATTAGGTTCTCTTATGTAAAGCTTTCAAAAAAAGTAAATATGAAATTTAGATGTAGCAGTAGTAGTAGTAGTTATAAACCCTAAACTGATTGTAATGTTAGAATTGTTTATAATTGAAAAATAAAAATGCTGCTGTTGCAACTTTGAGGAATTACTGACTGCAGTTACATTGACTGAACTGTTTTGCTGGCTTTGGGATGGATTTTTTGTTTAGTTCCATACGTAGAGATAACCCTTTATATATAGAAAATATTTGTACAGTGATTTTAATAATAACATTATTTCATGCAATTAACTGAAATTATTTTGGAAAGCTGTTCCACCGTTTTTCTTAGATTGCAATTTCCAAAAACACAGCTTGACATAATTGGATGGGGGAGGAAAGACCTAATAAAAGGGATTGCATTCCTTACTGTTTTGTTTTCTTTTGGAAAGATGGTAAAAAGTGCCAGTGGAACTATGCTGAAGAACTAAGAGTCAGATATAGGTTCCTTATTTACTATATGAAGTTCAGAGAAAAGAGGGTATTCATTAATGTGATTCCATTGATCATCAAACTAATAAATCAAAAGAAAAGTTAGTTCTGAAACCAAAAAAGATTAATGTTATTTAAATAGCAGTTAAATTTCAACAAGCTACAGTATCAATCCATCTACATCTGTTCATTTTCCTTCAGCTTTTTTTTTCAGTTGTAACATCTGTAAGCTACTTAAACTGAAAAGGGAGATGTGTTTCATTATGATTCTGAGTAAAGATGTTCAGTGCACAATTGAAATAGTGTAGCAACAAGGAGTACTAATCCTGAATATTTTTATTTATTTAGAATGTCTTGCTTATAAGATATTTGATTTGTTTATTTGTTTGTTTAATTGTTTATCTGTTTAGTTCTATCTTGTTAATTGCTGGGGGTGTTCTGCAGGAGGCTGAATAGTTAACTGTATATCTTCTTCGAAATATTATCTTTAGTGGTCTGATTTGAATTATTGGTATAGCTTTCTTTGGGTCAAAAGTAAAACTTTCTCTTCTTTTTGCTTTTTTCTTTTGTCAACAGGAGTAAAACCAAAGTCTGGCTGGGCAGTTGATCCTTTTGGGCATTCACCAACAATGGCTTACCTTCTGAAACGCACAGGATTTTCCAATATGCTTATACAGAGAGTTCATTATTCAGTTAAAAAACATTTTGCGATACAAAAGACACTCGAATTTTTTTGGAGACAGAACTGGGGTATATGTTTTTCCTTTATATCAATTTATTTTGTTAATTTACCTGGGTAAAATGCAACGAGAATTTGAAAAAATACTATGGAAGTTTTTAGAACAGGCTTAGAGGAGTAAGTCTAAACTTGAAAATTTTAAACTTGCTGTTCTGATTAAAAAAAAAATCCAAAGTTTTTCATCTAGCTTAACTTTTTCCTCTTTTCCTTTTTTTTTTCCCCCTTTTTTGAATAACGGAAAGGGAATGAGAATAGCTGCGAGGTAGGAAAGGTGTTAAAAACCTGTGTTATTGCTATTGTTCCTCCAATTTTTTTTCTTCATTTTCATTTGTGCTTTTACTTTCTCTTATTTTCATTCTCTCATGTGCCTTGCAAGTATGCATAAAAAAAAATATAAGGGGTGGAAAATTCTTTCTCTGCTTTCGTTTCTTTTCCTCCCTCCTACTCCTTTATTTCCTTCTATGTGGAAATAAAGTGTACGAGAAGGAACATTTCAGCTAATTCAAATGTTGTGCTAATGAGGTGATTGGCTTTTGGTTTGATTTTTTTCTTTGCTTTGTTTTGTTGGATTTTATTTTTCAGTTGTTTTGATTCACTCAAAGTATAAAAGATATGCTTGGTTACCTCCAAAATTCTGAAAGTCATTATAATACCCCAATCTTGGCTGAATCTGGTTTTATCATCTCTATATATAAGGTACATACAGAGGTAGACTTAAGATATAGATATTCAAAATAGAAATTGTCTTAATCTAGTGTTTTTAGTGCAATTCTTAGATTAAGATCATGGAATTAATTTAGTTTTGGCAAATCTGATAAGGTTTATTTTAAAGGTGTACTCTGTGTATTTAATTCCAGATTTGGGATCCAGTACAGATATTCTTTGTCATATGATGCCTTTCTATAGCTATGATGTTCCTCATACGTGTGGTCCGGACCCGAAAATCTGCTGCCAGTTTGATTTCAAACGACTTCCTGGAGGAAGAGTAAGTTGTCCTTGGAGAGTTCCACCAGAAGCCATTCATGCTGGAAATGTTCAACACAGGTACAGTTTTAATGTATTCCCGAAGGGAATAAATTTAAAAAAACCCAGAATTATGCTGGTTAAAGATGACATGTAGCATAGCTTGGTGAATTTATATAGTTCTGTTGTGTTTTAACAGCTCAGCTCCACACAACTGCTCACTCACTGGCCCCATGGTGGGTTTGAGGGAGAGAACCAGAAGGGTAAAAGTGAGAAAACTCATCAGTAAGAGATAAAGGCAATTTAATAGGTAAAGGAAAAGCTGCAAATACACGCAAAGCAAACCAAGCAACTAATTCACTGCTTCCCATGGGCTGGCAGGTATTCAGCCATCCGTGGGAGAATAGGGCTCCATCCCATGTGACTTGGAAAGAAAAACACATCACTCCAAACATCTCCTGCTTCCTCCTTCTTCCCTGAGCTTTATATATTAAGGATGACATCACAAGTTATTAAATATCCCTTTGGTCTATTGAGGTCAGTTGTCCTCACTGTGTCCCCTTCCCACTCCTTGTGCACCCCGAGCCTGCTTGTTGGTGGGGCGGGGTGAGAAGCAGAAAAGGACTTGGCTTCAGTGCAAGCCCTGCCCAGCAATAACTAAAACATCTAAAATATCAGTGCAGATCGAAATCACAGACCCATACCAGCTACTGTGAAATAAATTAACTCTACCCCAGTCAAAACCAGTACAAGTTCTTAAAATAAGCTTGTAATAGGTAAATATTACCTATTACTTAATGTAGTGTGTGCTCCTTAGTTCAGAACATAATTGTCAGTGAAATTTGAAGGAAGGTTGTAGTTAAGAAGGATGAATTTTTTTTTTCTTTTCTATTCATGATACATGAGTCAATCTCTGAATGACAGGCAGAACATTGTCATCTGTTTAGTAGAACATAGTCATCTGGTTGTAGTCATGTTACTGGTTTCCTGTAGTTTTTGTGAATTTTATGAGCAGTGATCTGTCCCCTGCAAGTGGAACACTTCAGGCAGGAGCAGCATGGTATAGTATGCTCTAACTACAAACAGTGGCATATTTCCTAAATGGTATATCTTTGAAAAACGCGACAATCTGTTGCCTAGGTTTTCTGAAGTGCACACCTTAAATGAATCTGAGTCCTATGTCTTACGTGTCTTATGATGGGAAATCCTATTAGCCTCAGTTTTAGTTTTCAGATAGAAACACTGTGTTGTTTTGCCACAGTCAAGAATCAAGTTTATATCTTCACAAAACTATTTTTCAGTTTTGGGAGGAGGTGGGGGGAAATTAAAAAAAAAAAAAAAAAAGAAAAGAAAGGAAAACTAGAACTGCCGAAAGTTTTTCCAGTAAATGCTTGTATTCTATGGTCCTGTTACTATCTTCAGGCCTTCAAAATATCCCAAATTTCCAGAGTTAGAAATCTATTTAGGTGTTTACAATTGGTACAAATTGCTGAATATAACAAATGTATTTAAGGGTAGCAGGGTGACTTTTTGGCTCTTGATGCTGAAGTTTTAAAGTGATGATAAAGTGATGATGCATTGGTTGTCTACATGTCAAGTATGCATCTCCTTTTTTATGAGGATAAATTCTGAAAAGCGTTATGAAAACTTCACTTTATCATTAAAATTAAATTACAAAATGTTATTGAAGATAAAACCAAAATAAACCAGAATACATTACAATTGTCATATTTTAAAGTAGAAATTGGAGTGATAGTAGGAAAAAATAATTAAAAAAAAATAAAGAAATAAAAGCTGATGGTGACAACAGAAAAGTAGAAGAATCATTATGACACACTCAATGCTTATAAAATGTGAAGGAAAGCTCTTATGCCTTTAAATCAAAGTTGTAGAAAGAAAAATCTTGACTATGTATCTCAGTTAACTGGGACAAATATTTTCAGAAGAGTAATAACTTCTTTAAAAAATACCTGAAACGTAGAGGCTATAAATAAAATGTAGAGTGTCTGCTTGGAATAGTTTTTTTAATGGTCTTGTTTTTTAATTAGATCTTATTTTATCCTTGCACTTCCTAGATGCAACCTTTGTATAACAATCTAAATTAGATCTTGTAACAGAAATGGTTCTTTCACGTGTCAAAGGATATCGAAGAATAAGATAAATGAGGCAGGTATGTAGTGAACATATGATCAAGTTGAAGAGGTTATCATCTCAATATGGTCTCTGAAACTTAATCTTTTACATCAACTTTTGGTAGATAAAAACAGTTTTGGTGTCTAACAGAATTGAAACAGCAGTATGCTAGATGATGCCTAAGGGAAAAGTAAGACTTACACATGGTCTTTGAGTTGGAAACCTGGAGTATTTACATTTGGAACACTGAAACTGCACTTTTAGTGTCTATTTTCAAACAAAGCCACTAAAACACAGGAAGTAATGTTTTGGTGGAGAATGCTAAAACATCACTTGTATTTTATGAAAATGTTGACATACTGTAAACAACCAAAAACCTCATTGATCTGACCTCTGTAATAACATATTTTACAGTTGTTGTGATGAGGAGAGGTGTGAGAAGTAATTGGAAAATCTATCTCTACATCATAAGCTTTCCAAGGTTAAAGGTTTATAGAATACTAATTAATCTGTCCCTCATCTCTGATTACTTTAAGACTGGAAAAATACAGGAGATCTAGATGACATGGATTTGAAAAATGTTCATTAATTTAGAGACCAGGTTTAGATCGCTGACTTTTCTTCAATGTTAAAGATAAAATAAAATTAATAAAACCCAGATCTTGAATACTCAGCTGGGACTGTTGTGTTTGATGTCAGTGCTATTATGGCCTTACATATACATCAAGAGATGTTGAATTGAAAACTTCAGGCTAGTAATTGTTGGATTTTTCATTGCCTTGCTACTTGAGTTGTGACTTAGTAAGAAGGAATGAAGCAGCAACCTAATGAAAAGCTTGTACTTGTTAATTACACTTTGTAACAGCATTGCACTTGCCCTGATTTGCAGCTGCATTCTTGTCCATATTTTTAAATGCTGAAGCTTTTCACATTAGGAATAAAAAATAGCTGTTGGGTTTTGCCTGCTTTTTTTTTTCTTTCCCCCAGTGGAAGCAGAGTTTGTTGTGGTGTATGTCTCTCTCTTCCATGTGTGGAAATAGGAAAGAATTTTTCTAGTTGCAAATTTTCTCATTGTCGAAGAGTGAGTCCCTAATGAGGCCATAAACACTGTCAAACATGTCACATAGGACTTGCTATAGCTGCTGCAAAATTTCTTGTGATTCCCACGGACTCTGGGTGACTATTGCTCCTCCTCCTTTGACATAGGAAGAGGCAAAACCAGCCATATTGTTTTCATATGTATTTAGCTGAACGCTTGAATTTTTTGCATTAAAAGAACACACTTGTGATACAAAGGGGTTTTCTTTATTTGTGGAAGGTGTCAATCATTCAGTGATAATCTGAAAGCTTTAAAACAAGAAGTTTATCATCTCTGATCTCCTTTGTTTTTAGATTTTCACTCATGTAGGCAGGATAAACATATATCAAAATGTATCTAATGCTATTTCATGGGGGAATAGTAAGGGTAAAAAATTCATGGGACTCAGTGGAATATTTTCTTTCCTGGAAGTATTTTTCATCTTCACCAAATTCTCTCTGGGATTTTCTTTTGACTCTTTCTCACTCCTCTCTGAAGTAACAATTTAGGAAGTTATTTAAGAGAAACTTAACAACATATATGAGACATCTAATTTTTCGTCAGTGTTTTCGCAATTGAAATTGGTTTGCAATTGAAAGAAGATCGTGCTACCCCCTTAAAAATTTCTAATAAGATAACTCACAGTTATGAGTAGAAAGGGAGAACAGCAATACTGATGAATTTTTGCAGTAGATTTGGAAATAAACTGGAGGAGGACTTGGAAGAGAGATGTCAAAGTCAACTGTCCTATTAACTGCGACTTGCATTTTTCAAGAGGCTCAAACATAAAGTATAATTTTAACTATGGACTACATGTGGAAAATTTCAGTTTGACTGGTCTAGAAGAAAGCATTGTAAAGTCTTGTGTTGTGCCAGTTGTTCTGGTAGCTGTGCAGTTAGGAAGTTTTTGTGTTTAAATTTACAACGTGTTCAAAGCCATGGAAAGTACTGATTCAAGAACAAATACTTAGTAATCTGAACTATAAATCAAATAATAGACGGGGAACAGGGGGAAGCCACTTTTTGCATAAATTCTAGACTCAGTAGAACTCTGTAGATTCTTAACTAAAGTTAATATTGTGGCCCTTTTCTCCTTCCAGAATACAGCCAAACTTTGTATTTATTCAGTATTTCTGTATTCTGATAAATAAGTAAGCCTTGACATGCTGTTAAAAGAAATATGAGTTTCAAATATATTGGAGTAGAATTTTTGCATAATATCTGCATAATATAGTAAATCTTCAAGAATATTGGTTGAAAGTTGATTTTGCTGGAGCATCTATAGAAAATACCTGTAGAAACAAAAAACTCACTGGAATCTGGATGTTGCTATTTTTCTCTTTAAAACACTGTAATTTGTATTGCTGTTTTCTTAAATATATTACTAAAGTTTGTATTTCCTCAGAAAATTAGTTACGTAATTTTAATTAGAGAGGATCAGCATCTGAAGATGTTGATAATAATTGTAACTTGGAGGAGGAAGAGGGGAAATAGATATCACACTCGTGACTTCTAATATATTGCTGCTTAATGACAGAACTGATAGTTTACCCATCCAATAGTTAGTAGGTGTTCCTCAGAGATTAATTTGTGGGCAGTTTTTCTGTCAAGGACATGAAGATATGAAGAAAAGTATCTAAGCAAATCATCAGAGGGGATGAGAAGAGCTTGCTTATTATTGTAAATAAGGGCTGGAGAGGATTAGGATTGTTGTCTAAATATAATGCAGGTAAACATAATTTGAACTGTAAGTTAGTTTTAGCACGGGAACAAGTTGATCCAAACTGCCCTACTGTTTGAGATGGAGCTTGATAAGCTTATTGAAGGATTTAATTAGCACAGTGTTTGCAACAATAGTAGGTTAAATATTCTCCCAGTGGGGAGGATTGCATCCAACTTTTTATTACAAAAAGAGACTTTTGTATGTCTTGTTTAACGAGTCACCATAATGCACAACTTGATATCTAAGAATTGTTTTGCCAAATGCTGAATTTTCTTCTTCTGGTTTCTGAATTGCTCTTTTCTTTTTTCCTTCTCAAGGGCTTGGATTATTTTAGATCAATACAGAAAGAAGTCAAAGCTTTTCCGTACTAAAGTTCTGTTGGCTCCACTGGGGGATGATTTCCGCTATACTGAGAGCTCAGAATGGGATCAGCAGTACCAAAATTATCAAAAGCTGTTTGATTACATGAATTCTCATCCTGAGTGGCATGTTAAGGTAAACACAGCACATTTTCTGGTTGGTGGAGAAAATAGTATTTCCCAGTATACTGAGATTCTTTATGGAAAAAAAAATTGTAGTTGGATTTGGTTTTTTTTTTTTCAACTATGACGTTTTAACAGCAGATTAATTTGCCTTTTTAGATTACATTTTTTACCTTTAGTACCTTCTCTGCCCCCAAAACAAAAACTTTTCTATTAGTAATATCTGCTTGAAAACTAGAAATAATTCCCAAACTAGATTAATTTGGAGAAGGGCTATTAGGTTTGATTGTTTTCTTAACACTCTTAGTTTTTTTCACAGGCTTCAGACATTGTTATCTAAGGGTATCAGGCTTTGTTACTTAAAACTGTTGTATTTTCTTTTTAGAATTTCAAGTGAATTTTGCTGCTTTATTTGGGTTGTCTTGGTTTTATGGCCCAAAGCAAACAAACAAAAAAATCCTAAGAGACGCCATTTCTGGCTCATGTTTTTGAATACAATGAAATCCAAGACTGACCTGGCTACAGAAGGACTGAGTATACTAACACATTTATCAGATGAGATGTCACCTTAAATCATTAATTATGTTTGAGTGTTAATACACACATTCATATATTCTAATGTGTAAACTGATTGCTCTAAAGACTCCTTATTCTATGGATGTACTCAGACAACCTTTCTTCATCTTTCAGCATGGCAATAAGAAATAGGAGACCACAACCTTGGGGGTTTGAGTATCATGTTAGAGTGCACTGTTGCTGGTTTCACATTTAGGCTTTTTAAACCCAGGTCTGGTATCATTCATCTGGTTTGTGCATGCATCTGTTTTCCCTCATCTTTTCTGAGACCTCCCCTGATTCTTCTAACTGTGTGTTTGAGCAGTGCCTGAAGTACATTAGTTCTTTCTGTTGACTTCTGGACTTGTGTTCTGCATATGAAAGATGATTTCTTGGGATTATACCTTATCTGAAAGCTGGATTTTGCATGTTACCTATGGGATGTGGGTGACATGATGCATGTGAATGACTACTGTGTCTTAGTGGAGGGAGATAGACCTGGACTATACTCTTCAAATTTTTTAAATCTAAAGCTTATCTTTTAAAACTAAAGCTTGCTGCTATTGCTAGCTTTACTCCTGTCAAAGATGGATGTACTGTGCAGGTAGTCACTCTTTGGATACTAGCAGCAACATGCTTTCTGTAGTTCCTACTAATCTGGACTGGATGATTTTGTCTCTGGGCAGAAACTGAAGGCTCTAGCTCTGAAGTCATTCTTTTAAAGACCACTCCTCTCCTGATACATCTGAAAGTTTCTTATTGTACAGGTTCTGCTCAACCCATTTTCAAGGACTCTAGCAGTCTACTTCATTAGCCTCGGTGTGCCCATGTGGATGAATGTCTTGGGAATCACATTAGCCCTTGTGACCCTCATAGAAGTACCCAACCCTTTTTCTGGTCCTTAATATCCAGACAAAAAGTTATGACATCCCCTGGGTCTGCCACTTCATACCTAGAGTACTTTGATCAGCTGGAGTACTGTTAGTATTGGAATATTTCTCCTTTTCATTTTATTCAATTAGTTAGGGTTTTCTTATCTCTCTGGTTTTTTGGGGGTGTTTTTGTGAGTTTTATTGTCTTCTTTTTTCTGTCTTGTGTGTTGTCTGTGGGTTGGGTTTTTTATGTTTGCATGTTTTTGTTTGTTTACTTGTTTTGTTCTAAACTGATGTAATTTATCCTTGAAGATATGAGTTTAAATGGAGAACTTTCATACTCTTCTGCACTTTCCCTAGTGGAATGTAACTCCACAGGCAAGTAACAGATCATGCTCAGCTTTGTTAGAACTGAGATTATATAGAAGAAGAGTTCACGTTTCTTCCTTAAGTCTAGGATATTATTACTTACACAAGGGACTGCCTACTCTGCCTTTCTGATCTTACAAGAGATTTACTGTTTCCGACAGCTCTTTAAGGTGTTTATCTAGTCGATATGTCTGTTACCATTGAGATTCTTCTGCCAGCAGCTATTGTATAGTTCTAAAAGTATGTAGTGCACTGCTGTGAAAGACACCTGCTTTGATCTTGAGGAGTTCAATCTCCCATTCTGAGATCTCCTTTACATCTGTTATACGTAAATTAGGTTGAGTCTTTTTGTATGCCAGTAGAGGAATCTGCCAGCTTATTTCACTGTTTCCATTCACCTGACTTTGATGCTTCCTCTGGTGAGGTTTTATTCCTCTGATGTAACGCAGCCTACAGAATTGAGATCACCTGTGTCTTGACTTCTCTTGATGCATTGATTTTGTTTCTCATTTTCTTCTGAATTCTACTTGTAGGTGCCTATGATAGTGATGGAAAAGACCAAGTGTCATAGAAGTGCCTGTTAAGACAAGGTGTACTAATGATGAGATTTCTGGGCCAATATTTATCTTTCTCTGCTTTACTGCCATTTTAAGTGGCAAGTTCTCATGTCGTACCCATCTAACAGATAGTTGGATGTTCTGAATGATTTTGAAGTAAAACTGGTTTTTTTACATGATGAGAAAGTATGTCTTTATTGTCACAGTGATAGTCCTTATATTCCAAGTCACTTTTAAAAGATTTTTCCCAAAAGCTTGGTTTTGGAGTTGTAAATTGTAGCATGCTACATTGTATGCTTGTTAAAAAAATAATACTAGAAAAAAAATGACTTGATATAAATTTGAGGTATTATCATTATAGTTTGTTATGAGGATACTTCCAGTAACATGATCTTCTGTGCTGTTCCAGCTTTTATTAATTGGTTTTTTCGCTTTCATTCAAAATCGTTTGCCATCTATGCCTTCTATAACACTATCTTTCAATACTAGCAACACTGACATCAATCCCTTTCCCTTTTTTTTTTTTTTCCTTTTGTTCTCCTCAAACTTGAGGGTACCATCTTTTGACCTGCCCTGCAAAGGTCTGCTATTACATTGTCTGAGTATTTTAAAAAATGAGCCGAAGACAGTGAATTTTTTTTTTTGTATTCTCACATGTTACATCTATAAACACAATTTCTTTTTACGTAGTTAAAAAAAAAAACAAACCAAACCAAACAAGCTTCTGAAAGCAAATGCTAATTTTTTTTGATCAACACTCATTTTGGGTTAAGCAAGATCTGGAGCATAAGAGAGTTAATTTTAAAAACACAGGATTAGAACAACTATACGCTTATTGCATTACCTTAAGTTTCTTAGTCCAGACAGCTACTTAGGTAATATTGAGTATTAGAGACTTACTTCAAAGACAAGAGAGAATGCTTCATTTATTTCTTGACAGCTGGTATTTTAGATACCTCTTTATCCTTAAAAAAAAAAAAAATAAAATTCCTATTTCATGAATCACAGAATAGTTTTGGTTCGTGGTGACCTTTAAAGGCCATCTAGTTCAACTGCCCGGCAATGAGTAGGGATATCTTCAATTATACCAGATTTCTGAGAGTCGCATCCCATCCAACCTTTAATGTTTCCAAGGTGGGGCATCCGTAACCTCTCTGGGCACCTTGAGTGTCTTTATATCTAGTCTGAATCTATCCTCCTCTAATTTAAAACCAGTACCTCTTGTCCTAGCACAAAAGGCCCTACTATCTTTCTTAAAAGATAGGCCTGCCCCTGTCTTTCTTAAAAGCCCCCTTTCTGTACTGAAAGGCTGCAGTAAGGTCTCCCCAGAGCCTTGTCCTCTCCAAGCTGAACAACCCGAACTCTCAGCTTTTCCTCATAGGGAATTATTTTTGTGACTCTTTCTGGACCTGCTTCAATGAGTCCATCTCTTTCATGTACTGCGTTGAAATGCTTTTGGAAGAGCTATCCAGCTTGTCTGGTTAGTGTGCAGGGGAACTTTAAAGATCTTTAGGATAGGATTTCTGCTATAATTCTGCTGGAAGAGTGGCGTATTTCTGAAATGTGTATAAAACCAAGCATATGCATTCTCTTTGTATTTCTAAATAAAGAAAATGGAGCCTTGTTACAGTAATTTTAATTTTCATTCAGGCCCAGTTTGGAACTTTATCAGATTACTTTGAAGCTCTGCGTAAAGAAAGCAATTTGGATGAAAAGAGCAGCAATTCATTTTTTCCTGTTTTAAGTGGAGACTTCTTCACCTATGCAGACAGAGATCATCATTACTGGAGTGGATACTTTACGTCACGACCCTTCTATAAACGCCTGGATAGAGTTATGGAATCCTACATACGGTAAATGCTGCTGTCCAGTACATTTGTAACATACATCTTGACACACAGGAGAGATGAATTTATGAGTACTTGTCGTGGTTTAACCCCAGCCAGCAACCAAACCCCAGCAACCACTCTCACTCTCCCACCAGCAGGACTGGAGAGAGAATTGGAAGGGTAAAAGCTGGAAAACTCCTAGGTTGGGATACAGACAGTTTAGTAGGTAAAGCAAAAGCCATGCAGAGATGCAAAGCAGAACAAGGAATTAATTCACTTTTTCCTCTGTTAGGGCAGGTGTTCAGCCATGTCCAGGAGAGCAGGGCCCCATCATGTGTAAAAGTGACTTGAGAAGACAAACACCATCACTCCAAATGTCCTCCACTTCCTCCTCCCCACTTTATATACTGAGCATGGTGCCATATGGTCTGGAATATCCCTCTGGTCTTTTGGGATCACCTGTCCCAGCTGTGTCTCTTCCCAAATTCTCATGCCAGTGTGGCAGTATGAGAAGCAGATAAGGCCTTGGCTCTGTGTAAGTCCTGCTCAACAATAACAAAAATATCTCTGTATTATCAACCCTGTGTTCAGCACAAATGCAAAACACAGCCTCCACACCAGGCATTGGGAAGAAAATTAACTCTGCCCCAGGCAAACCAGCACCATACTCTAAATCTGTTGGACAGATGGAGAAGTGATTTTGAAATGCACTGTTTAAGTTTACTTACAGTAAGGATAGCCTAAATGGGCCCCAAATGCAGGTCTTGGTACAAAGATTGGTTGGTATATCTGTTTTATTAGTAAATTCACAGAAATGCAATGGTATTTTTTCCTTCCAAACAAATAAGTTGTTCTCAAATACTACTGAAGTGATCAGCAAGTCCTGATTCCAACCTTGTGATTAATTTTTCCATGGTATTTCTTGGCTATTTTGAATATATGTATGTATTTGTGGGGGAATGAACCATGAACAGGTTCACGTGTATTCTTTACCAAGAAAAAATGCTTTTGAGTTCCAGCAATGTCAGAATTAAGTAGTATTTCACTGCTACTTAATAGCCAAAAAACAGTGTTCAGACTCAGAGCCTAATATGATAACTACCCATTTAAGTAGCAAAAGAGTTTTTTTTTTTAGGTTTTTCCTGTTTATAAAAAAGTTTCAGGTTTGTGTATTAAAGAAGTACATGTAAACTTAAGTAATTTGTAATGGAGATTGACATCATTGCTGATGTGAGATATAATTGATTTTTTAATCTTAAATAAGAGATGGATGAAGTAGTTTAAAGGGTGATAAAGTCAATGACCAAACGTTTGTTTAAAGTAATGGAGAGATAGGAAGAACAACAGCATAGTTGGGGACAAGTTAGGAACACATTCTGTGTTTTTATTCTTTACTGATGTAAGCAGGGGAAAATTACAGTCATTCTGCAGAAAAAACGATTGTTAAAGTAATTCAGAAGCAGGACAAATGCTGCCGTGATACTTCTAACTGTACAGATGGATAGAAAATACTACATCCTAAAGTTCAGAAATTCTTGGAAAAATTATTTATTTAGGTTAGATGTAAACTGGGCCTAAAGGTAATGTAGTGTAGGCTTTGAGCAACTAGTGATGCAGATTTTGGTCTATTTGTAGTGTCCTGTCAGAAAGAGATAGTGAAAAATTACAGCAAAGTGGAAAACTTGTGGAAACTATTTTAGATGATCTGCAGTAGTTTGAAATAGAGGTGAGAAAATCTAGGCCTAATACAGCTTTTATGGAAAGGTATTCCAGAGATGCTTACCTTTAAGTTGAAGTGTTTGCTAATACAGTGTCATATTTCTAACTGTCTGCCATCTTTGACCATTGTAATGTTTAGAATAATATTAAGACCTGAAAGGAAAATTCTGCATCTGAGAGTCTTTCCCATTAACAGAAAGTAAAATTGAATCCATGTGGGTGGTGGAGAGGGAAATCTAACCTGCATTTTGATTTGCGTTCTCCTCTTTACAGGTACAGTTAGGTCAGGTTTAGGGGCTAACTCAGATTCTTTTTTAAAAAAGGTAAACTGCTTTCAGACAGGATCTATTCGTTGGATAAGTGTGCATCTGATGCCTTTTTTTTTCAACTAAAATATTTTCATTTTCCTTTCAAGTTAAGCTGCAATAGAACAAAGTAGGAGGGATGCATAGATGTAGGAATTTATGCTAAGCAACAGTTAAATTACTGTGATTAAACTCAAGTGTGCTAGTAATTTTAAAAAAGGAATTATAGCTTTCTATCACCTTGATTTTGTGTGTAGTGTCTGAGCAATTACCTAACCTGTAAGAGCAAAATCTCATCCTCTTCCTCAAATATTGACAATATGGAAATGGTTAGGGTGTTACATTTACAGTTTAGTTGGGTATGTGCTAGTTGCAGTTTTTACATAATTGTCACCTATGTGTTGCATAAAGACAAAGAGACTAAACTGAATCCAAAGGTATTTTTCATGTTAACTATTCATATCAATACATAGTCTGAAAAATAGTTGAGTATGTTTGTTAAATTTGTTGTTGTACGTAGTTTAAAACTGAACACATGTACTCACTGGCAGCTTGGGTAAATGTAAAAGTTAATGTATTTTCCTTTTTTATTTTTTATTTTATTTACATGCTTAGGAGTTAGCATTTCAAAAACATATGTTATTTTTCTTTACTTGCTTTTTATAACATCAACTTGTATCGTATTTGTTTCTTCAAATGCTTGAGAAAGCTTAACTACATATCAGATGTACAAAAATAGAACTGCAACATTTGAGGAAAAGAAGATAGGAAAAAAGTTAACAGACATTTTCCTAGAATTTCTACAACCATTTTTGTTAGTGAAATTTTCATAATGACTGGAAATTATGGGGATATTTTTTGTAAAATAAATTTAGATTCTCATAAAGGAAGTGAGAATTTAGTGGTAATATTTTAATGCTAGGCTTTTGCATCAGATGTAGAAGAGAAGGGCTCTGAATTCTATGCAATCTAAGGGTTTTTGAATCCAGTGTTATCACCATTCAGGTGAATGTATAGTGAGCAGGTACCTGAAGTGCTTAAGTCCTTAGAATAATTTAGTTTGTTTAAAGTGCAAATGGCAGAATAGATATTAGCTACTATACAGATTAGTATATTTATTTAAGACAATTTTATTTGATTAATAAGTTGCTTTTAAAATGGAAATTGTATATTTTCTCTAAGGCAGACTATCTATACTGTGATATTTTAAGGCCAAATCTTTATACCTCACACATTTGTGAAAATGGTGTGTTAGTTTGTACTGTCAGATTTTTATTTTAAAGCTCTGTTTTCCATCACAGAAGCCTTGCAGGAAGCTACTGTATGAAGCTAGAAACAGGCTAAAATGTGCAAGATCAAGATTTAAAGAGCTCTTGGAACTATGCATGAGGAAAGACGTGAAACATCAGTTTATTCTTTGGGTAAAATGTGTGTTGCTTTTTACTTTTTAACGCTATATAAATACTTCATTATTCTGTGCAATTCCAGGGCAGCTGAAATTCTCTACTCCTTGGCTTTGGTACAGTCCAGTAAATCTGAGAAGATGAGTGTGTTTCCTTCAGTGAATAACTATAAATTACTGGCAGAAGCCAGGAGGAACCTTGGACTCTTTCAGCATCATGACGCTATTACAGGAACAGCCAAAGATTGGGTAGTTGTGGATTATGGCACTAGGTAATTAAACTTAATTTCCGTTTGCTTTTTTGGAACAGAACTGGTTATTTCAGAGATACAGATTTGATATAGTAACATACTCAGTACTGAGAGTGTAGTGGTGCTCTGCATGAGAAGTGGATCTGATTCCCCATGCTCTTCATTTATTTTAATTCTCTAAGTAGGAATTCGATATCCAGATTTTTAGAGGTTTCACAAGAAGCTAGGTAGATGCAATACTGAGATTTCTTTAATAACAGCTGTTATTTTTTGCAGTAACTGTTATATAGGAGATTATTTTTGTCTTTCTTAAACAATGATCAAGAGATAAGCTAATTTAAGCATATATTCCTTGGAAAATCCCACACCCTCTAATTTACCTTCCTTCAATATGGAAAATCTTTTTGATGTTGACAGTTTTCTACTTAATGTATCTGTTTTTGTTTACTGTTGTTGTAGCTAGTGGGTAGTTGCTTTCTCAGGACTGACAAATTATTCTGTTAACTGCTTCATAGAATTTTTTGAAGAAGATTGTATGATATATGGGTTTGTGTGTATGTACATGCTTTATTTATGGGTTTCTTCAGAAAATTGTTACGTATTGGAATGTTAATAACTAGGAAATTTGATTGAGGTAGATGAGGGTAGACAGTTGATAGTACAGCATGTTCATTAATTATATCATTGTTTTAAATACATCTTAAATACTCCTTCTTATTTTAATCTATTTTGTTACAAGTGTTTTTGAAGCATAGGTGTAATCAAAGTGCCAGCATGCGTAATTAACTTGGTTATGAGACAGTAAAATAAAGGCTTTTTTCACTTTACAAATAAAATTGCCCAGCCCTCTGTATTTAAGAATTAGTAAGCATTGTGTGAATTGAAGCAATGGAAAACATAGTAAAAATTTAAATTTTGTGTTTCTGATTGTTTTTTAAATCCTACATAAATGCAATCTTGACTTTGTGACCAACATCTCAGGCTTGTCTCCACTACAGAAACTGGAAATCAAACATAATCACAAACTTTCATAAGATTAGCATTTTGAAAACGTACTTGAAAAAGTATTCTAAGGGTATACCTTTTATAGTATAATAGATCTACTTCACTTTCACTATGCAAGGCAGGAATGTACTGAAATTCAGAATGTTTCTGCTTTTTTTAGTCTGGTCACCCATTGCAACTAGCTATTCTTAATTCATGCTATATTGATACTAAAAATTACATTTGCTTTTCTACAACTCATATTGTTGAGTTCTTTAATATTTTTAAATTTTGATGTTACGACATTGAATAAAAGCAACTCAAAACTAATTAAAACTTTAAATGTTTTAACAGGCTTTTTCATTCAATAATGAACCTGAAGAAAGTGATAATTGACTCTGCTCATATTCTTGTCCTAAAGGATAAAAGTGCTTATACTTATGATGCATCAACCCCATTCCTGAAGATGGTGAGCTGTCTTTCTTGATTTTTTTCTCAAAATTAAAAGTGATCTCTGTCTTTTCAATACAGTCAGTTTGAGTGACCTGGAAAAGTCAGAACTAAATTTGCGGCTAATCCCTTCTCAAAAATCTTCTTCTTATCACTGTTCGTATTAATTGAAGGTATTAGAAAGTAAAAAGCAAACATTTCAGCAGTTATTGCTGAAAAAAAGCCCACACATCTAAAGCAAAGGGTCTTAGTTTGTTCCACTTTGTGAATTAGATAGTAAAACTAGGTGTTCTAATTTTCTTGTGGGCATAAATTTGTTGATGACTTAGGTGATATGCATATGTCAGTGAATATATAATGGTAGACAGTCCTGTAATTTGACTTGTAACTTAAAAAATATGGGAAGAAGAAAATTTTCATCCCAAACAGAAGTCTAAGCTGAATTTGCGAGACAAAATCTTTTTTTTTTTTTTTTTGCCTTAGCTGAAATTATTTGAAACAGGGAAACAGGAATGTTCAATGAAATGAATGATAAAGTCAGCAACGTTACCCCATTTCTCATTTTGAGACCTGTTTTACAGTGAAGAGCACCTTGACAAAACATGTTCTTGAATTACTCTTCCAGTCATATGTATATATTAAAAAATTGCTAAAATAATTCTTTATACTTTTTATGAGTCTTATACAAATATATATGTATATATATATGCATGTTGCATGTGTGTACTATTTGGGTGTGTGCCAGAAATACATCATTTTTCTCCTGTTTGGAAAGGCTACCAAATTGAATGTGCACCTTCAGAAAGTAAAAATATTTCGAAGTCATTCATGGAATGAAGTTTTTACTTCTGCTCTGAATTATATTGGAAGATGTCTTGATGTTACATTTTACTAAACTTTCTTTGTTCCCGTTCTTTATGAGTCTGGATTAATACCACTGCATTGTAGAAGTACTAATTGCTGTTTAAATTGTGTATTGCCTAGGAGCATACTAAGTCAAACCTATTATTACCACTGTGAAAGCAGAAATTAAAATAAAAGTTCTTATTTCAATGAATTTATTATATATATATAAAATATAAAAAATAAGGAGATTACAGAAGTAGATTATGATTTATCTGTATGACAAACAGTATCTGCAACATATCATAAATGTAGTATCTCTGCAGGACATCAGATATCACAACTTTTTAATGTGGGATTTGTAGACTTCTAACTTCAGTATATTTACAAGAGCCTTTGCAAACCTTGAGCAAGTAGAAAGTTCAAAGGCACTTGTTTTACAGTACAGAATCATGGTATTTGGTGGCCGATGGAAGCTGACATCAAGAATTGCTCACAGATGAGCATTCAGAATGAATGTGAAGTGAGCTGAGAAAGACAAATGATGAAGACTTTGAGATTGAAAATGGATGTTGGTTTTGGGGGGTGAAGAAGGAAAAAAAAACATAGAGGAAGGAACAGAGCGCGGGACTGTAGCAGCAGCATTCCAGCAGGTAGTAGGTACAACTAGAAGAAAGTTTCCCTTCTTGAAGCCCAGAAAAAAAGAAGCTGTAAATAAGATATGATGAAAGGACTCTGGAATGACACTACTTGCACTTTTCCTACTATTCTTAATTGTTAGTTACATGCAAAAGCATGTCACAGTTTTCTTAGTTGATGACTTAGTACTTTTAACTTCATGTGTTAAGTTTTACAGACTCTACATTAGTAAAAAAATGAAAACTAGATGGTTTGGAAGGCAATACACTGAAAAAGAGATCGCAGAACTACCCAACCAATAGGATGAGATTTAAACTGTACGAGTAAAACTGTGCAACTATTGCAACATTCCTGTACATTAGTCTTATTTCTTTAAGTGCAGAAAGAAAATTTTCATGTAAGTGACAATAGTTGGATTTGAAAAACATGATTTTGAGGATGTTTTGAGAAACTGAGAACTTTGCACTTCGGTTTCAAAGTCTGTAGTGGTCAGCGTTGCATGAACTAAAAGGAATGCGTTGTTCATCAACAGCTTGGCTGTTCTCTTACTTAGACTAATGCAACAGTGTCAGCAATGTCTTGTCTCTACGTTTTCTCGGTGGAAATGAGCCCTGGGTCATGTTGCGTTTAAGAAAAGAGAGAAGCCAGTGAAAAGTAAGATCTCAGTATTGTGAAATAATTCTTCACATAATTTATATCACATAAAAATCTTACCACACCTCAAATTATGGTTTTTTTTTTGAAATTTTTCTCTAGGTACAATATAAGGCAACAAGAGCTGATAGAAGACTAGACAGTGAATCCTGGTGATAAATACACAGCAGTGTGGTGTTTCGGGGTCAATTTATAGCAAGGGAAAGTTAATAAAAATATATGATAAGTATTTGCAAAATTTGAAAGAAGTTGGTGATTATGAAGTCTTCTTTGCAAAAATGAAAACAATGGGTAAAAATTTGATACTGGCATCTAATAAGGCATTTAATGAAAACAGGTGTTTCTCAATGAATGGGCCAAATTGAACCTCTTTCTTTTGTCAATCTGAAATACTTATTTTATGAAGTGTAGGGGTCTGTCATCCTGAGTAATGTGCTAAAATAGGCTTTGGTTAATGGTATTGTTAACATGGTTTTCTACTTCACAAAATTCATAGAGAAAGTTCCTATATTATCAATTTAAGTGTATTCAAAAGCAAATTCAAAGATATTTTCTTGCAGGATGATGTTCAGGCCTCTCAAGATTCTTTGCCACACAAGACAGTTATGAAGCTGACATTGCAACCAAGGTAAATAATTTACATATTACTTAGTGTCTGAGGTTCTTTTAGCAATGTATGTGTTTTCATTACCTAGTAAGTAGCTTTTTATACCATATCCTTTTTTTTTTCTTTCAATTTTCACTCGAAGTAGAGCTAGAAGTTAAAAAAAAAAGTAGTCTGGGATATTATGCTAATACTGTTATTTCTAATTGAAAGAGGACACAGCATGGTAAAATATAGGCATTTCTCACATACCACATCTGAAGCAAGTATTCTGTTTCTGTGTGATTTTAGAACATTGTAATACTAAATAAATTATGCTAGAGAGAAGCAGTAGAGAATTCTAATTAAACAGAATTTCAGGTGCTGCAATTAGCATTGTGAGCAAAACCTTTTTTATATAAGGCCTCAAAATCACAATTTCTAAATACTGTATTGTCTTAAGAATTCAAGTAAAAGGTAAACTAGGACAATGTCTTCTCTTAACTCCAACTTTCCACTGTATTAAGAAGGCTTTCTTTTTAATTTATATGTAGTTGTAGAGTATTCGGTTGAAACTGACATTCAGCTGTTCCCATGAACACTCAGTATCCTACCTGAAATAACTTACACATCCATTAAAAGTTGACTAATCCTAATGAAGTGAATAAGACCTATGGGTATGAGAGCTACTGTGTGTAAATCAAGTAATACATGGGTTTTGCTCATAGAGTGGAAGATTTAAGATTCATTTAAAAAGCAGTGAATGCTATTTTTACTGATGTTGGCATTTAATTTCTCTAGTTCTAGCAAGTGGCAAGCTAATAAAACTTACCTAATTCATGAAGGTGTCTGACTATTCAGCAGAATAACTGCTACTGTTAAAAAGTTCTAATCAAGTTTTTGAAAAGTGAGTGAAGTTTAGTCCTTGTGAGCTTTTGGGCAAAGCTGTCTTCAGTCCTCCAACACTGAATGTACATAATGTGTTTTAATATAAGCTTTTCTCTAGAGCATACTATTTTTTAAGTAGGAACTTTTATTCTCTTATTGGAGTGCTAGATAGGTGCTAATAAATTGTCTTAATGTTATCCAAAATGGCCAAGGATTCAGGTGCTTAGATGTTTATTTAACTAAAATATTTCAACATTTTCAAAATTATCCCCTCATGTTTCTTCACTGTAAGAGGATTGTATATATAGTATATAAACACTTGTTTGGAGGGATGTTATAATTTAGACTTTCTTTGCCGTTTGAGGATAGCTTTATTGCTTTTGCTCTCCTTGCCTAGGTTAGCTATTGAAATATTCCCTGTGCCCCTTTCACCCCCTGATATGCCTTTTGTTGGCATCCACTGTTCCACTTATTTCTTTGCATAATATACTGAGTATATTATAAACCCTTTTTGGTGTTTATTCATTTCAAGCATTTGCTTTTTCTTTTTTTTTTTTTTAAACTCTTAGTTGTGCGTTAAATAGATATTCATGACATTAAAATTAATATTACTGTAGCAACGTTTTGCTATTGTTCTATAAATTGGTCCTAACTTACTGAGAAGATAACAATGATAGAAAATTGCTGATTTTACCTTGTCTGGTAATGTGAAGGTACCATATAGTCTTATAAGATGTGGTTGATGTTCCAAGGACTGTGCAGTCAGAAATATGGGAGATAGAATAAAGAACGTAAATTAGTGAGGGAGAAGGAGCAGAGAAATATTGTAAGAGAATATTGATATTGCCGACTAAAACCCTGTTTCTTTTTGTAGTGATTTCCATTTTGGAAACACTTCAAAAATAATGCTTAAGAGTACACTACTTCATGCTTTCTTTGTTGTTGAAATTTTCATTTGAATATGTTCTTTGTTAGACTGTTTTCGCTTATAAAAATGAGCTTAGTCTTTTTAGGCATCTAACTTTATCTCTGGTTGTAGTCTGAATCTCCACTGACATTGTTATCATTGGGAAAAGTTGTATGTAAGCTGACACAGTAACATTTGGTTAAATCTAGTGTTTGATTATTATGACTGTGCATCTGAGATTATTAGTAGAATTTTGTGAGAAATGTTAATTTCAGTAGAAACATAAAATCAACTCAATAAATCTATAATTAAGGATTATGGCGCTTAAACTTCAAAGTCTGAGGCTTGTAAGAGAGAAACTGATTTTTCATTTGAAGTTTTGAAGCATTAGCAGATTGAAAATACTGATTTTCATCAAGACTTTATTATTCGCTTATCTTCTGTTCGTAGTAGTCTTTATTGTTCATGTCTCTATAATCAAATCTCTAGATTTCTGTCTGTTAGTGTGTTCTAATATATCATTATATGGGATAGAAATTAAGTCAATGTAACTGTGAAGATGTTACTTTTCTTTAATTGGCTATTTAGCTTTTGGTACTTTTGCATTTCTATCTCAAGACTTTTGAAAATAGCTGTATTGTAAATTGGTTATTCTTGTAAGAGTTTGGTTCATATCGCCTATAATTTTAAAATCTGATTAATTACTCTATCATTTTTTTTCTTATTATTTTACTAGTTGCAAATATAACCTGCTTTTCTCTGAGAAAGTAGTTGGTAGTATGTTTTTGTGTCTTTCATCAAACCTTCCTTTTTGGTGTTTTTTATTTAAGTGTTCTCTTCACTGCTCATGAAAATTGTAGTCAGTACTGAAAACCGATCTGACAGGCTGTACAGGAGACCTAGTAAAACTTGATTACATGGAAAAAAAGAAAACAGGAAAAGACCTATCTTTCAGTATTTATTGTTCTGGTGTTAGGTATCTCCATGTTGTTGTGTAGCTGAGAAGTATCTTTGAAACTATTTCTAAGTAGGTGCCATTTGTAATATATTTAGTATTGTTTCTGCCCTCACCTGGGCATCTCTTCTCTGTAGTGCTTTGTTGCCTTATTTTTATGAATCCATAGTTTTATTTAAAAAGTAATGTGTTAATTTCAATTAAATATGTATGCAGAGTATTTTAAATCTTACTGTAACTCCATCACCTTAGAACAACTAAGTGATCTTCTGATATGGCTTTTGAATACTGAAATTATGGAGTCTTCAATTACACTACATCCCTTTCAACTGCTAAATGAAGTTGCATGCTTTTTAAAAAATTGTTACTTCCATCTGAAAAACGAAGCTTTCCATGTCTAACTAGATGTGGAACTACTTCTGTCTTGTTTTGAAATTTGAAGTTACTGCACGTCTTGGAGAAAAAGCCCATGAGTGAGCTGATAAATTGGTTGCTGGTTCATCCTTCTGTGAGTGCCCAGTACAATATATAATTATAATTGATATAATTATAGTTTTTTAGAAGTAGTCTGCCAGAGGTCATACTTCCCAAATGGCAAAAGACTTGCACTCAGTGGACTTGGCAGGGTGGGTTGTGTTTGAATGTCTTGTTGTCACATTTGGGCTGTTAGTAGCAGATGAAGGATATGTTGACAGTGTGAATGGGAGGATTTTTTAGCTTTTCTTTTTAGTTCTATGTACATTGTTTCCTGGAGGCAGCATTGCAAGGGAATGTGATACACACCCAAATGACTGAATTGACTGTTTGGACCAGCTTGGATTTTCTAGTAGTATTATTTGGCACAACACGGTGAACCTGGGAGTGAGAAGACCTAACAAGAGCAATCATGCTTTTTATTTTTTTTAACTCCCCGTTTTGTTTTAACTTTTGAACCTTTCTGTACCTGGCCGGGAAGTTTCAGTACTGAGCTCCACTGTGCTCTACAGGCATGGTTTAAGGCATCCTAACCAAACTGAAGATACTGTGATATTGAAAGATTTCTAAAAATCATTGATCCAGGATTTAGTACTAAACTGACAATTCTAATAATTTTCCCACAAATAACTTCTATCAGCTAATCTTAGAGAAACATTATGATATATCTTTCTATTCAGGCTACTTCAATAGCTTAGCAGACACAATTTCCACTAGTTGAAATGTTTAGGTTACCTAGGGGGTTATTTATGAGGAGGATGCGCTGTAATCAATTATTTCTTCAAAGATCTATTAAAGCACCAAGCAGTTTATTGATATCCACCTTATAAAAGAAAGTTTCTTGTTTTCAGATAGAGGATACAAAATCAACTAGGCTATTGTCCTTACTTCAGTATCTATGAGCAGGTTTTGGCATAAGATTGTAGTTAAAGTTTTGGCACAAGTTGTTTCTAACCTCTTAGGTCCAAAATTTGTGATCTTTTATTGAGAAAGAAAATCCTCCAAGATTTTTCAAGTTGCTTATCTTTTCAAAAATTCACTTGGAAGAGGTGGGGTACCCACTGCTTTCTCAACACAGCACTATAATATAGAAATTAAAGCTATGTTATTAAGCTTAATGTGTGATAAGAATAATGCACAAAAATTCTTGACAGAGCACTGTATATGTTGCTGTATTTGGTTGGATAATGACAGCAAGAATAACTTTTCTGAGAAGGAAGCTTTGTTGGTGTGATATACCATAACTGTGTCTTTCTGAGCTTAGAAAGTGACTGGACTGGGGTAATACTCTCATTTGGCAACTTTAAGTTTGGTGGTGGGGTTTTTTTTTGGTTTTCTGTTTTTTTTGACCTGCGTTGCCCTTGTTAGTGTAATCAATCTAAACTTAAATTACAAGGAAAGGACCCTCCAACAGCATTTGGCAGTTTAATAAGGAACATTTTAATTACCTTTTATGCTTGCATGATTTCTGTAACATATGTATTCCCAACTATATTCTGAAACAGCTGGAAAAAAAAAAGAGTTGAATTGTCAGTGAGGGGAAAAAAAAAATTTAGAGAAAACAAGAAAGAATAGAGTAACGTTTGAGTTCAGAAGTATTTGTGACAACTTGTACATTTTTAATATGCACACTTGTTCCCTAGAAGGAAAAAAAATAAGCCAACAAATGAACCCTAACCTAAAAAATATTTCTAGTTTTTTATTGGGTGAAATAGGGATGACAATATGCACAACCTTATTATGTTTTTGTTAAAGTGAAATGTCTGTATTCGTATTTTTAAGGAAGGTGGACAGGATATGAATATTCATTCAGTCAAACCTTAACACTCTGCTTCTGTTGTGCTTAATTAAGCACTTGTATTAAACACACATTTAATACAAATGTTCAAGAAGTTAAAAAATTAGAAAACACTTTGAAAATTATATGTGAAGAGCCTTCACTTTTAGTTTCCAGTATTCTGGCTGCTTAGATTAAATACAGCCTAATGATTTTTTTTAAATTACTTTGAAGTGTAACTCTTGATGTTCAGCTGCCTGATCAATTTTCTAGATTTCAGGTGACCTGTTACTGCCATGAACATGTTCTGTTTGTAGTGAACTCAAGGTCATTTTAACTGAATCGGATGAGTATTTAAAAAGCATTCTCCTTGATTTTTGTTAAGGAAGAACTGTTGCAAAGGCAGTTAAATGTTTGGCTAACACAGGATAATCCAGACTGTGTCTGACTCTAGAAACATCAGTTAATGTGAACTTGAAATAAATATTTCAGTAAAAACCATTCTGGTAAAAGGGGTGACTTCAAAATGAACAAAACCAAAACCATGATACATGGTACATTCATTCTGGTGGAAGTTAGCTGTGCAACTGTGCAACTGTCTTTATGACCAAAACTGGCACACTCTCCATTGACAGTGTCTAATCGGACAGAAAGTGAGGGGTATGGAAGAGTTTACAACACACTGATCTCTTTATTCCCACTCTTTTTTCTGTAAGGTCGCAACAGTTTTTTCAGAGGTTTTCTTATGTACTGGGCAAGTTTTCTACTGTTTGTGTTAACTATACTACCTGCAGGCTTATCTCAGATCTGACTCCAGGCACTGGTATTTGACATCTCTCTAAAGGCTTATCTGTGAACCCTAAAAATGCAACAACAAATAAGCTAGGAGATGAACGCCTGTTTTGATGTGAGGATAGCTCTTTAAAACTGAACTGTGGTATATTTTTTGAGTTATATAAATTTTAATTAAGAAAAAGAAAAAAGTAGCTTTAATTTGCAATTAATTGTACTCCAGAGTTTTTTGTGGAATGAATTTTTGAATGTTATGCTTCTAAATTCAAGTTATTCCAAAAGTTGTTACATTTCAAACTTTTAATCATTACTTCTTCAGTGGATAAAAATTCTTATAAATCAAGCTTTTTTCATTTTTTGGTCTGTCTTATTGTTGATGAGCCAATGACAGTCTGTTCTAAATATTTTTGTTTACGAACTATCTTTGCCATTGCAAAATTAAACCACTAAATAAGTTCATAGTTTGTAGGATTTGTAGAATCTTTGAAGTTCTTCAAAACTGCGCAACTTTTTGATTTTCATTTCAGTGCACAGAATATCAGCATTTTTTGTTGGAGTTCGCAGTACCCATGCAGTCAGATTGTGAGGGTGTTTGATGCTTCAGTTACTATAAAAATTATAACAGTAAAATGAAATACAACAATTAGGTCTTATAAGAAATTTCTGGTTTTCTCTGAGAACACTGTAATGAAAGTGTCATATTGTAGTGGTTTGAACCTTGTTTTCCTCCCAGAGGCTAAGAAAAGTGGTAACCCCCAGGGGTGGAAACCCCTGGAAGTTTTGAAGTTCTGTCCAATGAGCGCTCCTGCAGAAATGTAAACATATCACAAGCACCGGAAGAGAAGAGTTGTAGTTTGGTTGTTAGAAGAAGTAGCCATGTTGTAGGAGCCACGAGGAAGGGGGCCCGGAGCCCCTCGGGGCCTCTGGGGCCCCCCCAGCCCCAGAAGAAATAGATAAACTATACATACTTTAGGGGAAGGAAAAAAACCCTGTTTTCAGAAAACAAAGTGATCATTATGAGGGAATATGCTAGTGAATGGTTGAATAGAGCTGAAAGATCTACATTATATGCATGTACTTGTTGAAGCAGTTTTGGAAGTAGAATATACACATTTTCCGTATATTAGTACATTTGTGTATTTTTTTTTTTTCCAGACACTGACCCCTTCACCCTTTTTACTGGAGTTACTTTGAGGCAATATTGTAGTTAGTCCAAGACTCTCAAGGCACAGACTGAAGTGATATGGAATACTTAAAAGTCTTTCTGCTCTTCTGAACCAGATTTTTTTTCCCTTCTAAATGCAGATTTATAAAGCCTGCACTACAAGAGGAACAAGGAAAGGATTTTAGTGAAGGTACTTCCTGATCCTGAAAAAGTCAGGGGGCTTCAAGCCCATCTTGGACCTCAGAACACCTCACAACTTTGTGGTAAAAGACAAATTTAAAATAGTGCCTTTGGGCTTAATCCTTTTATCCTTAACTGGAGAGTAGTTATGTGCTCCAGATTAGGATATGTGTGCCACTACAATCCATCTAAATCATATAGGAAGTATATGTATCTGGCATATGTAATAGGTACATAACGTTTAAAAGTCTTGTCTTAGGTTGATGTTGATATTTTTGTGTTCTCAAAATTTGTAGTTCTTGCTGTGCTGTTGTCTGTTTATTGTGAATGCTGTTTTCTTGAGGGTGTTCCATGGTTTGTTCTTAAAAAAAGACACACAAAGTTCCTGTTTCCTGTGAGAGTGGAGGGTTGGATTATGTGTCTGTTGTCTGCCTAATTCTGTGCCTTTTGCATGAGCAATGGATATTATAAAGATTTACCTGTAGAGTTACAAAAAAGAGAATTCATAGGAATGCATGTGTGTGAGTTCTCTCCCCTTCATTAATGAGCCTAAAATTCAGCTCTGGGTTTGTCACTAGGAAGAGTAATCCTGGAGTGATTCTGAAATGTCAAACTAAGATAATGGAACTTTTTTTAAGCACAGGATCATACTTTTATTTATTTGTGTCTTAATCCAAGCTGTCAACCACAACTGCTTTTAGAAAGAATATTTAATTTTACCATAGCTCTATTTCTAAACTACACGGTTAACTTGCTCTTCAAATACTGTTATAATCATAGCATTATTTTACATTGTGTTAGTCTCTACTGAATTCTTGTGAATTTACTTATTTGTTAATAGTATCTCTTTTTTATTTCTTGATGTCACCAGTTGGATATTGAAATGAAGAGCTGATCTGTGGATAATAGATTCTGTTTCCACTGTTTTCTACCTTATGAAAGCAGCACAAATTTATATTGTGTGCCTGTAGTTTCAGGTTGAGATTACCTTCCTACTAATTCTTCTGCATGATATTTTTCATAAACTGCAAAAGATGTCTTATTAGGAAGATGAAGAAGATTTTAGTATTCTTCATATTTGATAATATTTGATTATATGTATTCAAGATTAATATTCTACTCTATAATGAACATTTTAATTGGATTACAATTTACTCCTTAGATGTAAATTGACTTTTTTTTTCTTGCTACATCTGTGACAGTATTGGTGAATGAAAGAATTTATCTGAATGTGATGCAGAGGAACATATTAGCATTATTTATTTTATCCAGTTAGGTAAGCTGATAAATCTCTTTAGACTTTATCCAGTTAATGAAAAACCTCTTGGGAAGCTATTGGAATCTACTTTTGGGGATAACCTGCTTTACTCTAGATAGAGACTAAATAGAGAACTCTTAGCTTAATTTGATTTTTATTAAACTACACATACTCCCATTCCCCCAAATTTCATGTTTACATCTGACACTATATCTGAGTGTAGCTCTTGACTCATGAGTTTTCCCCCATAAAAGACTTCTTTATTTGATAAAATGTCTTGGATTGTATGGTTATGAATCGTAATGTTTTCAGTATCCACTGTATCTCGACAGCTGGTTGCCTAGCTATTTTTCAGATTTTCATTGATAAATATTGGATATCACATATTATTCAAATTATATAATTTGGTATCTGAGTAGGGAGGAATTTTTTTTGTGCAAAGTGAGGCCAAATACAAGCAAGGAATTCCTTAGGTCAGATAATAAAGTCTCAAGTAGTTTCCTTTTCTGTCAGTCATGCTAATAGAGTAAATCATAAATAGATTATAAATTTGAAGTCATACTGGGAACAAACACCCTATATAGGATTAGTGTTTAAAATTGTCTTAGTAAACTGGAGACATTATTTTGTAGTCAGAGGATGAAATGAAGCAGGCAAGTGGAAGAATAATGTGTTGACTAATCAAATAGACAGTAGTATTGCAGAAGAAGACTAGGCATTACAGAAGTTCAGACTGAGAGTGTTACTTGTATGGTATCAAAAGCAATTTTGCTTTGGGGTGATTGAAATGGAAATATTCTGTGTAAAATACAGCTGAAATAGTGTGCTATACTCGAGTGATGAAGAGTGAAAAAAATATAGTATCTAGCTTTTGAAAACATACTTTGAGAGATGAGACTTGAAAGGTGAACAGGAAATGAGTACTAATTCAAAGAAAGCAACCAAAGAGATGTTGAAAAAGCATAATCTGTTTAGTTTGAAAAGGCTGATAATGAAGAAGATAAATACGTACAGGTTTGTTACAAAGAGTTGTATTATACTTGCAGTGGAAAAAATGAAGACATACTTGGAGAAAATGTTGTTTAAAGTAACTAAAAATATAATTGTATATTAGCAAAACTGGTTCTTGAGCTGCAAAACATTATAATCAGTTTTGGATATTTTCAAGAAGAGTGTTTGCAGCATTTGTCAAAGTTTAGCCTACTGAATTCTCATTTTGGTTGAGGTCAAACTACAGCAACCTTCTGGTCCAGTGGGTTTTTTGTTAATATCTAGATTTTAACTCCTTTCTTCAATTTAGTCTTGAGAGTGATAGCAAAATAGGATACTTTGTTGTACCTAGCATGACCTCAGATTATAGACTAGTCTGTTTGGTACACAGACTTCTGTTTGACCAAGTGGAATAAAAGAGAAAAGTGGATTGGTTTAAGGCAGACAAGACCTTCCTGTGATCTGAAGTGTTGCCTGATGTTTATATGAAAACTCATTGATCTAATAAGAGAACATCTCTGCTTCAAGTTGCTGTCCCTAATGCACAAGCACAACAACTTACACTCTGTTTGTCATACAGGCCAATGGAATTTCCTGTTTAGGATAAAAAGGTTTTTTTCCTCTGTTTTTTTTCCATTTTTCCAAGTGACAAATGTTATTTTGTCACTTGGCACACCTACTATTATACAGTAATGCTTCTGGGGTTTTGTGGAGGGGTTTCTTGTTCGTAGGTTTTATTTTCACTACTGTGGGAAGGTAGATTTCTGATGATGTGAGGATTAGGGAGTAGTGTAATAACTATGTAGATTAACAGAAACAGATCAATTCTCTATAGGAATGCAAAGGGTCAAGTAATTTTGTAATACTGGAAAATCCTTAATTTTTCCTCTACCTCTCCACACTCCTCCATCTTCCTGTCTCCCAGAAGTTCTTTTTCTGTAAATTAGTTGGTATGGCTTGACATGGAAATGTATTTCCCTTTTTGGAAAAAAACCCCACAAAAACCTCTGATGCAGAGTGATTCCATCTAATGGGTATTACCAATTTTGTTCCCTTTCAGAATAAGAACTAGGAAGAAAATAATTTCTCTGCTATTGGAAAAGTACCCATGCGTATCTCTTCAAAAATACGTTAAATAATTCCTCAGGGGATTGTGGACTTTTTATGGCAAAATTAACTGACACATTGATTTAGATGCTTTTTGTTTCCTTGTTTTTTGTAGGGTTTGCCTCTATTAAAAGAAGGTTGTGGGCCAGATGTCACTGATAATAGTGCAAGGTACACAGAGAAATAGAGTTCAGTGTTTTGAATAGCATAATAAAATATAATAAAAAATACATTATAAGAAAAGTATAATTTGGATGAAATCATGAGAACTTTTTTGCATTTCAGAAATAAATATTCATGTTACAGAGAGGGAAATACAGATAGTTTATATACTGTCAGAGCCAAATTTTCTTTAAAACAAGCAATAATCAGACTTCAATATGTTTGGAAAGTGGATTGGGCACATGATTTTCATGCATGAGGTTTTGAATGACTTTGTCCAAAACTTTCTCTGTTATGTAACTTTCTTACTAATTGGATTTGGAATAGGAATCAGAAGTGTCTTGAAATGCTGTAAAACATACAGTTTCTGAAGCTCAATTTAGTAACTGACAGAAGAGTTTTAGGAAAAAAGCATTAATCTGCTGTCCAGAAGAGTGTCACAATCACGAGCCTGCACAGTTGGCTTTTGATGAGTCTTGTTCCTAAAAGAATATTAAGAACAGAATATGGATTGAGATGTTGGAAAATATCTGATTTCTGTATAACCGAAAAGTCAGTATGAACAGATAATATCCTGAACCCCTTATTAAAAAGAAAAAAATCATTCAAGTTGTATATATGGCATTTATTTTCAGAAAAATTGTTTTATAGGCTTTGTCAATCTTCAGTAGTTCGTAGCAGAAAGGTACACAAAATGAATGAGTGGACCTGTACTTAAAAAGTCATGTTAATCATGCTTTTGACTGAGGAAACCTTGAGTCTTATGTGAGGAACCGTAAGTGCTTTTAACAGAGATAGGTAGCTTGACATAACTTTTTTTTTTACCTGGTATTTTGAGTATATTGGGAAAATATTCAGAGTTTTCCAGAATTGTTATGGTTAGGTTTGATTCAAAGTTTTTCCCCATGGACCTCTAAAGCAAGGAAAGAGCTTTTTAAATAACAGGAGAGGAATTTTTGTGGTCACGTTATTTTTAGTTTTATTCTGTATTAAATAAGTGATGAAAATAAGTATGTACATGTTGTCTTGGGCTTCAGTGCAAGAATCATGAAAGTCTTCAGGGGAAGTTGTACATATTTGCAATGCATAGATAAATATCTGGTTTAAGTAGGTGATTGTTTTTTTCGTTCCATATACCTCCGTCCCCAAAGACATGGACCACCCAGGGCTTGTGTGTGTCAATTCATAGCATTTTTTTAGAATTCTGTATTTCTTGGACTTTTTTGTTGTTTTTTTTTAAGCTTCAAAACATACATCGGAAGTCACATAATTCAAATTTTTTAATGGTATTTTTGGAAGCTATCATGGCAAGCAGTGCTTTATGCAGTTTAAATACTAAGCCCTAGTTTCTTTCCGCCTTATACACATCATTGTTTGGTAATTAAATGTTACTACTTATTAACTCTTTTCACATCTTTCAAAGTAATTTTTCTTGCAATTTTAAGATATGAAACAGTTTTGATTTTCTCTTTATCATTCTAGTGAGATGATTTTTTTTAGAGAATCTCAGTTTTACTTAGAGTTCTAAAGTCTTATTCTATCAAAGTCCATCTACTGCCAAGATCTCAGAATACATTTTTAGCTGAATTCTGATTTCTAACCCACCAGTTATTCTGGTGACCTTTAACATATGTAGTTACTTAATTCCTTTTCTTTATAACGTAAAGCATTTTAATGTGTTTTCATTACTGCTCCTCTTGATATTTCGGAATTTATGTGCATTTGTTAGTTTTCTTTCGTTCTTCGGTAGAAGGCCTTTGATATACTATATCATTCGGCTTCATGGCTTTACCTTTTCTCAGTTTTGGGTGTACTTGTTGCATTTTTTTTTTTCACCACTTAATGTGTTTTAACTTAGCCTCTCTAGGAGAAGAGTGTAAGAAACTAGCTTTGTAGATCTTGTTCTTGTAAGTTTTTGCATTAAAATTGTGCCTGTGGGTGTAGGGAACTGATTCTAATGAAACTATTTATAATGTGAAATGTTCCAATCTGTCTTACAGGGTTTGTCAGAGAAATTTTAGTAAACCTGGTCAGTCTGAGCTTTGAATTGGTTTTCAAAGCTTATTTGAATAAAGATCCTCTGCTGAGCAATGAAAGCTGTTGTCTTAAGCTGTAGTGAATCCAAGTGTATGGAAGAGGTGGTCTGAATAAACCTTTGTCACTGATGACCCTCTGACTGTTACTAGTAGTGAGTTGTAGTTTCTTGCATTAGTTGAATGCCTCCCTTGTGAAGGGAGCATTGAATGAACTTTAAAAAAAATGGTAATTGTAGTGTTACTGGTAAATATTTATACCAATATATGTGTCCATATATTGATGCACATCAGTGAAACAGAAAACAACGATCTTTTAAAATAGTGAACTTTTCAGTTTAAGAAAAAATATTCTTTTAGGAGACAAAGATAAAAGTTGTTAGAGATCTGAATCATCTTTATTAGTATTTTTACCTGTAAATAAAGGTACACCGGTTTACATGTTTTCTTGATATTTTAATAATGAAAGTATTTGAAATAAAAATGGGGAATAGCTGTTTCTTGCTCTGGCTGAAAATGTTCCACAGCAAGTTAAATCTTGTATTGCAGGAAAGAATAGTCAAAAATATTCTTTGATGCTTGAATGTGTGCATTTAATAGGATTTATGGTAGGTTTTATCTGGGGAAAGTGGTCATGCTTGTATGACTAAGAGACATATCTAGGTTTTGTGGTAGGGTATATGGTAGGTTTTATCTAGGGAAAGTGGTCATGCTTGTATGACTAAGAGACACTTGTTCTGAGTTTGAGACACCCAAAAAAGTATGGGGTAAAAAAATTCAAAACATATCTTTCCAAAAGTGTCTGAAAAACAGGTGTTAGGATTTGCTTCTCTGAAGTTGCAAATATTTACAGTGAATCCAGTTTAGGATTAAGAGCTGAAATCTGCACCCATTTCTCATTTTCTGATGGGCTGAGAGCAGTTAACTTGTGCTCCCTGTGCACAGATGAAATATGTGGTCTCTGTGAGTGAATTGGTCATGGTGTTATCTGTGAAAAGTTATATGAGTTCCTTTTGTTTCAGTACTTTTTATATTAAAATAGTTTCAGAATTCTTAGATAACTTGAATAAGTGAAAGAAATTATGGCTGACGCTTGGCCATAATGGTGCTTCTAAAGTAAAATATTTCAGATGAAATTTTTTTATATGAACTTTACCAATACGCATTAAAACCCTGTCACTCTTTAACTGGATGAAAGATGTGAACTTTAATAGTTTTCTTGGTGCTATTGCCAAAGACCAGTGATCTGAATAATGAAAGGAAAATATTTGCTTGCTGCTTCTGAAAGACAGTAATATTAATGGTTTTACCTTAAAATATGGGATAGAAAACCTTTAATTATTATCAATAATGCTTCTATGTGTAATGTAACTGTAATGCATTAAGCAGATTTGCTCAACGTTTTTGTATGACATTGTTTGCAATGATACAGCTTGAGTGAAGTGTAGCTCTTGTTTCATTTAAAATTTAAAATTGTTATAATGGGATGTTATTTAAGGGTGAGAGTTGAATGGTGCTTCGGAAGAAGAGTGTTTTAATTACATTAGACAGTGCTTTTGCATATGCACAGTAATTACATCTTACTTAGTATAAATACTTCAGTTTTGCTGGAATAATATCTCAAAACAAAATACTAGCATCTAGGCAAAATGCTTGCATTTTGACTGATGAAAATCTGCCTTGTCATTAGTAGCTTCATCTCACTGCCTTATTATTCTCTACACACATAATGAATTGATTCAAGAAGGTATAAAATGTATGTATCTTGATATAACAAGAGCTTTGTTTTATCCAAATTAAAAAAAAAATAGTCTGGTGAAATATAATAATAATATGGCAGTTCCTAAGGTCTTTTGTTATGGGTAAATTTGTCATGTGACTAATTAAAGTTGTGAAACATGTTTATATCTGTGGAAAGGTGAACAAAGTTCCTGGAAATATTTTTGCACTAATATGTTTTTGCTTGGCAGATAATTTAAATTTAATGAGGATATGTAGCATTACTGAAAATTTATTATATGCATAGGCTCACATTTTACTTGGAGGCATAAGAATTGAGGAATTCCATTATATAAGCAAATTGAATAAATAAAATATTTTTGTAATGTTCTGCTGATAGGTGAGAATTAGGATTTATTTTGAACTTTGAGATTGGGTAATCTCTTAATCTGTATTGTTCCTGACAGAGTTTTTACCTTCTTCTTTGAAGGAATATGAGAAATTCTTAAGAAGTATTTTATTAATTCTATTTTTTTCTGTTACTACTTTCTAATGGGTGAGACTGAGACCAGTGTTGGTTTAGTTAGGTTTTGATTCCACAAATGTTGTTTAAAAAACAAAACAAAACAAACAAAAAAATCATTAACATTAACCAAAACGTTTAATTTGAAATCTTATCCCAAAAGAACGTTAACCCCAGTTAAGGAGAAGTGTAAAATGACCTACCCAAGTCTTGGAGAGGCTCTCAGAAAGTATTGAACAAGTTCTTAAAGACTCCAAAAGCTGACCAAGAATATGGTTAACTGTTACATTGTCTGATAATGTAGGAGTCTTCAACATGAAACAGGGTAAAAGAGAGCACCTCAAAGCATTTCTTTGTTGTGACCACAAATATACATTGAAATTTGTTGTTATGCATAGAAGTCATGATTTAACAATACTTCAGCACAGGTATCTAAAGAGTTGAAAGGAAAATAATTTTTATGGGAAACTCATTCTGTGTATGGCAGGTAATCCAAAGGTTCTTGATATAGAAAGGTAATATAGCCTCTGATTTTTGTTGATTCAGCTAATGAGAAGTTGGAGTTGACCTTTCACTTCCTGCTGATTATGAGGTAATAGGGTAGCAGTGAAGTGCTGTGGAATTTACCAGCCAAAGTCTGACACTGGAAAAAAGAAGAAGCCAGTGAAAAGATAAGGGGAAAACAATAGCCTGCTTAGGATTCTGCATATCTGTAGAGCAAAACTGCATTTGTTAAAATTAGAGTAGTGTTGCAAAAAAAAAATTAAAGAACAGGATGAAAAAAGAGTAGTTGAGAATTTTCAGCACTACGGAGAAAAAGGAAGGATTTTCCTTGTTTGTCTGTATTACATTCTTGGTATAGTGGTAGATTAACTTAAGTCTGATGTTACAGCATAACCGTGTAGAAGTCCTCAGTTTGCTGTTTGCTGCTGTCTCTCAGCCCTGAAGTTTTATTATTTCCTTACTTCCAAAGTGTCATCTCGGCAGTTTTGTCCACTGCTTGTCAAAGTTTATGGTGCCAGGGAGAACTTACTGTCCTCTGGCATGTGTGTAGAAAGAGCGCTACCCTCAGTCTTTACAGAGCTAATGTTGGAAAAGAGAAAAGATTAAAGGGTTTAGCTATGTAAGTAACTTGTTCACAGGACCTTAGTTGTAGACTGTAGTGCCAGTGAATAATGGAGCACAGAGCAACTAAATATTCAGGTAAGGAACCTGGAAGAGTTACAGTCAGAATGTGAGATTATGGGAAGAAGTTCAAGGTACAGGTGATCTTTAAGTCAAAGACTTGAGTGACAAATTTGTAGTTTGGGTGGAAGGAGATAATGCTAGGTGAAGTGGTTTGATCTGGGAAGGAGGTAATTAAATTTGAAGGGAAAGAAAACCACAGACTGAACCCTGAGGTATCTGTGTAGGAAATGGAGCAGAGAATGCTGAGTAGA
This sequence comes from Corapipo altera, assembly GCF_003945725.1. Taxonomy (NCBI): domain Eukaryota; kingdom Metazoa; phylum Chordata; class Aves; order Passeriformes; family Pipridae; genus Corapipo; species Corapipo altera. The sequence continues at coordinate 490,129 of NW_020884921.1, read as the reverse complement.
ATCTACTCAGAAGAAATGTTAAAGGAGTGATTTGATAAATAGGAAATGGGTAGCATGGAAACTGTTGAAAGATACTCATGGAGGAGTAAATTGTGCTTTACAGTGGGGAGGATCAAGAAGATAGAAGATAGAATTTTTGTTCTTTGTTTAAAGGATGACATGAATAGAGGGAAACTTCTGGGAACAGTTGTAAATAGTGCATCTTTTGAGCTTGTCAATGAAAAGACATGAAGTACAATGATAGTCCTACAGGTGCAGGAGGCACAAATGTTCTGGTATAATTTCATTTTTCTGTACTTACAATTTATGAACCTGTAATAATAATTAAAAAAAATATAGGCAAATAAAGTCACTCTGTTCAACTCAGGACTGATTCTTTTAGTTAATAATATAATCTGCATTCAAATGGAAGAAAAGGCATAAGATTACATTAAAAAATAGTTATTCCATATACACCTGTGAAGATATGCAAACAGTTGCCATAACGAATGTTGGTAAATTATAATTTAAATAATTTTGTACTTTCCTTTAGAGCAGAGACAAACTACCTCCTTTAATGAATATATGTCACAGCAGGTTTTGTACATTATATACAGCAGGTTTTGTTCATTACTTCATCTTTTCTAAACTGTGTTAAAGGGGAGGCAATTGTGGATGAGAATTGAATAGTTCAGCCTGAAAAATAAATTTAAAATGCCCTTAAATATCTCGATTGTGCTTGCAACTGTAATAGAAATTCTTTAGTAATTAACAGGACAAATTAATGTATTTTTTGGTAAGCTATATTCAAAATTTCTTGCAGAAGTACTAGCATTAAGAAAAGAAGACTTGCAGAGAATTGATGTTGAATATCCATTGTTTCCTGGCTATGTTTTGTATATTTATTTGTTGTGGTATGTACCTGTTGTTCTAATGTTGTTTTAATGCTCTGTATGTAAAATATATGTGCAGTAATACTAAACCTGAAGGACGGAGCTTGGTTGCCAAGAGATAATTTAGTAAATATGTTTTTTCAGATACCTTTTGATATATAATCCCACGGAACAAGAGCGATTTTCAGTGGTTTCAGTCCATGTGAATTCACCCAAAGTTAAATTATTGTCTCCACTGGGAAAACCTGTTACTGTCCAGATTAGTGCTGTGTGGGATGGAGCAACTACAGTATCACATGAAGCATATCAGGTACACTACTTCAAGTAAAAAGCATTAAAGTATTTTTGACAGATATTGTAGCTTCACAGTTGAAGAAAATGAAAACCATACTTTATGTATTGGCAATTCTATCTTCTGTAGACCATTCAGTTGTTTTAAGCAAAAAAATATAAATTAGAAAACATACAAGGATTTAGCATTAATGTTTCTTAAAATGATAAGTTAGTAAACTTTTGTGATATGATGTATTACGTTTAAAGGATGAGTTTCAGCTGCATGAACAGAAAATACTTAAAGTATGTCTTTTCCCTTAACTCTCTAAAGCTGATTCTTTCTTCAAGTGATGGTCTATACACACAGTCACACAATCTGTATGTCCTCAAGCACTCCAGCTGGAAGGTCTTGTAAGGGCAATGACTTAAGCATTTAGATTCAGATTTTTTTTCTCTCTTCCAGATACTTGAGCTAGACATATGTCTTTGAGTCCACCTCTTGGATTTTTTTTGAAGCAAAGATTCTGAGAATTTTTGAATCATATGTCATTATAGAAGATTGTCCACATCAGAAATTTATTTCATTAAATTCCTAGTGATACAGTAGTGGTGTATTATTGTAATAGTACTTTATTACTTTCAGGCTTACATTCCAGTTCCTTTTGACATAAGAACTTCTTTCAGGATAATATTCCTGCAAAGATAATTCCATAAGTGTCTCTCAGTTGTGTCCCAAAGGAATAATTATTGGAGGTAAACCCAATTAAGTAGCTTGACCCCACACAGCCACTTGCTTACTGGTCCAGTGGGATGAGGGAGAGAATTGGATGGGTAATGGTGAGAAAACTCGTGGACTGAGGTGAAGATGATTCAATTGGTAAAGCAAAAGCTGTGCACACAAGAAAGTAAAGCAGGGAATTCATTCACTGTGTCCTGTGGGCAGCCATCCCCAGAAAACCAGGGCTCCATCACATGTAGTGGTGATTTGGGAAGGGCCATCATTCTGAACATCCCTCTTTTCCTCTTTCTTCCCACAGTTTTTATTGCTGAGTGTGGTACCACATGGCCTGGGGTATCCCTTTGGTCAGACAGGGTCAGCTATCCTGTTTGTGTCCCCTCCAAGCTCCTTGTGCACCCCCAGCCCGAGCAGCATGAGAAGCAGAAAGGGCTGATGCTGCATAAGCACTGCTCAGCAGTAGCTAAAACATCCCTGTATTATCAGTGTGGTTAATACTAAAACCAGGCACTATATATCCTACTATGAAGAAATTTAAGTCTATCCCAGTCAAAACCAGCACAATAATTAACAGTCATTGTTTGAGGAAGAGGAAATAAAATTACTTATCTGGACGTCAAATTCTAAGCAAATTGCTTTGGAGATGTACCTGGCATATTACTCTTCTCTGCAGATTATAACTCTTAAATAACCAGAGACTGAAAATGAGGCACTTGCCTTGTATTTAGTTATTTAAATTTTTTGTATTTTTAAATGTAAGTAAGACCTGTGTGCACTTGATCCAGTACACATGCATCTCCAATAAACAGCAAAGATACTCAGAACCACACATTAGAGCTAACATTTTTTCTTAACAAGATTCAAAATTATTATTACATTAATATAATGATGATCTTGATGCTGGGCAAATTAGTGATGCAGATATTTTTGTTTGTTAATTCTTCTTAGCATATAACTATTAATTTTGGAATGTCATTTGTAATTTCATAGTCATTTGTGTACTATGGGAAAAATTCAACCATCCTAAAATTATTCAGGAAAAAAAAGAGTTACCCTGAGCATAAATTCAGTGTAAACAGTTGTTATTTTGCTATTTTTAGTAATAGCTTCTTATTTGCTCCCAACAGATCTCTTTTGTGGCACATCTACCACCTCTTGGGATTGGAGTTTACCAGCTTTCAGCGGATGAGAGTTCAGAAGCAGTCTTAACTGACTATAATATATACATAAGGAATAGTAGGCAGGAGAAGGCAGACAGAATTTTCAAGATAAAAGAGATGGAGAATTCTGCAGATAATATAATCTTAGAAAATGCATACATGAAACTGTGGTTTTCGGGAATGTCTGGATTACTAGAGGTGTGTTGCATTTTGTTTCAAAACCCTATGTTTTACTTTTTTTGAGAATTTCCATGCTTATTTGTGGGAAATTAAATGTGTGTCAACTATTTCAAACATGAATCTCTGTCCTTTTAGAAAATAAATACCAAAGAAGATGGTAAAAACCATCAAATGAAGGTGGAGTTTGCTTGGTATGGAACTACAAGTAACCGAGATAAAAGTGGAGCTTATCTCTTCTTACCAGATGGAGATGCCAAGGTAAACCTTCTGTTTGCAAAGAGATTATAATCTTGAAGTAACTTGAAGCATTCTGCAAATACAGATTGGAAGAGCTGTTTTTTCTCAAAACTGAAATAAAAATTGTGTGGATAGACATAATGACATCAGTTATTGAAATGATTGGCAAGAGTCCATACTAAATAACCCTAGAGTTAAAATACAGAGTAAAATCAGAGTAAAAATACAGTAGAAATCTGGAAATGCAAAAATATGGAGAATATTTCTGATACACCAAAAAAGTTGAAATGTTACCCTTGCAAGTAGTCCAGTGAGATGTGACCATTATTCATACCATAAAAGAAGTCATCAACCATAAAAGAAGTCACTTTTCATGGTGAAATTCATACTGAGTAATTCCTGCTTTTTTATTTTTCTGATTTTTAATATTTTTTATTATGAATGAGGAGCTTCTGGTTCAGAGCACAGTACTTTTCAAACTGATATTAGCATATTTAGTTTAGTACAGTAGTTAAGAAACTGAGTGCCAATTGGTGAATGTAAAGACAGAGTAGGAAGCAACTGTTCTGATTTAGTTGCCTGGGGTTATCTGTATTTTTAGCTGTATAATTACTGAAGAGTAACAGCTAGTCCTCTTACTTTTGAAACTGGAAATTCAGAAATGGCAGTGTTTTTACACTAACTTAATTACCATACGGAATCTACTATACCCCTTTTGGAACTAGAAAGGTGATATTTCAGAAAGCAAATCATAAAATAATGAACATTTATGAAGCTAGCTAGTTTGTGGCATATTTCTTCTGCTAAGTTTCTTCTGTGAAAACCTAAGTTGCATGCATAAGGCAAACTGGGAGTTCTATGTTTACTGCTTCAGGAAATAGGCAAGAGTAATCATTCTAGGGTTTTTTGAGCAGGGAAAGGTGTTAGGCTTCCTTTTTTTTTTTTCCTGTTATATCTGTAAAGCAGTCTGCAAAGGACAGAACAGTTTCCTTTTCTTTTAGCAGTCTCTCCTAGCAGCACACATTTTGAGGTCTGTGAGTTGAGAGTTTTAAACTATTTCATAATTGTTTCTTCAGTTTCATAATTGTTTACTTCAGATATGTTAAACAGGGTTTACTTATTCTTAATTTTATATGTCAGTGTTTTTGGTCTGTGAATACCTGAAAAATATTGGTTATGGTTTTTAATTTTTACCTTTCACCTGCTGCATGGTCACACTAACTACTTTCATTGTATATGATAATTCATCTTTTTTCTTGTAAAAGCAATAATCATTAAATCTAACAGTTATATAGTTTTAACTACACTGTTAAGCTATTTGCTTTATAAAAATAGTCTGAAAAAATCTAGGTAGCAAAATGCTGTGGTTTAAACAGAAAAGGTCTGTCACATGTCTGCAAGCAGAGTTAGAAAAGAAAAATTAAATTAAAGTGCATTTTTAGTTAACATTAAAAAGGGTAGTGTTCAGCTTTTGTAACATTTTATGCAATAAAAATGAAATCATGATGCTCCTGAAAACTCTGCTTCATTAATATTATGCCTCACCATAAGGCTCATTTGGCTTGCATTTTAATAACACTAATTTAATTAAGTTGTCCCACTGGGAATAACAACATAATTCTATAGTAGTTTCTAAAACAGTTTAAACTAACACTTTCTGTCTGAAAAGAAACACCATCTGTTCAGGGTTCTCAGTGTGATATAGATTGACTAACATTTTCTCAATCCTTCTTTGAATTGGCAGTAGGGTAGATTACAGGCAGCTTTCTTGATTTTTGGCTAGGTGTTTTGTTTTTCTTTTTTTCCTATCCCACTCACGCTATGTATTACTGCAAAATTTGCAAAGAATTATTGTTTTTTATGTTGGATTATTTTCCTTTCATGTGAGTACAGTTATATCCTGTCTTTGCCATCGTTAATTGGTTAATTTGTCATCTGATAAGTCTTTTGGTTTACTTTACTTTTAGTTCTGCAGTGATCAGGAATTTTTTTTCTTCATTTAGTTTAATCATCTGTCTAACCATAGTACTTAAAGTGACATTTTGCTGTTGGGTTCTTCCGACGGTTTAATTTTGGAAACTTGGAGCTGTAATATGCTAGGTTTGCAGTTTAGAACAACAGACAGATACAATGCATTTCTGGTCATCAGTAGGCTGTTATAAGTAGAAGTTTTCTGCAGATGATGGTCTGTGTAGTGTAATGTCCATGGATCTAAACCTTTCACGAGTTTCATTGGATTTATCATCCTCGTGGCTGACCTAAAACTGGCCTGGTGTGCTGTAACAAGTGCATTCTGGCTAAGAAGTGGTTAGGCCTCTGGTATAAGCGTTATCCTGGACATCAGCAGAGACCTGGGTTAGTGACAGTGATTTGCAGAGTATTAAATAGAAGCTGCACAGAGCACTGGTATCTTTTTGTCACTGCTCTTGAAAGAATTGCTGGACTTCAGGGTGTATGACACCGTGGAAAACATTGCCATTGGTGTTGTGGCACAGGGTCTTGTAATGGGATATTCTGACCCTGCTGTCTCCAAAGAGTGAAACTGTGAAACCAGTTCAGTAAGACTCTCAGACCAAGACACCAGTGCAAAGTCCAGAACACTGATACAGAGCAGGGACTCCATGCTGCAGCTCTAGAGGTAGGACAGTCCTACTACTGTGCCTTTGTATTTTCTGCAAAATAGAGCAAAAGGAAAACACCAGGGGAAAAGGCAGCATCTTAGTTTTTTTAACTGTCAGTGCCACTTTACTCATTAACAGTGTTATCAAGGTTTGGAAGAAATGGATTTGCTTGGACCTCACAACAAATACAAACAAAAGCATCCCATCTATGAAGGAAAAACATGTTTTTATTTCTTGTGATTCTGTATATCTTTAGATCTGGGGGGGAAAGAAAACAGTATTCAATAAACTTTGAAACAGTGAAATGTCTAGATTTTCTTCTATGTAGTCAAGGCAATATGTGATGACTTTTTATGAGCCCTTTTAATATCCGTAGGGAATAGAGAAAAGCAGATTTTTTTCCAAAGAGTCAGATGCTAAATGCTTGTGGGATCAATGTGAGTAGTTGATTTTTTTGTTTCACAAATAATTTTTTCAGTATCAAAGTGATGGTTTTTTTGTAGACACAGGAAATTTTGATAATCCCTCAGGCCGCTAGGTGTATGATTCTGCATATGTACTAGCTCCCATAGGTACTTATGTACTAACAGATTATATAAGAAAAGAGATCTTTTTTTTCCCTGCAGGATTTCTAGTGCTAGAGTTAAAATACATGTGATTAGCCCAATTTAATCTCAAATCCTGCCAAATGAAAGGTAATCTGCTATTGAGAAACAACTGTTCTGGAAGGCTTTGTCTTGAGTTCTTTTTTAAAATCTCAGACCTATCGAGAGCAATTCACCTGTGTTGGAAAACTTTCCCCTGGGCATAGTTTGACATCCACATCAACAGAAATTTCCTGATCACACTAAGAGGGTTAGTAGTGCTTTACTTGACTACAAGGAGAAAGGCTTACTGCCCATGCTTCATACTTTCAGGCTGCAATATGCCATGCTATCTTCTGTACAAGGCAGTAAATCTTTAGGTGAAGGTATCTCTCCAGTTATCTCCACCCTCTAGAACCCGCTTTGATTATTTTAAGACATCCTAGGAAACAATGGGGTATTATTTTACTCTAAGTATTCTGTGTTAAAATTTCTAGCTTCCTACTCCCCAACCCTCCTGCCCACTTTCTTTCAAAGGAAGGTTGTTGTATTTTTCTTGAATATGAGTACAGAAAAATGGTTTCTGGACCCTTTGACCCATATTTCTGTTATCCTGTTTCTGAAAAATACTGCTTTCCAGACACAACAAAACCTCCTTCAGCAGGTTGCTGAATCTTGTGCAATGAATTTCATTCCAGTGGAGCTGAGTGGAACAGATTTTGTAACAATTATTTATTTTAACTCTGTAGAATGTGAAGTCTTTAGACCAACCACTGGATATGAGACCAAAATATTTTTATTCCTAATTTAAGGTGTGACTAATTACTATTCCTTCATGCTGGAAGGTCTGTTAGTCCAAGATCATTTTCAAAGCAGACTTAAAACTGAATTCAGACTGGGGCTTTGTCAAGTCAGTTTTGCAAATAAGTGTTGTTGTTTGTTCTTTCCACATGGCCTCTCAGTCACATTTTCATGTCAAAAGTACCTTTGTGGTTCAGGTCCAGGACGAGGATCATTTCACAGGCCTGTGCATCTCTCCAAGGATCTTTATAATGATATGAGAATAATTGCACATTCAATGCATAAAGATGTTTTCCTGCTTAAAAGCCTGATTCATTGAAGTGTTTTTGGTGAGGCAAACCTGGGCAATTATCTCTTTATAGGATGTCTCCTAGTGACTATCAACAAATCACTTTCCAGGATTAGTGCTTTTCTAACCACTAAATATGAATTAGGAGAGTTTCCTGTTCTGTCAGTACCATATTTTTCCTTCATTTTTCCTGTTCGCCCAACAATCGGGAAACATCAGTCATCCTTCAGAACTTGGATATACATCATGTTGCCACTCTTTGTATCAGTAAGAACTTGTCTGTAAATCATCTTCCTCCTTTGTGCCTTTTCCTAGCACTGTGTCTGAATTAGGGGCTTGCAAACTGGTTTTGATACATTTCTCTCAATGCATATGCTAGTGAAATTATGAATTATTATTTTTAAAAAATCATCAGTTTCAGGCAGTATCTGCAAAATTACGATTCCTTTTCTATCAACTCATCTTTCTGTATAGTTCAGAATGGTGTGAGTGGTTGCCTTATCTTCAGAAGAGAAACTGATTTGGCTACCTGTGCAGTCTTGAGACTCTTTTGTGTGAACTTAGTATTTGTGGCTATAGCCCAGAATCCAAGAGCTATTAAATCCGTCTAATTTCAACTTTCTTTGTATTTTGATAGCTGTTGTCAATTTCACCATCATGTTTTGTACTAAAAAGCTCAATGGAAAAGAGTTCCTTTAAGTGATGTTTTCATTTTGTTTTGTGGAGTGGGGATTTTTTGTTTATTTTTGTTTGGTTTTTGGTTTGTTTGGTTTGATCTTTTCAATGTTTGGTTTTGGAAATTGCTTCAGGTAATTTTTTCTATTAAGTGCACAACCTTTTATATTCCGTTGTTACTCGTCTAGCACTTCTCCATTTTGCTGGTTGGCTCCAGTGAGAGTCCTAGTGAGAAACGTTCGTGCAAACAACAGAAATAATACCATAAGATGTTTGAGTAAGTAACATTCTCCTAGGTAAATTGCTGAGAGTATTTGCTTGTCCTGAAGACCTCAGCTTTCTCAGTTCATTGTCTGGGAGTTCCTTTAGTTGATGTTTCAGTCCGTCATTGCTAACTTGAGTATATTTGTGTTGCAGGTAGGATTTTGAAGGGTTTGATTATTCCAGCTTCTGGTCAGTAATCCCATTCCTCTGTGGGATTTTTAACTTCCAGGAGCATGTAGTCACAGATTAAATGAGTTTGTCTTCTCTACCTGTGTGTGATAGAAAAGGAGATAGCACCTCTTCTGCCAAAAGGGAAAAATTCAGTCTACAGTTACGGATCTTGACAGTTTTTCGTGGAAATAAGAGAACCCAAAAGCCAGCTCAAATTCTAACCTAAGATCTGGTCTTCAAATTCCCTTTATCTCAACATATTAGTTCATCTGGCTTATGTACCCTCTGAATACCATACTCCTCCTGTGTTTCTCAGCTAGCAAATTGACTTTTCATAATAGATAACATTTGTCTGTCTTGTTGACAAGATGAGACCCCATGGAAGTATTTAATAATTTTTTCATGTAGACTGTCAAGAACTCCAAAACACTCTTTTGGGGTTTGTATTGATGAACTGGGTAAGGTGGTCAGTAGAAAAAAGCGTCTCTCCCTAAACCAAACCATCTTGTCAAACTGTAAGCAACTATAATTCCTCTTTCAAACTCCTGAACAAAGTATTCCTGTAGTTCATAGTTGCAGAGTTGTTTCTTGGAGCACTGTCAGAGCTTTTATTAAACAGTATTCTGTCTGAAGGTCTAAGAGTATGTATGTGAATAGAAAAGGCAAGCTTTTAGTCTCTGAAAGTCTCTTTCATTTCTTCTTTTATATAATACATCCTGAAATCTTCTCTGTAAATATACATACAGTTATATGCTCAAAGAATATTGGATGATATTTACCTGTACTTATTCTTCTCTAACATGTGTCTGTATATATGTAAGCTTGATTTCCACCTTTCCTCAAGATACATTTGATCTTTGATTTTGTTGCTTGAAGAAAGACTGTGATCTGTCCTTATGACACTGGTACATACAGAAGGGAGACAGTCACCCTCTGAGAGCTTTCTGCTTAGATCTCTCTGCATAACATGCTTTTCAAGTATTTGGGATGGGTTTTTTTTGAGTGAAGTCTTTATTTATAGCTGTTTCCTTATAGTAGTAGTTGCATGTGTTGTATTTTCAGTTTTGGCATTGTACACACTCAATATTTAACTCTTTTTTTACCTTTGCAGCCACCCATCTATTTCCTACTGGTGTATACAGTTTAGTTGGAATCAACTGTTTTTAAAAAACATCATCATTTGCCTAGTCAAGACCCAGAATATCCTGATTACATGGAAAAACAATTTTCTTCATCTCTTTGATTTGACTATATGCAAAATTTGTCCTATTCTTTGGGAGGCATTAGTAATAAGCCACAGTCCTCATTGACATTTCTTAATGATTCCCAGCCCTACCCTGCATTCCAAGGAGCTCCACTGGCACCTGTAGCTGCTTCTGACAAAGAAAAAGCTTTCTCTTTCAAAAGGATATGCAAATTGATCCATAAGACAAGGTAGAGGCAGCTTTCCTTGTGCAGGGTGTACCACTCATAGAGTAAACTGTTAACCATTATGGAAGTGTAGTAATTGATTACTGGTTAGCAATTAAGATTTTGATAGCCAAAAAGCTCAACCCAAATCTATGCAATATTAATACCTTAGTGTGTAGACCTTTTATCCATTAATCCTCATAAAATACCTGTGAAATATGTAATGAGACAGCCTAATTTCAGGTAAAGAAAAAGTGAGACTCTGAGGAGAAAATGCTGAATTTGAAATTGGGGGTAATCTTTTGATTTTAATCTCTTAGACTAGACTTAGACATAGAACAGTAAAAAATAAAAAAAAGTGTAAAAAATAAAATACTATTTAATATTTATTAAATACTTTGTTTTATTGACACTATATTTATGCAAAACTTTCAAAATACTTACTCTGACTTTCTCTTTTCTTTTTGTAGCCTTATATTTTTACAGATCCACCTACCATAAGAGTTGCTCATGGAAGGATTTTCTCAGAAGTTGTTTGTTTTTTTCACCATGTGACACATACCATGCGCCTATATAAAGTCCAGGGTAAGAGTTGTGAAATTCTGTCTCTCTTGGCAGTTATTTTTCATCACTACAGTCTCGGATGCCTTTTTAATGTTTAAGTGCACTTCTGAACTAGTGTAAAATTCATCAAACTGAACTCTTTATGGGTCAAGTGCATCATGATTCCTCTCTGAGTATCATGGTAGTCATTAAGTCATGGTATACTTAAACTCAACAGATTTGTTGGAGGTACCTCTCCAAACTTTACTGAGTCATCTGAATGCTGTAAGTAACTGTAAATTTTGACAATGAGGAAAAAAAATGGAAATATCTTGGAGATGATGTGGTTTCTTTCATAGTTTCAAGCTTCCTGACTGAGGTACAACAGTATCTTCTCTAAAGCTGCAAAGACCATAAGGGTGAATATTAGTGGCATTAGTAGAGAAGTCTAGTTTATTTCTCAACTGTAAGCTTTGTTATCTGTGAGCTTCCTCTGTTATGTCCTTCATTTGCCTGGAAGAGCTTATGACAGAGTTGACTGTGTCTGCTGAGAGGCACCAGCACCAAATATCAACTTATTTGCTCTTAGGACATAACATTGTATCAGTTTTGCTTGCTTTTTCTTCAGTAAGGCTTTTGGTTTTTTGTTTCTCTGCTGTTCAGGTGCTGATTTCCAAGAACATTCTAGGTAAAGAGTAATTTTGGAAAGTCTGTACCCTTCCAAACTTGATTAAATTGGCCAGTTAAAAATATAAAAGAGGGAGGAAATCATAGTGCAATTGAATACATTTATTTTCCTCTAGAATGTTAACATGCTTAAGTGTATCTTTCTGTAACTAAGAAACATGCATTTTCCGTTGTTCATCTATTTGTATTTACTGGAGTAAGGAAGCAGTGGTTAATGTTTTCAACACTGGAAGGAACTTACATTTTGTATTACCATTACTTTTACCATAGGTGTCAAAACTGTCTTTGTGGTTTTTAAAATCTTATTTATAGTATTTAATTATTTTCCCTAAACACCTTCGAAACCAAATAATGATGCTATAAGTACTTTGAAAGCCTTCCTTGTTCTTTTCCTTCTTTCTTTTAGATTTCAAAACTGGTATTGACATCATCTGTTGATGATGATCTGTTTATCTTTCTTTGTGAGTGAACTCTCTAGTTTTTTCTTCTTTTTTTTTCCCTGACAAATTTTAATTCATCACAATGTTTCAATACTTACACAATTAGATATTCAGTCATCACGGTGAAGTCCTGTACCATGCGTACAGCTTTTAAAAGGAAAAATGATGCAAAATGTATTTTATGTATTTTCTGTTCATTTTTCGGCATGTTTTCATTAATTTCTTCATGCGAAGTTTTCTTTTGCAAAATTTAAAATTTGATAGCTTTGCATCATTGTTTTGCTGGAGTCTGTTTCCTGGGCTTTGTAAGGAAAGTTATTTATATAGCATTATTTCAATTAAAATGAGATGTTTTGAAGCCTTACTAAGTAGGTACAATAACAAAATATGTGGAAAGAAATCAATAGCTGTATATGCATAACATACATTTTATTTTTAAATAAAGACCTGGTGTCCTGTTGTAACCTACCCTGCTTGCCATCGGAGAGCAAGCCTGATTGTGTGGCTAATCCAACTGTTGGACAATGCTTCTGAGTCCTACAGCTTCTTCAGCAATTTTGGTAAAACACTGCTTTTACCACTTTTGGCTTTAGAAATCTGTTATTTTGAGCAGAAAATACTCTGCATTGACAACTCTGTTCAGTAATTGACAATTGAGTGGTTTTTAATTTCTGCTACCATTGGCATCTTGTTTTGATATCAGCATGATTTTGTTGTTTCTTTTAATCAGAAGTTTATGTTATATTATCTTCATAGTTGTAGTTTTGTATTAATTCAAATTATGTAGTAGTAAAAGACTGAAAGTAATTTTGAATCTGGTAATTTAAAAATTCTAAGTAAAACTACTTTATCCTTTGCAGTGTCCTCATACCTTTATAGTCCTGCTTTAAATAGTTGGAAAATCTATGACTAAGAACATAAAAGTGGAGCCTATAAATCTACTTCTTCCAGACTAGGTTTGGGAAAATAGAAGTAATTACCTGAACTGAATGTTTTTCATTTAGCACTATATTATAATAACCATTGGTAGATGTTAACAATTTAACAGTTACTGGTACTGCTCAGGTGGCATTCAGATTTTAAAGCAGTTGAGATAAAAAATACATATCTCTGTTCTGCTTGGTGGAATTCTTTTCACAGTTGTTAGTCCCATTAGGTTATGGAAAGGATGGAAGTGATCACGCTGAATGATGGTATGATTCTGCTCCAAACTGTGTCTTGAACTGTTTGAAAAGGTCAGGCTATTATTAAAGGTATTTAATTTTCAGTACTAGGCACTGTAGAAAAAAAATAATCCCACTGAACAATTTTTTGGCATTTTCAGATACCTAATCCTTCTTTTAATGAATAGGAATCTTTTCCCTGTCAACAAGGTTTTGTGTCCTGGTTGTGGTCATATCAGCACAGTTTCTTAATTCACTGTCCTAAAGAAAGATTCTCCCTCTCATGGTTAAAACAGTTGCTCAGAGTTTCATGCTCAGACAAACAGTTCGATCAAGAAGTAAGTAACTTCATTCTTGTTTGTGAATTACCAGGTCTTGCTCCAGGATATTAGCTGCTTTTAAAGACAGCACTGAAGTGGCCTCCAGTATCTGGTTAGGTATAACAGAAAAACAAAAACTAGCACTGCAAAACTAGATAATTTTCTTCTGGGAACACAGTCATTCTTTCATATGTGGCAATCACTTTTAAAAATTGAGAGATTTTAAATGCATCTTTTCTCATGTAGGTTTGGAAGGACAGTCTCTTGAAGTTTCCAATATTGTGGACATTAGAGGAGAATATAATCGTGAACTTGCAATGAGAATTTCATCTGACATTAACAGTCGAAATAGATTCTATACTGATCTTAATGGATATCAGGTAATTGTCATCTATTAATTATAAAAGCCTAGGGTGTCAGGTTTTGACTATTTAAATCCTTCTGAATGTAAAGATCTTGAGTTAGATTAATCAAACTCTCATGTTAAACTGCACTAATCATTTAAGAGGAGAAGTGCTTTTTAATATGCATCTGTATAAAATTTGATGTAGACCAGATGAAGAAGTAACTGCTTTTAAGGAGTTTGTTGAATATTCCTTTATATCCTTTTTAACTTAAAAATTATAGAAAGGCAAGTTATGACAAACCACCATGTAGTTGTTTGTATATCTCCATGCCTTCTTTTCCTCTACTTGTTCTATTTAATTAGAACCCTTTGGATAGCACAATAACAGATGTGTATAAGGACCAGCGACTCAGAGAACAGCTCCTTGTAGCTGAGTTGTAAATAAGCGAAGTATTTTCAGATGTGTTATGTTTTATTGGTGATGCATCTGATGAAATATAGTGTGGCTATTGTCTTAACTTCAACCCTGCAGCACGCACAAAAGAAAGGAAAAAAAATATTGTTTTGCCTTACCTTCCTTCCTTGCTAAGAATAGTTTTCCAAATACATTGAAAGCCTTGCCTGCTGAATAAGAGACTACTGTTTTTCCAGTTATAGTGTAGTACTGTACTGCATTTTGCTGGAGACAGTGAATATTTAAATGTAATTTTAATATTACTACTCATTTGTCATGTACCATTTAAGAATTTGACTAGCACTTTAATAAGTTCACATTATAAATCAACAATTCCTTTTCTGCTTGAATCTATTCACTGCTTGCTCTCTAGAGGAGAAAAAATTTTCTCTCATTCTATAACTGTGATAATCCTTTTCATAGATTCCCTTGATGGATCTTTCACATTTTTTAAAATATTCTTTGATCTAAAAGTACACCAAAGTTATCATTTCCAAAGCGGTAATTTTAGCCACAAATCTCCAAAAAGCTAAATAATACAGTGGAATGAGTGCTTTCATGGTGATTGTTCTTCCAAGGCACATGGAATAAATGTTTAAAAATGTCTTTGACGTTTATATACACAAAAAGAATGTACTTTATTGAAGTTTGTGTCCATATTGCAGATCCAGCCTAGACTGATGATGAGCAAGTTACCTCTTCAAGCAAATATCTATCCTATGACTACAATGGCTTATATTCAAGATGTTGGTGTTCGTTTGACACTGCATTCAGCTCAGTCTCTAGGTGTTGCAAGCTTGAAAAATGGTAAATATAAAATGATAGATATGATAAAGGCTTATCCTTCATGTTTTTCTGAAATAGTTAATTCAGAGATTACCAAACCTACCTACAAGCATTGGAAGAAAGGAAATAAGTTTCTCCAACTCTGACAGGTTTTAGAATATGTCTGTAAAAGAGGAGGAAGAGCTTGTTCCTAAATGAGATCTGTCAGCTGCAATGAAAGACCTGCCTCAAACTAGGGGCAGAGGAAAAAGATTGTGAAAAAGACAAAAGGAGCAATAAATTCTCAAAACTAGGTATTTTTCACCCAAGAACTCTGATGGAACTCAAGGATGAAACAGCAAAACTAAAGGGTTTGTTCCTTTTTGTACTGCCCTGGTACAGTACAGAGGACTTACGAATGATGCTGATCATGTTTTTTGTTCATTTTTTTTTGCTTTAGAATAAACAGCACTAGTCTTAAGTTTTATACAGTATAGCCTAACTCTCTTTCTAGGAAAAACAAGAGCAGCTTTTTTTTAAAGATTAGTGTTAGTGAAATAAAACATAAATATGACCCTTGGTAAGAGTCAACAAGCATACCTTACAAATTTAATGGAGCACTTTGAAAAATCAATTCATATTAGGAATTCCAAAAACGACAGTCTTGGCCCTCAGAGCAGAGAAGGGTGCAATGAATGGCTGGGAGAGTTGGAAGCAGAGACCAGTTATTGAGTCTATACTGCTGTCAGAATTGGGAGGTATTCAAATAAAGCTAGAAGTAGTGGGTAAAATAAGGTATATAATTCATAACTGAAGATATATAATTCCTTGCTGTAATAGATATTGCCAGTTTAAATTTATATGGTTTTGAAAAACAATGCAATGAATACTCATGAGAAGAAAGTCTGTCAGAAACTGTGCAAAAAACCTACTTCCCACTTCCTTTTAAGAAAAATATCATGGATACTCTGTTCTGACAAAAGGGGAATACTATGCTGTATTGGTGGCGGTATTAGCAAACCTAATGTATTTTAGGGCAAGGACTTAACACTGACTAATGCTTTAATAAAACCACCGTGGAAAATACCAGCCTTTTGTACCAAGACCACTGGATAGAAGGCCCAAACCACATTTTTTCCTGCCTCCCCTTGCTGGAACCCAAATTTCTATTAGCCTGATCTTACCAATAAACTTGACACTACCAAATGTTGGTATGCACTCGTTACATAGGTATTGGGGACTAAATTAGTGTGCAGAGGCTCTGTTACCTTGTAATAGTGTCTGTATTTGCTCTTTAACAGTCTTAGTCTCTGCATCACAGAATAACGCACCATCTAAATTCGCAGACACTCCCGCTTTCTGTCATAAAATTAAGGAAGACTGCCACTGCTTGACATTTTGCAGTTAAGCATCCGGAAGAAACTGACTTTCTGTGAGCACTTGTTTTAAATCTGTCAGAGGGCATAAGAGGCTTTTTGCCTACTCCAGTTAAATAAAAGAGCAGCAGATGTGTCCCATGCCTGGTTATGGCATTTATTTCCTTACCATGTCACTCTTTGACAAACTCTATTATGTCACTCGAGGGTAAGATATACCAACATCAAATATTTACTCTCTCCCTACCAAAAAAAAAAAAAAAGTGTTCATCTAACTTGTTATCATTAAATAATATTTCACTAAATAACTGAGTTTACTACCATTGCCCTAAGGGCATGTTGGATTCTTTAGAAAAGAAAAAAAATGCAGCTGAAGCTTCAGTGGTTGCTGAATATCATACGCTTTATGTCTTTTCTTCTGAAGGCCCTTCAGGAACTCAAAGGGATCATGGAAGAAAATTCAAAAACATTACAATTTAGGCAAGCGCCCTCAGTAGCTCTGTATCTGTGACTGACATAGTGTGCATAACCCACCATCTCAGATTGATATGAACAGGACCTTAATTCAAAATAGCGGTTTTTTTCTTACTCATTGCCAGCTGACCTCTGTCCTGGATAAACAAAATCTGATATTACTTGAGGGAAGGGAAGAACAAGTATTTAAGAAAATCAGATAAATGTTTGTAGAACATTGAAGTGTAAAAAAACCTACCTTACTAAGCAGAACCTTTTCTAGAAGCTTAAATTGTGCATTTCTTATTCATGATACAAGTATTTCAGTCGTCCAACTTTTATTTAGGAAACCAGTACGCTTGTTTGAAGATTCAGTGTACAAAAACCTTAACAGTCTAATTACATGCCCTGAGCTGGTTTCCCTTTGGAGATACATACTTGAAAAGAGGTGAACTTCATTGTCCATAAGACTATTCATGATTTAACATCATGCTTAAAGAGCTATTCTGTATGGCAATGCTGCAGTTCATATAAACGCTGAACTTCACACTCAGTGCTTATCTAGTGCAAAGTTCTTTCCTATTCCCACAAGTGAAATTAACCTTACAAGAAGGGATTGTGTGTGTTTATATACTCCTATTGAATATCTATTTTACCTTCTGCCTTCAACTGTGAAACAAAAGCAAAGAAAGGAAAAAAATATATTTGGGAGGTCTAATGGTATTAACTCTTCTGATAATCAGTCCTAATAATACTGATCAGTTCTTCCTCTTCCATACTTAAGAAATATTATGATTTTTTTAATAAGTGATGTTTCAGAGAAGTTTTCTTATGTTTAATAGAACTTTACATATTCTTGTTACTAGTATAATCCTTGTATTGTTCTTTTAGGTCAGCTGGAAGTGATCATGGATCGCCGACTTATGCAGGATGACAACCGTGGCCTTGGACAAGGTGTTCAAGATAACAAGATTACAGCTAATGTCTTCCGACTTCTGTTGGAAAGAAGACATGGGACAGATGTGGTAGGATTCACTGTCTGGATTTTTTTGGTTTTTTGCTAATTAACATATAAATATTTATTTCTGTTGCAGCAGCAATGAACTCAGTAAAGAAATTATTCCCTGAGCTGTAGAACTAAGGAAACATATCTTCCAAGTCCAAGTTTTGTCCTCTTGCTTGCATATGCTCTTCTAAAAGACTTCGTCTTTTCTATTCCTCACTCAAATCCTGCAGCATGTACTTTCTCACTCACACTTCAATGTATGAATTTTGGTTGTGGAAGTCTCGCTTTTTTTTTTTAATTCTTTTTTATTTATCATGCCTTTAAAAATTTGCTAATGAGCATGAGTTCTGCTTCTTAACAGTGTTAAATGGGTCTGAACAAAGGTTGACAAATTAATTCAGTTGAATGGGTAGAAAGAGAAAACCTCTTATGAATTTAATATTCTTAGGAAATAAGAATTAAGTGGAAATATTTAGATGCCAGACATAGGAACCTTATCAGTTCATTACGATTCTAGGAAAATTGAGACCATTTTGTTTTAAGGGTTTTTTTATACTTGCACAGACCTCACTTTGTCTTTTTGTGTCTTAGTCTTTTGAATAACTTCAGGTTTTTTTCAGTTCTTTGTATTTTATCACTTTGTTTGTTTTCCTATCATTTTTGAGAAGGACAAAACAAGAAGTATGTCTTCATGCTGAGGCAGTAGAATTGTGATGACAGCACTGAGTATATTTTAAAATCATTGCATAGCTAAAGATGAGAGGTTGTATACTGAGCTACTAATGAATATGCAGATAAATTGGAATTAATTCTGGTTTATAATGGGTGTCATTAACCACTATGAGAGGATGATAATATGAAGCTGAAAGCTAATTTTCACCACTTAATGATTGACAGTTGTACATGTCATTTTGATTTTCTAGTTCCTCATCATGTATAACACAGGCTGCATATTAACTGCATTTACCAGTGGGGTGTGCAACTGTCTATGCTAACCTGAGTTCAGCAGCAAGTCTAGCTTTGACAACAATGAGCAGTGTACAGGTTAATCTGTCCTTACAAGAAGAAACCTGCAGAGAGATCTGTACTGCCACCAAAAAATTCTTTAGTGCCCAGGGTAATTTGTATTGTATTAAATTAGAATGTGAAGCTGGTAAGTAAGAATTACTGGACATGGAAATCTATGTTTACATTATCAAATAATTTGAAACAACAGAAGTAGATCAAATCAGTTAGTGCAATGGTGCGTACATTGACACCGTGTGCAGTTTTAGTGTTTTCCATAGAACCATTAAATAACTCACTAAAAGGTACCTCTGGAAGTCTTCCAGTTTAGTTCCTGCTCAAAGCAGGTCTATTTTTGTGTCAGAACAGACATAAAAGATTAGTCATCCTTTCAGACCATAAAGGAGATGTGATGGGTTAGAGCATGTTTGGTGCCATTCCTCCAAGGAAGCTTCTTAGTTACTTCCTTCTAATAGAGACCTTACACATTCCTCTGCAAACTGCAACAGTGCCTGGTGAAGTGGGGTTGGCTGTAAGTTTAATTTCAGAAAAGCACTGCTACTTCATACTAAAACACTGTATCAGAAAATATTTTAGGTTACCTCAATTTAGAATAAAGGCAACCTAAACAACTCTGGTATTTTTGAGTTAGTGAAACATTTACGTTTGTCTTTGGATATATTTGCCTGTTTGTTTGGGGTACCAGGCAGGCATCATCTCAGTAGAGTAACAACTTTTTTGTTAAACAATTTTGTTTAACAATTTTTTTGTTAAAATCCTTTCTTTCCTACAGTTTTGAAAGATTCTGTGCAAATTATTGAGAATCTTTGAAAGGAGAAAGGGCTTGTAATTACCTACTACAATAAAAAATTTCTGGGATGTTTTGGATACCTGTGCTTCTGCATCTACCTTTCCCCATAACTCTTTATGCCGTGTGTGGTTTTAAAGAACTGTTGAGGACTTTAAGGACAGTTACTTCTTGTACACTCTTCCGGAGACTTAAAGAGAAGTGGAATCAGAGCTATGTGGGAGGAGGCACAGCCAAAGAGGTGCTATTGTTCCAGCTGGTACAGTGTGCACAACACCCAGGAGCCAAGAAAGATGTTTCAAGGAAACATTTTCTTTCTGGTGTTATATCTGGAATTCCTGTTTCCTATATTGAGTGTTCTAGAATTTTGTTTTTTGAAATTTATCTGAACATCCGTAACATTTTCTGATTCATGGTAATGTTTCAGATACGTTAAAGTAAGGAAGGGTAGTAGCCTCCTTTTTTTATTGTTAAATGTACAAACATGTTTTTTTAGTGCATTGTTACTCAGAAGGTAGTTGTTATAATAACTTAAAAATAGCCATGTCAGAAAAAATGATGATGAAATTATATGCAGTTTATATATGCATTTTGCTACAGCGTGACTCATACACTGACCCTGATTTTGTTGTCAAGCCTTATTTTATTATTGACTGGAGGAATCATGAAAGCCATTGGAGGAGAAACTTTTTGATCACTTAACATCTTTGCCAGTACAAGCTTTTCCTAATGTATATTCCAAAATATTTCATTTTATCTTTTCTCAAAAACAATTCTGAAGAATAGGACGTTTTCTACTCTTTGAGAAACTTCCCTGTAAAAGGAGAGTATATGAAGTGTAAGATATGCAGTTCTTTAAGATTAATTAAAATAAATGTGCATCACTGGTGAAATTACTGTGGATGTTTTTGTTTATGACAGTATCAACCAAAAGTTTCTTTTCATTTATATATCTGAAATACTTTCCCACCCTGAACAGTAAATTTTAATGGCAGAGTCAAATCACATGAATGTCCTCAAGTGTAAGACGCACCTGTCCGGCGGGTAGATAGAGGAGAATTCTTAATAATTCATAATAATTGCTAGCATACTCAGTCTGTATTCTAATAGGCTCCTAATCCTAATGCTACCTGGGTTTTGGCTCTTGAATTCTAGCCCATCAAATCAGTCATAAATACTCATTCTGATATTGCCTGATATTGTCTTCAGGTTGAAGACAATTGTCTTTTTGGGTTTGTTTTTGTGTAGGTAGGAGGGTTTGGGGGGAGGTGTTTAGGTTTTGTTCTCTGTTTGGATGTTGTTACTTTTTTCCCTAAGCTGGATACTACTAAAGGTTTGTTCAGAATGACAGTATTGTTCATTAAGTAAGCTGTGTACGTAGTAAGACCTGGACAAATCTCATTTCACTTTACATTATACTCACATAATTTATTGATAATTGTGTCCTTCAGGGCTCAGATATTTTTACTATGTTTTGATAAAATTTCTACATAGGTCTTTTAATCCTAGTAGTTGTAACCAATTCTGCTTATATGTTCATTTTGTCCTTACAAGCATTTTTTGGCTCTGAATATCTCTTTGAATTCTCTTCTAATATTAAACCTTCTTTTTCCTCAGATTGTTAAGCAAGAACTGAATGCATTTCAATTTTAAATTGGAGGGATTAATATTTAACTGAGAATGAAACTGAGTACTGTTATCAGTACTTGCCTGTCAAAATAGTAAATGCTTATTTTTGAAAATATAGACTGTTCTATATTTATTGTAAGTTTTGGAAAAATAAACAATACCTTTTTACTTTCTGAACCCTAGCATGTTGTATTAGTGTAAGAATATGAAAGAAGTAGGATTTATAGGGAGTATAAATATACATTTATTTCATCA
Source organism: Corapipo altera (assembly GCF_003945725.1). Lineage (NCBI taxonomy): Eukaryota > Metazoa > Chordata > Aves > Passeriformes > Pipridae > Corapipo > Corapipo altera. Next base: position 468,606 of record NW_020884921.1, on the reverse strand, counting down.
GTGGCGTAGCTGTAGAAAAGATGCCACACCAGGCATATACTTTCTTCTTCAGGTTCCTATTTCATACCTTGCCTTCAGTTGCTCAACTGATTTACCTGGATTCATAGCCAAAATTCAGTGGCTCAAATAGTTGCTGTGGTTTGGGGGAGGTTGTTTAACGAAACAGTGATGCAGGCAGTAAATAAAATCACAAATATGTGGGAAGATAGTCAAACTCCCTTTCTTCCACTAAATACAACTACTCTCTTTTTCTTATTAAATATCTGTCAGTATCCACTTTCTCTGCGAATGTGTGGTTGGTGATACAGCAACTTCTGCCTGATTATTCTGTTGCATTTGCCACTTCCTTGGTGTGCATATTTATAATGCATGTGCATGCCTCACATGGTAGCTATATACTACATACTGTGCGTTGCTGTACTATATGTAACTACACCTTAACAAACATAATTGCTTGATGTTTCAAAAAAGCAGAAACTTGACATTGACCTAATTATTACAATTTAAAAGCTTTTTCAAGCCCATATATGACAAGCTCAGATATTCCAATATAATTTTTAGTTGTAATTACCACAGTGAACTCATCAAATGTATAGAAAATCCTGAATGTTAAGGTTTTAGGGTTTTATGGTGAATGAAATAAAATATAGAATGAAGTTTAAAAAAAAGGCATTTCCCTCTTACTGTCACACAGAACCCAATGCATCTTTTTTAGAGCCTTACCACATATATATAGTAAAGAGGGAACACTAGTTTCTTACTTCATTTGGAGACATATTCAGGTATGTGCTACTTCTTTACAGCTTTGCTTAAAACACTAAATTATTATTACTGCTACTACTATATGGGTTGTACTGTATTTCTTATGCAGGAACTTTGTGTCTGCTAGTCAAGAATAATGTTTCCATCTCTTGTTTATCTACAAATACTATCTACTTTCAGGCAAACACTGTCCTTTTTTTATGTCAGGGCACTTTATAGCATAATTCCCTTCAACAATTTTTTTTTTTTTTAATGAAACAGTGACAAAGATTTGTTGCAGAAAGATTTTAAATAAAGACTGATTTGTCTGCAAGCTCCATTCATGTGTTACTGTGGAAAGCTGTAGGGCCTAAACATTCTCATCCTGTAAAAAGTCACCAGCCATTTGTAGCTGGCTCATGGCTCAAGTAGGTAGTACATAGGACTGCCTTCCCTTCGGTTTTGGGCTTTCAGCTATGTCTCTTTTATGTTGTTTTTCAGGAATTATGCACGTCTCAGTAGTGAATCACTTTCCTTGGTTTGTTTTTATCTGTCTTCATTTGTGTGTATCTGCCTGCTAGTTCTGGTTAGAAAGAATTTAACCTCAGTAGTATGCATGGTGTTCAAGCTTGTTCCCTCCACTTTTAGCTCATATAATTCACCAAAGCCAGAGGGTGGACCTCTTTGTAGTCTTTTGTGAGTTTATCTAAGCTAGTGCAGTTTGAGGTCTGAAAAACTTTTCTATGTCACCACTTCGAGGAGGGCCTACTCATGCCTGCTGCAAGCTCTGGTGGTAGGATTCTGATCCTCCCTAAAGGAGAGAGAAAGTCTGCAACTCCTTCTTCTTCTTCTTCTTAAATTCTCTAATGAAATAACTTCCCAGGAACAAACTCTTGCACATGGAACAAGCAGTTTCCATCAGCAGCAAGAACTTTACATGAGGAACAGACTTTCAATGCCCTCTACAGGGCAAAAGTTAGTAGATATTATTGTGTAGTTTTTATCTTTATCATCAGTTTGCTTAACTCATGGCTAGGCTTCGCGAACAAAGATTTGGGGAGGGCTCTACCCATGTTTGTTGCAAGCACGTTGACTACTTCCTCATCAAAACTCCAGAAAATTTCTGATCATGTTTTCTGCCATCATCGGGAACAGGATAAGCTCTTCCCACTCATCAGGGAAAATCTAGCACCATGTCCCTTTCACAGAGCTAGCATAGGTTATTCATTTAGGCATTAAGTCCCTTCTCCTGTGCCATTATTAACAATATAAGCACTGTAAAAAGAATTAGAGGAGAAGAAATAAAACTGGAGAGTCTCTAACTGAAGTACAAATTACTATTATTATTATTATTTTTATTACTTTTATTATCAAAGAAAGCATGTTATGCTGTATTTTTGCTTTCATCTAACTATATTGATGACTGCATATTAACTGAACTCAGTAATTATGGTGATGTGCTTATGGTCGTAGTGACTAGATACTTTCTTCACCATCTGCACTCTTCCATAGACCAGCAAGCACCTGTTCTTCAAATGATCTCTTTATAGAACATGATTTCTGTTATGGCATCTGATTAAAGACTAACTATATAAAATGCAAGGAACTGACAGTCACCAAAGGAAGAGTGATAGGTGGAGCAGTGGAGCACTAACTGCTCCTGAGACCATGAAAGGGAGAAAATGAGGCTGTTCCTGGTGTGAAACCGAACAAGATGGATCAGCAGAAATTACCCTAGTCTAAGAGAATTTTGGGACTTTTTTTGTTTTTCAAATAAGAGGTTTGTTATGGAATGTTCAGTGACAGTGACACAGGAGAGGAAAGAAAAGGATTGAGGAGTAATGAGTGTGAAAAATAAGGGGTAAAAAAGCATAAAAGGGTCTGATTAGGACTAGTGCTTAATCACCACAGCTCATTCTGTATTATTAAATCTACTTTCTTTGCAAGTGCCCAACCTTTTCTGAATCTGTGTGAACCATTAGCCAACATCAGGTAGACTAGGAAACAACTAGACTAAGAGGTCTGTGTGACAGTTTTTGGAGGGAGAGAGGCCATTGGACTGGCTTCCAGTTGCTGGTCAGACCTATGTTTTCCATGTGTGCATGTAAATAGCTAGCAAAATGCAAGCTGAGAGGTAAGGGGCTGGCACCTGGAAGAGTGTGAAGTCTGAGCTGATGAATCTGGAGGCCTAAGGTCCAGAGCTGCATTTCAGATAGGCTTAAAGTCCTGGTTTTTGAGAGATCAGTGGTTGTTAACTTACAAATCAAGAAAGTGAGGGTCTTTAACCAGTGAACTCCAGACCTGATCAGCTGGAGGGCACAATCAGATTTGGATTGTCTGTTCTGCTTATGTGGGTTATGTGCTCTGCTTAAGTGGGTTCTGGCAAAGGTGTTGCTCTCTGCTGATGTGTATGTCTGGCCATGTTTTTACATATATACCTTAATGGGAATAATGCTCTGCCTTTCTCCTGATTGATGTTGGAGGCACAGAACCACAGCAGGGTCCCATCTATCAGCCTGGAATGAGAGGAATCCCCTGGTGTTGGAGACTACCATATTTGGCTCTGACAGACTGGGAAGAGTTCCTCCTGTGGATCCAAATTTCCCTGGATTTGGTTATCTGTAGGAGTCCCAGGTTTCCTCATCTGCAGTCTTAGTGCCAGCTGAGAATGCACAGGCAGTACAGAAAATCTGTTGTGATTTTAGTCACCAAGTGAACATGCAGTCTTGTGGATATTTTATGGTGCCTCAGAATTTCCACTTTTTCTTTAAAAACTCCTTTCACCTAGTGTGGCAGACATGCATTTCCAGTGTAACAACCTCCAAGTGAATTGATAGAAAATTTTACATTCCCTGAAGTAAAGAGATATTATCAGATTTACTCTGCTTAGATGAGTCCTCTTTTGCTGGTCACTTCAATAGCTATCAAAAGACCTTCAGCATTCCAGATCATCATTCTCAATAAAGGACTTGAAACATATGGCAAAAAAAAAAATAAAAATGCTTTGATGTGCAAAAATGTACCATAACTGATGGATATGTCACTGTTGACAAAAATGTACAGATTAACAATTCTAACCTTATATTTATCTGGGGTTTTACCCCCAGTATTTCGGAAAGCCTGATACTCTGGTATAGTAGAAGATAATCTGGCATCAGTAGTCGTTTACAGTCTTTTTAAGATTTCAAGATAGCTGCCTGTTCAGTACTGACATTTGTGGCTGTTATGTCTAGTTGCATCTTATCCAGCCTTTCCTAAAAGTCTAATTTTTTGCAGAGGACATGCTTTTTTTTTTTTTTTTAGAGATTACTTTAAGATTGCTCTGCTGAAGAATCTTGCAGAGCTTTGACATCTTAAATGTTCTGAATCCCACTGCTCAGAGAAGATCTTGTTATCACTTTATTTGATTTCCATACAAAATTCCCTCTGCAACCACTAGCCATTTTCAAACCTGCCTGAAGTGATGGTCAGTGCTTTCTTTGACAGATGCTTACATGAACATCACACTCTGGGACACTGAAAAGGAATTACTCAGCTCAGAAGAATTAATCCAGTTTTCATCAGTGACTAATTGCTGTTTGTTGTGTCATGGGTGTAAGGTCCTTTGTCCAGCATCTTTCTCCTTTCCTTCTCAAACTCACAAGGAGTTTTTACACAAAAATCTAGCTCCAGATATTGACCTCAGAAGAAAAGGAATGATTCATCCATATCAGGAGGACTTTGAGAACTTGTCAGACTTTGATTATTCTTTTTGTATTACAGTGTGCAACTTGGAATGAATTTAAAACAACTGCATCTGATTTTCACTTGGTGAGATAACAGCCAGGCAGTCTTGCATGTAAAACCTGTAGCTACCTTGAAACCATTTACTGGTTCATGTCAATTGCATGAACTTGACTAGTGTCAGTCCAAAATAAAATCTGAATTTCTCTTCTAAATTAGGAGTTTTAGGGCAATGTGTGTATAGAATGTTGTGCAATTTTCTCACTCTCTTTCTGTTTAGATACTCCTTCTTCCTGAAGTGGAGAGCACTGTAGCTAAGGATTCAAGATGTTTGCATTTGGGGTAAAGTGTATGCAATCTTAAAGCTCAGGTATCTACCCTGTGGTGGTTTCACTCTAGGCCTTCCTGGAGACCAACTTGTAACCAGGAAGGAACTAGAAAAGTGATCACGGAAGTATTCCATGCTATTCCTTTACGTAACTGGAGGTATAAATAAAGGCAGTGGGAGGGATCGCGTCCTCTTCCTCTCCAGCGAGGTTCGAGAATGGTGGGTCCCTGTTTCGGTTGGGCTTATCTGGAGCCGAGGCCTACAGTGACTGCCGTTATCCGCCACGCGTGAGGGGAGAGCCTTGGGCCGCGTCAGGTCAACCTGCCTGTTCGAAGGGAAGTGGTGAGATTTCTGCTAGTTTGCCTTCGGCGGCTGTTTGACTTGCTCGGTCCTTGCCCCTTTTTGTCTTTCTCCCTTTCCCTTTCCCCCCCCCCAGGTGTGTGGTATTCTCCTTTTGTGTATCTGTCTCATATGTAAAATATATATATATATATATTTGATATAGCTTTGGCTGCTTAGTTTTTTTTTTCCCTCTTTTCCCTCTCTGGGAGGCGGGTCCTTGTTGTCGAGTTTTGGGGGGACTTGGCGGGAAGCCAGCTCGAAACTTGTACACTTGTCACTTACTTTTGTCATGCTGTAAAACTGAAGTTCACATTATCAGTAATGTTGTCAGCTGTTTGTTTCTTACCGATAAGCAGCCTAGCACAGTATTACAGGATCAGTTTCTCATGCAGAAGCAGCATTTCATCAAACATCCTGATTCATACAATCTTTGAATTGTACAGAAAGAAACAAATTTTTCTTTCCATACTTGTCTTTGGGATTCTTTGATTCACCTTCTTGGTTGTTTTCAGTTGCTAGTTTATGATTAAGAGATATTTAAAAATATTGTCTCCATATATTTTGGGACTAAAGATGCCCTGAAAAGTCTTTCACTCCACAGATTAGATTTTCCAGTCCAGAAGCATTCTTCTTTGAAGAGTGCTGCGTGTTGGTGAGAGGGAAAGTTGGTATAAATTGTTTCCTCACACAGCATGAGAGAGAATGAGAGACTTTTTCTTTCCAGGAATAATCTAAGTGGTTATATATCAAACTGTTTTAGTCTGCATCCCTTGATCTTGCAGGCCCAGAATTCTCTCTATTTCCAGATTTTATTTGAATGAGCTTACACCCAAAGTCAGCATCCACATTTCAGCATGTTTGATCAGGTAGTTCAGGTGCCAGTGGGGATTTACTGTTATAATTAAATTTGTTTTGTGACTTTTTTTATAGCAGAGAAAAGTCTAGAGAAGGAGCAAATATTCAAGATATGTATTTGATATACTGTCTGCCTCAGTTTCTCTCCTTTTATATTGGAATTTTTAGACTACTTGTCTGTGTTCAAAAGTTCATTGGTTTTCTATTAGCTCAATTCATGTCCAGTTATCCACTGTGTCAGCTTTACTTTCTTCTCTACATTATTACATATAATTTCTTATATTCAGTTAATAAGTGATTTTTCAAGAGTGATTAGGGGTTTTGTCCCCTAATCAAGGGCATTAGTTCCTCAATTTAGACTCTTTCCAGAAAACACTCTGAGTATTTTCTTGGAGGGAGAGTGACTTTTTTACAGAGGCAGATGATGATAGGAAAAGGGGGAATGGTTTTAAATTAAAAGAAGGGAGATTTAGGTTGAATATTAGGAAGAAACTCTTTACTCAGAGGATAAAGAGGCACTGAAATGCTTTGCCCAGGGCAGGGATACCCCAAACCTGGGAATGTTCAAGGCAAGTTTGGACAGGGCTCTGAGTAACCTGATGTAGTAGGTGGCATCCCTGCCAAAGGCAGAGGGGTCAGAACTTGAACATCCTTTCCAACCCAATCCTTTCTATTATTTCTGTGATTATCAGTAAAATAGCCCATTTATGATATAAAGGCACTTTTTATAGATGAGGTTATTCTTAGAACTTGTTGCAAATTGTAAGATAGTTTTATACTGCAGTATGGTTTGTTTTTCCTCAAAACAGAAAGTTTACTTTTGATGATGAGGAAAAATCCTAAATTATTTGTTTACGTGTATTGCAAAGTCACTCAAGTGATTGTATTTCAACACAGACTATTTCCAATTGGATAAGTGTATATGAATGTACTGTAAGGTGGTTAAAAAGGCAGTATTTGCTTCGATTAGAGCTCATTAAGCTGACACATCATGATCTGGCATTCATCAGATTGTTACCAGTACTTAATGTTTGTAAGGGTACCAGAGGAGCTCCGTTCACGCTTTGAATGATAAATGCTGTCATTTAAGTTGATGAAATAACGTCACTTTTGAGAGAGCAGTACTTTAATTAGATGGAGACTGTGGGACTATATCTTCTACTTAGCATCAGCAGGGTACTGCTGAAAGCCATCCACATGGTGAAGGTGTGTATAGAGTAATTATTCTTCCAAATATATTGTTTGCATGGGCAAACCCTTCTCATCTCTCTTTCCTGAGAGTCCTGTTTAAATTTGGGATCAGTAGATTGAGAGGGGAAAGATGTACTCCAATCCTTTCATGACTGTGATGTACCTAGGGGGCAGTGTGATTTGAAGTGTCCCTTCTCAATCTTCTGTGATAGCATTGTCTTCACAGTGTTTGCAAAACCGGTTTTCCCTTGGTCTTCTGGCAGCTTTTGACACCTTCTGTACTTTCCATTCCCATTTCTATTGCATAGATTCAGTGAATGACTGCACTTAGTCATTAGTTAGTGCAATCATCCAAAATGGACTGTTGTTCCACATGTAGCAATACAGGACTCAAGATAAAATCTCCACCTAAGTCTTAGTTTCAAAGGGGATAATGCATGAGGGATAATGCCCATAATGTTTTATTATGGGGAGACGTATTGGGAACAAAAATCAACCAAGCTGAATCATCTCTGGTTCTAGCATTTGCTAGAGTCTTTCAAGGCTGTGTTTCTCAGCAATCCTCAGTTATTTCAAGAATCTAGGAACTGAGGAGCGGGTTTTCTGGTTCTGCTATGGGTTATCTGACAATTTTGTCCCACTGCCCATATTCTCTCCCAACCACATTCTTTTTCTAAGTTTCCTGTGACATTCCTTCCATCTTTCCTGGATTCTCAACTGCAATATATCTTTATATTAAATCCACCTTTTTTATTCTCATTGCTTCTGTTAGTCTTAGAGAAGGCTAAGGATTCAGGCCTAGAAGATTGACCTTCCCTGTGCTATCTTTTCCTTGACAAGGCTGAGGATTCATCTGATACTTTTACCATAGGCAGTCTTTTACTTTTGTGTCAGACAATACGCAAACTTGCCTCCCATTTTTATTTACACTTGGGTCTCTGGGATTTGGGCAAAGTTTTGACTCATGGATGGCATGCTTGTGTTTCCATACACAGTGGTTTTCTGTACGTATAGCAGAAGCTTTCAGAAAGATGTCACGTCTCTTCATCTAAAATTACCTTAGTGGCGTTTTCTGAGGAACATCTGTTACTGAAATTATGAGGACATCTAAATGAGTTCAATTTGTTTTCAGCAAGCACCTTCTTTCAGACATAAAGTTGCACTTAATAGAATGATTTTTCAGTCACTCTTCACATAACAAATTGTGACCCTTCTCCAAATATTTGGGATGTCTTATTGTGAGGATTTGCACATAAATAAAACATTTTAAAGAAAGACAAGACAAAATGAAATGTTTTTTTTGTGAAGGCTCACCCTTCTTTCTCTTTCCGTCTCCTTGGAATCCCTTAAATCTGAGAAATCTGGAGTTGAGGGCAACTGTGTTGGGTATGGGACAGGCATTTCTTCCTTGAACATATTAACAGTGTATGTTAGGCAGAGGTTGAAAGTAGAGGAGGAAATGGCTGAACGTGAATTCTGTTTAGGCAAATTTACTGATCTCAAATGATTATGGATACCCATTGTTTAAAATGAAAAGCTTATCTTGAATAACTTTTGTTCCTGGATGGTAGTTGTCTCTTCTGCTTATTCTCAGGTAACGTACCTAGAACTAGGAACCATTTGCAAGGACTTTTCCTGCATATTTTGTTTTAAACAGAATGGATAAATTATTTTTCTGATTCATGTGTGATTTGTGAGATATTTTAAGAGACCTGTTTTCAAGTTCTCAGATATAAGCAGTCAACTTATTTTGCAGGGGGAAAAAAGATGGAATAATAATAATAATAATAAAGAGAAATGACAATAAAATATTTTGATTGACTTCAGCACATCTATGGCAACAGAGTGAACAGTGTTCCTCTTGGGGCCAAAAAGTGAATTCTGCTTTGAAAGAAGATTTTCCCTGTGGGTAGAGCATGCATGCAGTCATTTGAACTGCATGCAGTCATTTGAACTGCAGGCTTTCAGATTTAGTTGTATGTAGAGCAAGCTTGCTCATACTGTAATTGGAAAATAAGAAAATCATGACAATGAGGTTGACCGGTGATGCTGAACTTTTTAAGATAATGAAAAAAAAAATCAAGGCTAACTGAGGAATAGAAAACTCATGACTGATTAAAGATGCTGTAAAATGGCAGATGGAATTCAATGTAAATAAATGTAGTGAGACACATAGAGGAGCAATCCTCTGCAACAATCAACTGTTATCAGTTCTATATAGTAATTTGTGTGTCATAATAGGTATTTAAAAGTACTAACCTCAATGCTTAGTAGCTACCAAAGAGGCACAGTCTTAGACATTATTAAGAAAAGCACCAAGAATAAAACAGAAATTACCATCTTGCATTGATTCAGCTCTGGCATGTGTTCAGTTGCTACACTGTCAAGCTGTACTTAGTGCTGCTCCAGTGGTATAAATAAATATGCATACATGCATACGCACCCCAAAACAGAAATTCCTGTTATGGTTGTCTGTTATAAGATGGAAAATAATCCTCTCCTTTGCTTAAAGTATCACACATTTGTCTTTTATTTCTATTTTTTCAGCCTGTCATAAAATGTATGTTTAATATAACAATGGCTTAAGATACTATGTTTTCAGTAACCTTTCTGCAAAGTTTTCATTAAATGTCACCTGTTTAACTCTAAACAAGCAAGGATTTATCTGACTAAGTACGCAAGGAAAAAAAGAAAAAATAAGAGCAAAAGAAGTTTTCACCCATTTCTACTCTTTTCTTCACTGACATTCCAAAACAGAAATTGCCTTTTTAAAGTTCCTTTGTTTTTTCCTTGGCTTCTGTGGAGTTCAGCTAGTTGTTGTAAATATGTAGGATTAAGCAATTTCAGATTTGTAAAGCAGCTTCTGCAGCTGTGTAAAAGCACTGCAAATACAAAACTTGGGAAAGTACAAAATTTGTGAAATGCTGGAAGAGAGTCCCTTCACTTCCTGCTGGCATGACATTGACATAAAAATTTGAAAAGAAATCTTTTGCAATGTGGACCAAGACAAAGATGCCAGTTGTTATTTCTTCCAGCGAATAGTTTGAATAAGAAAGATTTAGAATAGAATGAAGGATTTAGGATACAAGTTAAAGAAAGTAAGAAATACAGGTCAGAAAATTAATAAGGAAAAGGAAGCCTACAAAAGACTAGCTTTTTTTTCTCTATATTCAAATAGCTACTGAATAAATAGGAGCAACTTGCTAAAGTAGTTACTAGTTTCTTTCTCTAAACTACCTTGTTTGTACATCAGAGTCTAACACAGAAAGGTAAGGAATGGTGTAAAATGAGGTGTCATGTAATCATAATTTTGGAAGATGTACTAATGGTGTACAGGAAAGTATACCTAGTAATAGAAGAAAACTAATGGACAATCAAAAGTTTCCAAAGGTAATTAAATGGACAGTCTAAAAATTAAAATTTTCTAGGCAATGAATAATTTATAAAGTAAGTGAGTTTAAAAATTCAGATATCTTAACTGGATTCATTCTTTTGTATTTTGCAGAGTGAAGAGAAGGCATCAGTCAGTTTTCCATCACTTCTTAGCCATATGACCTCTCTTTTCTTAAATCATCCTGTAATTCCAATGACAACAAATGCAGAGTCAGGTGTCCCAGAGATGATAAATACGTTTTCTCCACTCATGTTGTCCATGCCTTGTGACATGCATATAGTCAATCTGAGGACAATCCAATCAAAGGTAAGGTCAAACCACTGCTTTTGTGAGCAAAAATATGATATAGCTTATTAATATAGACAAATAATTTATTCTTTGGAAGTAATTTATGGGGGTTTTATGTGATATGGTAAACTGCTATGTGATAACTATCTTTGTTAATTCTGCAAGAACTAAAGGCTTGTGTCGGAGTAATATGAAATGCTGGGGTTGTTTTTTCACAACATATGAATATGCATAGTGCAGTATTCTGTCTCCGGAGGGGGCACATTTCAACGTGTTCCCAAAGTTTAAGAGAGAACAGTTCATACACTTCAGCCTTTTCTGTATTAGAAGAATTAAATTTAAGATCATTAGACTTTGTTCTAAGTGTGTTTTTGATAAAGGTTATAGTTTTAAACTCAACTTGTATTGTTAAAGCACTTCTAAGCTTATTTACAAGACCTTGTTTAATTATTCTAATATCATCTTGTAATGCTTGGATCCTGTGAAACTATTCTCTGGTAGGTATACAAAAAAACCAAAACCAAAAACTCAAATAAAAAAAGCCTTTTCTGTACTCAATATTTTTTTCCTTGCAAAGGCAGGAAAGGCATGTAACTACCATAATTTAATTATCTGTTTCCTAAACTAAAGGAACTGGTTTTGCATCCTTCTTCTGGCAACTGTTCTATAAATTCTTTTCAGTTTTTCAACACCTTTTAAAATGTGAATCTGTTAACTTTATGCTGCATTGCATTGTCACTCACAAGTGCTGTTACCACAATGAAATCTCTTTTTTTATTCTGCCATACTTAGATAGTTACAAACTACTTGTCCCTTCTCCTTTAGAATCTCCATGGTGGCTGAGGTAAAACTACTCATCTATATTAATGTCAGATTATATTCCCTTTATCTGTTCTTTGTTGTAAGTCCTAATCCTCATTTTAAAACTTAAAGAATTTGTTTACTTTCTCATGCTTTGTCTGTTAAGTAGTTCAATCTCACATACACTCCTTCAGCTGTGACTGATTCTTATTTTGAATTTCAAAGTGGAATAACTTATACTTTGTGGGTCTTATACCTTTGAAAAGTTTGGAGAAAACCTTATATTGAATTAAGTCTTCACATGAAGTGATGTTTCACACTTCACTGTGAGGATTTTCATGTGAGGATTTGCTTCAACATATCAAGTTCAGGTGTAGACCTTCATGAACATGTTCCCTCTCCCTCTTTGAGGCCTAAACTTCCCCCCTCTTGTTTGTATCATCTGACTGTGAAACCTGTGAAAATAAAGGGTGGTTCTGTGTCTGCTTTTTTAGTTCAGTGTTGCTACTTGCAGGTGAATTCCATGATTTTATCTGAGCTATAGTGGCCCCACTATCCCAATTGGTATAAGGGTATTTAAGACTATGATCTCTTCCTTGTCTACAACTGTATATTTCACTGATTACTGATTGACAGCTCTTGAGCCTGCAGCTTCACTTTGTCCACCGCAAAGTGAACGTTTGCAGTAGTCATTGGAGAGGAGCACATCATTATAGGCACAGAACAGTCCTTCCCCACAGCAGAAAATGCTTTGCAAATAATTTTATAAATCTTTCCTCACTTTCTGCTTCCTTTCTTTATCTTCCAAGAATTTGAATGATAAGTATCATAATTCTGGCTAATTGACACAATGAATTTTTTTTCCAGAAATATGAACTTCTCCATTGCTTTAGCTGTTGGTTTTCCATAATCCATTACAGTTTCACATAAAAGGTTACCAAATTAAAATAAAATATTATTAAGATTTAAGGTAGAAATCAGAAAGAATATTGCTATTTATGTAAGGTATCTGATCTTGTTGTGGAAGAGTCCAATCTCTTATGAATTTAAAGAATTTTTTTAAGAGATCTCCAGTTAAGAAGTTTGACACAGATTTTACCTGGTGTAATAAACTGGGCCTCAAGATTTAAAACTGAGAACATTTGTCACTTTATACTAAATATAAATACATAATTTTGTCATGTTACCTTAAATTTTTGGATTTAAAAAGAGTTTAATTTTTTTTTCTTTCCATTCAAAATTTTAGCAGCATTGCCCTGGCATACTGCTTATGAGAAAACCTAGAAATTTTATTTTTTTTCTATCTAAAGGCCTAATGAGAGGATGCATTTCAATTCTCAGAGATCAAAATCAAATCAAACTTTGGCATCTCTTCCAAGAAAGCTAGTCAGAGATTTGATAGTGCAGTGGTCAGGATTTTTTTGCCATGTAACAGTACTGTGAAGTTTTACAAGGTTAAGGATGTTGTTATTTATTGAAAATTGAGGAATCGGTTACAGAGTTTTGTGCAGTGAGCATGGTTGTGTTTAGAAGCTGTATTTGATGTAAATTAAGTTCACCCTTGCTCGGACATTCCTTAGACTTGCATGCAATTAGTCTGATTTACCTAGAGATGATATAAGAACAGGTAAGTTAAAGTGCTGTGACTTAGTTTTACACCTGCTTTGAAAATGAGTTAGAAAAGCTTTATTTTTTTGCACATGGTTGCTATATGCATGATAAAAGGTTGAATACTATATCATAGATATAGTAAACCCTTTTTCTCAAGTTGTCATTAATTGTGTGTTACTTTTATGTTTTAAATCTTTTGAATCTTAAGATAATATTTAATTTTAAAAATTTGAGAGATTAACTATTCATGCTGTAATTTGAAATTCATACATGCATTTGTTATGCAGATTAGTAAAAGATAATAGAGGAAGCTTTGATACCCATTACTGGCTTGTCATTTTTAACGTTAATTTACCCCATAGGAAGTCAGGCTTTTTCAGTCTAAATTTTAATGTTTCACTAATCTGATGTTTAGGCAGACAGTATTATTTTGTGTTCATGAAATCTTCTCAAACTGAGTTTTAGTCATGATTTGTAAACTATGCCAAGTTTTTAACCATCAGTGTTTTACTAAAAAGGAGCTCATTTCAATTCCAAATACTGCTGAATCAATTTTTACCATTTTAAATGGGAAAATTAAAATCAGTAAGTTTATCAGTTTTTACCATTTTTTTATTGTTTGAATGAGTACTTAATACTACAAATTTGTCGCACTTTGAATCTGTGTCATGCTGGGTTTCAAAGAAGCTGGTTCAGGCTGATCCAAGAACTCCTTTATGAGAAGAAAACTATGTGGAAAGTCTGTTAGGATAAGACCTCTCATTTGGTACACCTTCAAGAACTAAAGCATGACAAAGTGTCTAGTGCTCACTGGCGTAGGTTTCTGAAGTACCAGAAATGAACTGAACTCATGGCAGAAGCTTTAGTGAAAAAGCACCAGTGCAAAAGCAAGTAAACCAGAAATAAGTAAGAGGATAACAGCCTGAAGAACTAGCATGGCTTTGGATAGTGGCTACATTAATGTTAAGACTTAGAATTCTTAAGGATCTTTTCCATACTGATCAATTCTATGATTCTATGAAGGGTATCTTGTGATGTACCACTCATGTGGTGTGAAGTTGGTTTACATGCAAGTTAATCTAAAATGTGAAGACTTTTTTTGCTGTTACTCCTGCTGTACAAGAGTGGTTTTCTACATTTTAGTGTAAATGAAAAAAGTTCTATCCAGTTCTAGGCTGTGACTCTGTTTTGACATATGAAAACAATACTCTGATTTGAGGCATTCTGTTCTGTGATTTGCCCTAAGTGGTGGTTTTATGATTTGATCCAAACTAGGATGTTGAGATTGAGTTACTCTTTGACGTCTGTTGAAGCTCAAGAACACTGAATATCTTATAGATAACCATAAAATTTATTTCATATTTGTATTTCAGTGTACAGTTTTCTGTACACCTTAAGCTGTGTTAGAGAGCAGCTTTGCAACATGAAAGTTTGTTCAACATAGTCACATTGAGTATTTAAATATGACTATTGTAGTTCACATGATTTCCATTTTGTTTTCAGTTTTGCCGTATAATTTTTGTGGAAAGCCAATTAATACGACTGTGATAACTGCACTTCAATTCTAAGTCTGTATAAGTGCAAGTACTGAGCTTTAACCTCAACAACATACATTTATATTCTGTAGTACATTGAATGTCTCAACTCTTTGCAGTTCAGTTCTTTCTGTGTTTAGTCTTATAAATTTCAAAAAAACCCATGAGGGTTGAATCTTGGCTGAACATTTTTTAAGGTATAAGTGGCTGTATCACTGTATGATAATGATAATTTTATGAGGTCTAAAATGTCTTTCTTACTTCTACTTTGTGAGTAATATTTTATCTTGTTTATTTGTAGGTAGATACCGAGCCATCTGATGAAGCTGCTCTGATTCTTCACAGGAAGGGATTTGACTGTAGATTTTCAAACAGAGACATGGGTCTGCTCTGTTCCACTACTCAGGGAAAGGTATGCTGATATTTTATGGGCAGCTTACCTTAGGAGTATTGCAGAAACACTGATGCTTTAGTCATATTGTAAGTGAAGGCTAGATATTTATTTCTCAAGAGTTATACTTTCAGGATAATGGTAGAATTTACCTTGAAAGCTGCTTTCCATTTGATGAAGTTGTGAATCTCCTGGTTTGTCGGAATAACCCTGTAACCATCAAGAAGTAAACCAGTTTTAATCTCATTAACTTCCTGTGAATGAGTATTTCTCAGATAATTTTTAATAGTCTTTTAGAACTTTATGAAGTAAAAGAAATCAAGTTACATATTCTAAAGTGTATCTTTTAAATATTACTAATATACCCACAGGTTATGTGACTATTGCTTTTTATAGCATGTTCTTTCTCTACCCATTCTCTCTTAAATGACCTACACCAATACAAATATCTAAGTATTTTAAGATTTTTATAGAATTGATGTGATGTGTAAAACTATGAAATATAAATAATTTTTTTCTGAAGGTTATAGATGGAATGGAAGGTAATTAATCTGTAGCAATTTTGTAATAAAATTTTAAAATAGATTTGGGATTTTCTTTAGGAAGAAGAGTAAATATTGTTTTAATAAGAAACAAGAAGATTTTTAATATTTCTAGTAGTTTTTAATGTATTCATTTAACTTCCTTTGAAATGTAGCAAGTGAATACTGCTTAAAAAGTTCTGAATTAGTATATAGTATTTGATTTATGGTACTTAAAAATATTCATAGTCTTTAGTGAGAGAATTACTATGCTGGTACCTGTAAGGAGCTGTGTAATTTTAAGATATATACTGCCTTTTCTAAATACAGTTCTTTGTTTGCTTTTTGTTTTTTATTTTCTTTCGCCTCCAGATAAAGGTGCATAAGCTCTTTAACAAATTCAGAGTGGAAAGTCTTACACCCACATCTTTATCTTTGATGCATTCACTTCCAGATGGCAGAAATATAAGTGAAATAAATATGAGTTCTATGGAGATAAATACGTTCCGGATTCGGCTAAAATGAAATCTTGCTTTAATACTCAGATAGAGAAGAAGGATCTGCAATTACATCTCCTCTTAGTTTCACGTGCAATAAGAAGCAGATTAATATTGTTCCAGCTTCTGGATACTGTGAGAAAAAGATGCATTCTGTAATTTTTTTTGACCACACAGTGAAAAGCCATGTTGCAAGCAACTTTTTTGTTTATTCAGGTTTCCCCCCCCATAAAATAGGAACATCAGTATAAGTTAATACAGCAAGTGAAGAAATTTCTAAGGATGTTAACCTCTCAACAGATTAAATCTCAGGTTAAATGCTAACTAATGATGCTTTTGGTGTTTTAAGTTTCATAAAGAGGGGATTAGATTTTAAACAGCCTTCTTTTGCTGATTCTTGATGAATTTATGTATGAATAACTCAATCTAGAAAGTCTTGATGCAGCTTGGAAATAAAATACGATAAAATGTTCTTGTGTAGTAGCTAATGTCCAAATATTTACAATCATTTATATAAATGACAATAATCTCAATTTATTCCACAATTAATTTCAATTTATTCAACACAAAGGGGATTATTAATTGTGGTAAAATGAAAACCTGCAGTACCTGTGATAAGTGATGGTAGATTTTAATACTTCTACCATTCCACCTGAGTTATGTAAATAGGGAAACATGAACCTATGAAGTAATTTTGCAATGGAAATGTTTAATAAAACTCCCATTTTGTTACTTGACACACTGGGATATGTGCAATTATTCCATTACCATGATGAGAAATGTCCATAGTTATCATGAATACAAAATTTTTTATAAAACTCATTTAGATACTGATATTCTCTGAAATGAGTTTTCTATTTCAAGATTACCATATCAAAATAAATGTGCCTTATTTTTTGATATGTCTTGTTACAATTTTGGTGTCTGTGTTAGTGTTTTTGGGGAAAAAGTAGTTTATATAATACTTAAGCTGTGTATCTCCTATCTGACAATGCTGGCCACACTCTGATCTATGTACTCCTGCACCAAGTTTGTGCTATCTTATTCTGAACATTTTGACTATTTGAATGTATTAGTATTATATCATAACCTGAAACACAGACAAAAAAGAATTACTGTAGAGGCTAAATTCAGCTGCTTTCAAGAAAATTGCAACTTGATGCAGAGAGTTGATAGTAAGCAAGACATGGTTTGCAACCCTATCAAAACATGTGCTTGCATGTCACAGACTGTGGTGACCTGTTAATTCAGAATCATGTGCCTATATTTTAAACAACATTTTTCAGACTTGCAAACTTGCAACCTCAGTTACATTGCCAGTGTTCATGTTACTGAAGAATGGAGACTTAATTTTACTTTGTTTCATATTAATTCACATTTAGTGCTTAAGCCATCCAAGTATGAAAAACATTTCCGTAAGTAGAACTGCTGTTTACAGTTAATATATATAAACAGTCACTTGAGTATGATCCCATTTTCTAGTCTTCATTTATTTTCATAGCTCATTCTTCTATATCTGTTATGCTTTACTTTTCCATACATCGTTGCTTACCTTCAGTACTAATGCATGAAAAGTCATCATAATTGGTAAAAAGATGTGCTAGCTCTAATATTGCCTCCTGTATTTAGTTTCATCACTGTTGTTCCACAACTGTATCAAATATCAAAGTCCATCAAATTATATCATGTAGCTACAGGCTATTTTAAAAGAAAATGAAAGTCATACTTATATTTCATGCATTGTCCCAGGTTGGATCTCTGAGATTGTATAGATTTTCCTACTTAATTCAATCTACTGTGTGCTTTGTAATAATGTGAATACTTAGTAGGATCTGGTGCAAGTTACATCAAGAATATAAGAACACTAACCACAAATAGAAGAATCAGATGGGTCCAATAAATGGATGTTTTCATGCAATAAACATGTACTGTAACTTTTCTTAGATATAGTATTTGAAAATACTATTTTTTGTTGGAACTCAAAGCTTGGTAGACTTTCCAGCAGGAATTTCTCATAACATTTATTTTGTTGCATCTTCAGAATTAAAATGTTTAAGGGACTTTTATGTGTTCTGTGCAAGAAAATATTCAAAATGCAATTTCAGTTTTGTTAGGCGGAAAAGTAAAATTTTGATGCAATAAAGTTTTAAAGTATCTTGCCTCTTGGAATTCCTTCAAAAGATCCTTTGTGTATAGAATTTGATCTTTTTTTTTCCTTATTAGCTGTGCAATCATGATGCCTGAATCTTCCTTAACCAGCAGATTTAATCTTTGTTCCTTTGTTTTGCATTTTTTGTGTAACAACTGCTTTCAATTCAGGATCCTTTCCTGAAATCCTTAAGTAAGTCAAAACTCCAGTCAAAGTCTCATGATAAATTTTGCTTTAATTTGCTCGGATTGTGGCTGGCATTGAGGATGGGGGTTTGGGTTGTTAGTTTGCAGGTTTTTTTGGTTTTTTTGGTTGGTTGGTTTTTTTTCCCCAACAAGTCTTAATGAATTCTTATGCTGTATTTTTGTGAATTGGACATCTAATTCAATTCTATTATCTTGGGGGTTCTTTTGGTTTTTATCCCTGCTGGGTTTGTAACTACTGGTTAAGAGAGCCAAGCATCCTTACCTTTCAATATGGTTTTAAAGACAATGCTGTTAAGGAAATGGTTTAAAACCTTGTAATTACTTTCCTACCAGAGTTGTACCTGTACTCATTTTTTTTTTTTTTTTTACATTCCATTATCGTAATTGTCTTTGGTTTACTTGCTCATATTGTCTGAAACAAACTGATTTCAGCCGAAGGTTTTTGCTATTTTCTCTTGGAAGGTTTTATATCTTATGGGGATATGTAAAATAAGATCTCTAATAAAAGGTAATGTTATTGTGAGATGTGGCCAGTGTCATTAATGCCTTGGCTGTAGCAAATTTAAATTTAAAAAAATTAAAAAAAAAAAAGAGAAACAACAAAAACACCTTATTTGAGAAGGCTCATGTATCAGTAGCTTTTGGGAATTACAGTTATCTGTAGTGAGAGGAACTCCTGATGAAAGATCCGATCTATTCCACAGCTGCCAAAGAAAAGAAGATAGATGCTAACTTCAGGGATATAAACAAGTGACACTGCACAGTGTGCAAAGGAAATGGGTGGCTCTTTTGCATAAGAAATCTTGCACTGACTTGCCAGAAAATAGTAGAAGCTGTAAAATTCTAGAATTTTCCTTTTTTTACTTGAATTAGTATTTATATTTGAAACAGTTGACAGTAATGGAATGGAAACTATTCTTGTAAATTAACAAACACACCATTAGAGGATAACAAGTCAAAATAACAGTTCAACTGTAATGAGACTGAACACTTTAAATTAAATAACATAATGCTAATATAATATACTGTAATTACATATGGCAAGTTGAACAGGCATAGATGCTTCACAGGTTTACTTCCCAAAGTGCCGATGGAGCTTCAGCGTGACTTGCAAAGACAATAAAGTATAACTTTTAGTCAGTGCCTGAAGCTATTTGATGTTGGACTGGACAGTCTTAACTATAAACGTGAAAGTATACATGTACGCAGACTGTGTAAATCCCTATTTTTAAAGCTGACGTTTCAAGATGCAAGTGTAACTTGCACATGTAACTTGTTACATGTAACTGTAACAGGCAAAAAAAAAGGGTATGAGTCCAGTTTAAAGCATCCCTTCACCATTTCATGCTCATCCTACTTTGGAATTGATTAATATCAACACGACCATGGAGACAGAACATATTCCACTAATTTCAGCAACCAATGATGTATTCTTTTACTTTTTGAAATTATGTTAACTATGTCTGATGTATGCCTTTGAAAATACAGATGCTAGATCTCTGTACACATCTTTACTGATAGTGACACTATTGCTCAGATTTAGTGGGTTATCTGATTTGTGATGAGTTATATATATATGTGTGATAAAATATAAAACAGAGATTCAGTTTGTTGTACTTTTTGTTTTAGGTTAACTACTCTGTCATAATACTATGAATTTCAAAAATCAGCCAAAGGTATTAATTTTGTCTTCTAAAAGAGAGAACAAATCAAAATAATATACTGTCTAGAATAAGCTTATGGTCAATGGAGAGCTATCGGGATTTTCAGACAGTGCTCTTACTGACACAAAGTTTCTCTGTCTGCAATTTCTCTGTAAGTTATAATATTAAGTTGTGGACCTGTTGGTCTTTCAATATACAGATTTTATGAACTAATAGATATTAAAAATTCATATTGCATCACCTAACCTTTGTATGTTAGAATTTCTACGGAGCTTCAGTAAGGCATTATTTCCATTACTCTTCCTTTAAGTAAATTATTTAACAGCAGTAAGAGTAATAAGAAAATAGTTAAATAAAAAAAAGATTTCCACCATGTATGTAAACTTGTGTTCTTTGGACTGTAAAGGCAAGAATATTTTTGATTGTACATTTCAGAGCTTCAGGTTTTCTTCCTGATATGCAGTGTCTGTTAATGTGATGGCCTTTGACTGACAATATAAAAATCATTCTTGTTTTGGGTATCACTAAATTGGAGACTTTAATCCCAGCTTTATCTCCACCACCACCACTCCCCATATGTCATACACATCCACCACATAGGAAAGCACATGCCTTTGTTCCTCTCAAATCATGACCTGCAGCGTAACTTGTGGTCTCCCAAGATAGCTAGTCAATTTTTATTTCTATTTTTCTTACTTCTTTTATCCTGCTTTCTCCTTCCTTGGCATGCCAGCTAAATGTGTAGGCATTTGTAGCTCCAATATGTACAGTACAGCCTTCCAGCCCTGCCCAGTGCATTCTACAGAGCTTTCTGGGGTCAGGCTGCCTGCAGTGCCAGCCAAAGCCTGAGTTGTGCTGGATTCTTAAGAGTTACATGTTGTAAGTCTACATCAAGGAGCATTTATGGTGCACATGCCCTGCTTGCTTGCCACAACTGTCTCACATCACTAGCTTGCTCTTCAGAAATATACATACTTGTTCCTCTGAAAATCCACTTGAACAGGCTTCAATGGCGTTCTCCGTTTTCTCTTCCTCAGTTTCATGATATAACACAATCTCCGTTTCAGGACCTTTCAGTTCACAAGTTTACCTGTAACCTATCTTCCAGAAGTTAATAATTATCTGTCTTGATTGGGTAATAAGAAATCAAAGGCTTTTTGAGAATGCCCACTACTGTGGCTTTGGCTGCTGCAGTCCCTGCAGTTCACCTGCAGTGAACAGGTCAACCTGTTCACATCAGTGGCCAACAAAAAACTGGGGCTGTTCAGCCTGGAGAAAAGAAGGTTCAGGGGGATCTTATTAGTGCATGTAAATATACAAAGGGAGGAGGCACAGAAGACAGAGCCAAGCTCATTTCAGTGGTGTCCAGTGGCAGAGGTGACAGGCACATTTCAAAGCACAGGAGGTTCCTCCTGAACCTCAGGAAACACGTTTTCACTGTGAGGGTCACCGAGCACTGGCACAGGTTGCACAGAGTCATTGTTCAATCTTCATCCTTTGCAATACTCAAAAGCTGTCTGGACATGGCTCTAGGAGGTCCTCCCAACCCCCGGCACATTCTGTGGTTCTGCATGGCCTGTTCTGGTGAAGAGGAAGGAAGGTTTCATTAGATAACAAGAACTTGTACTAGATTCACAGGTGTGGTTAAAGATGGGAGGCCAATGATGATAGCTGGCAACTGAGAGAAGGAACAACTTTTTACCAGAAGTGTTGTTCCTGGATGTCTGTGCAGCACTGAAGATTTCCAGGGGGAAAAAAATGCAGACACTGGCAAGTTTAAAGATTAGTTTGCTCTTGCAGTTTAAGATCCCTGATGGAAACAAAATAGACCCAAAATAGATTCAGATGCTCTCTGAATCACTTGCAGCCAGCAATGTAGACACACAGCTCTGTAAACAGATGACCTTTGTTCACAAAACACTTTAATAGTGACAGTGAAAGGAAGTATTATCTGTGTTCTCTATGTTTTGAATTATTTAAAAGAGTAGCCCATTCCAAGCTAAAATAAATTAAACAAAATGAGTTTAATGGAAGCAATTCAGACAGACAGTGATTGTGTAAAAAGTTTGAATGCAGCTGTTGCAAACATTCTTAATGGAGCATGCTAGTAGAAGTCCTTCACTCCGATAAAGGATTAAAGTTTGCACACCAAAAGGGATTTGTGTGTTTTGACAGTGACAAAATCAGTCCCACTGCTTTTTCTTGTATCTTGGTAAGTGAAATCTACTTGCTTGGCTAGTAGACATGGGAAAGAAACAGTGAAAGCTCAGACCCAACTGTAAGGCAAACTTACTCAAATGATTTTGATGCAAGAATCCACAGCCCATTCACCTAATTGGTCTCCAGATAGACAAAATGAATTTTGAATTTCCATTTATCAAATATTGGGCTTTTGATAGATAAACCAAGATGCTAATAATTACATTGAGCTGTGTTTTAATATAGCTAATAAATGTGTAATTGCTGCTAGGAAAGGTACCTTAGAATTTGAGTTTGTGGAAGTTAATTTTTAAAGATATGGTCTATGGGAAACTCATGATTTGCAAGCTGTTCACAGCTTTCCAGAGGGAATATGTGAAGCATAGCTGAAATGTAAAACCTATAGTTTTGAAGATTTTAGCCATTAAAGCCACGCAGACATGGTTCAGAAATGGATCTATGTTCATTTTCTGAATGTGTTTGACAACAAAAACATGGGGTATTTTATTTTTTATGTATAAAATGTGAAACAGTGGATCAAGTTAAGTGCTAGTCAAGAGGCAAAAAGCATTCCCTCCTTGATACTTAAAAACATTCATTGGTAATGACATACATTTAAGTACGGAGAACAAAAGAACTCTTCCAAGCTAGGGTTCAAAATCATTCTTCTAAATCCAAGAAAAAAATATATGTTTATGGTTCACTGACCTAATAAGAGTGTGGTAGAGGTGTAAGTGTGAAGCAGGCACCACCTAAGTAAACATCAGTAGCCAAAGAAAAGAAGCAGCATTGACATCTCACTCCTCAGGGCTTTGTCAAAGTCTGTATGAAATATTATAGAAGTCCTTGTCATCTTCCTGTGTTTCAATTAAAAACACCAAGCAAATGCCTCCCTCTCCACCCCCAACACACATATATTTCATGCAGACTCCGAGAATGTCATGGTTTTTAAAATTAGACAATATAATTGTCTAATTTTAAATGTCTAATGGTCTATAGAATTCCAGTTCTATTTTATGTTGCAAACTGTGACCAAAACATGGCTTTTATTTAGCTTTCTAGTCACACTGTTTTCACATTGACACTGCCTAAGTCATTAGGTGCCCAAAGCCTTGTGACTATGGTGACAGGCTGCAATTTGGATATGCGGGTCACAGAGTAATGGGGTTGAAAAGGTGCTGGTTACGTTGTGATGGGAGGTGTGGAACTGTGGGTGGTCAGAGTAAGACTTTACAGCTCCTCTAAAAATGAAAGCATTCACTAGTTCAATGCTACCTTGCATTTGGACTAAGTTGGAGACTGAGATTAAAAGAATTTTTATCAATTGGAATTGATGCGCAGTAGTTTGGTGCCAGTGTTAGGTTTAATTTTATATTCTACTCTTGACTTGAAAAGTAGGTACTGGCAAATGGAAGGTAATCCAAAGAGCAGAGGGAAAACCTTTTTGTGGTAATGCCAGAGCTGTGATAATACAAAGTGATTTCTCTTGTATTAAATAATACTTCAAAGCATGTCTGAAGGCTATTGCTTGTTTGCTAAAAGATGGTATCTTGGTACGTGTTGCAGTCTCTGAACAAGAACAAAGTTTCAACTGACTTGTGAATACACCAGGTTGTCAATATGAACAAATGTGAGGAAATGTGAATGATTTAAAAAAAAAAAAATATATTCTTTTAACGATGCAGTTGACAAAGAGAAATTTCCATGGGCAGAAAGAGAAGTGAGAAGGTTCAAAACTGGATAATTTACCAGACAGCCATAGATAAAAGGAGTTTTATTGGACCTTACTCCTATGACATCATCTGATTGTGGATTTACCAGTTTTTCAGAAAGCTTTTATGGATTAGAGAAGAAAATGCAATGTATATTCCAGTGGTCAAAGCTAGGAAAATTATGGTGGCTGTTCATACACTCATCTACCTATTTTGTCTTTCACACTGGACATAGGTTTGGGAACACGGAAATTTTTCAAAGCTGATGTCAATATTACAAAATAATAATAAGCTAAAATCTACTTTAAGAACTTATTGAGAGAATCAAGTATATAGATATTTTCCTTACTGTTTGTGTTGCTGTTACTATGGGAGAAAGTCTGCAGTTACTTCAGAGATCTTTGGTCTAATCTAATGAACAAGTGTGTATGTATGTATGGACAGTCTTCACGAATGAAGATTTGGGAAAGGTCTTTACCCTTCGAGCCTGCGCAGTGGATTTTTTAGGTGAGACACAGCTGAGCTGAGCCCACCCTTTAATCCTAAGGTTCATCTGCTGGGGCCGAGAGAGCTCGGACAGTGCCAGTGAGGTCCTCAGGACGTAGGTTTGTTTAGAGTGACCTTCTCTTAGATGGATGGCCTCACAGGGCTGATGAGCTCCATCTGCCCGGGGGAGTTTCCCTGACTGGGAATCGAACCCAGGCTGCAGTGGTGAGAGTGCTGCATCCTAACCACTAGACCACCAGGGGTCCCTGGTTAATGAACACGTAAACACTTGCTAATCAGCAAATCTGAAATTCCGCTGTATTTGTTTTGAATTCAGTCTTTATTGAGTAACTTCCCCTCTGGAAAAAAACAATATATTTCCTGTGGAAAAGATTTGCTTTGCTCTGGAAGATGAGATTTATGTCTATGCTCTAATGATTAGAAGAATTATAAATATTTGAATTTCTACTGATGGAAAAAAGGTGTAGGATGTTTTGCACTCAAAGGCAACTCATTTTTTTCAGATAAAGAGTCAATTAAGTAGATTTATGAAACTGAAAAATCAACCGGTAGAAATCTATCCTAGAAACGCAGTTCACCATCAAATCCATGATAAATTGTTCCTGATCACTGAGAGAATGCTTGAATGTCAAAGGTAAAGTATTTGACTGGAGAGAGGAACACCAGATGACCAGAGCATGGCTCCACTGCTCATGAAAGGAAGAGGAAGGTTGTAAGATTATGTCAGTGTTTTCAATTGTTAGACATTCTGCACTTCTAAAAACTTCAGTCAAGGTCGGACTGAATTAAACTGGGGAAAAGGGAAATTTGGCAGTGGAAAACGTGCAGATAATGGGTCCAGCTGAGCATTTAGCCAAGACCAACTAACTGGGAGAGCAACAAAGTGCACTGCTGTTAATGTACCTATGACTTTGAATTGTACAAGAGGATTGAAACAGCAAATATAAAGAAAAGTTTATAGTGAATGCATATTTTGCATCTGCTACAGACCAGGGGAGAAATGTGAACCTGTAGTTCCTTGGCAAGATGAGATATTTGGAATCTAAAAATTCATACTATTTTAGGAAACATTCAGTCTTCTACTGATGTAGAGGGGACAGTGGAGATTGGCATGATGACTTTCATAAGCTAGTGGTGTAAAGATGAGATCAGGATACAGCATCTGGTTACCTAACAACAGCCAGCATCCATCTAGTAGGGAAACAGCAACATTTTGCAGAGCTGTGCAGTAGCAGACAACCCTCAAAACTCTTGTTTGGAGATCTTGGAAAACACAAATGGATTTCTGTCATTTGAACAGTGTATGGATTCCGCCAGCTCACAGTGATAATTGTTTTGGTTTGACTAGAGAAAATGTGACTATAACTTTTCACAAGCCAAATGGAGAAGCCCTTTACAAAAAGGGGTTATTTGATTTGTTTCCCTCTGAGAAGAACAACCATTACAAGCCCCTGTCTGAAAAAGGGAGATAAAAACCTATAGCTATTCTGATGCCTGTAGCAAAACAATGTCTAAATTGCATGTAGATCTCAAGGTTTTATCTTAATATCTTCATTAAAGTCTGATTAAGGAGTTTTCTGATATACGGGCAATGCTACTGAAATCTGAGTAAATGCTACAAAAATTTTTACCTGTGAACTCAAACAGAAAAGACATAAAAACCAGATTTCAAAAAACAGTCTTCCTTAGTTTTACGTTGAATGATGTCTTAAACTGGTGGGTGAAGCCAGAAAGAGCTTAGTCTAATCTCCATCAGGTATTTGAATGTTTCATCTTGGTTGAAATTATAAGTTTGTTTTTATCATCAAATTCCCATGGAAATAATTTAGTTAGATATACTGTTTGAAGTCATTGGAATTTTGAAAATTAGGAGTGAGACATTGAACATATCTCTCTATACTATAAGGGACTAGTGCATAAGGCAGAGAATGTGTTTTGATGTGTTTTTGGCAGACTGTACCAAAAAGTAGAAGTATTGAAAGTATTCAGTAGTCTCATACAGGAGCATATTCCATAGTGGCAGCAACCACACCTACGAGTGTGGGAAGGCAAACTGTAGCCAAAGAAGGCTAGTTTCTCTCAAGAGATCAAACAGGTTTGACACAGCAGTCTTTGAGTCAAAAGATCATCTAAAAAAAATTTAAAAAAATAATGATCGAAAGGATATAACAGGATATAAAGACAAAAGTCAAAAAGATATATTTTTTGAGGCTGTGATATAGCAATTCTCAGTGTCACTGAGAACTGTAAGATCAGTGCTAGAATATAGTCTGTATTGACTAATTGTATGTATGTACTTTCTTGCACACAGGCATGAGCGGTGGCTGAAAGTTGTTGCAATGACTTTTTCTCTCTCTGTGAGTACAGCTTTCATCTTGCAACAGAACAGAATCACAGTTTTTCATTCAATACTTGGTTTAATTAAAGCATGGGAGCATTTCAGTGATTATCACCACGAATGGTAAGTAGAATAGAAAGAGAAACAAATAAGAGTTCCGGCTTTTAAATTAAAACACTTTCAGACTTTCTAACACTGTCTGAGTATTTATTGTGTTATATATTCAGAATATAGTGTTTGAAAGTATTTAATGTGTTTGAAAGTGTTCTGCAAATATTGATTACAGTATAGGATCATTACATCTAAGCTCTTCCAAAAGCCTTTTCGAATGTGTATAATCTACTTTTAAAATAACAAAGGGAAAGAACACAGTTAAAAATCATGTGACTATTAGAGTGTTCAGTGAATTGATTACAGTGATCTTTTTTCAGTTTATGGTTTTGTGTACTATAGTGTGCAGGGACATAGATTTTTGTTTTGGATTTTGAATTACAGGCAATAATTTTATTTAGCACATACTATTTGGAAAACTGGATATTTTGTCACCATAAAATAGAGAGACAACTCTTCATAGTGGATGATTATTTGAAAACAAAAAATTGAAAGATTTGATTTGTATATAGTACCTGTACACTGTTCCACATTCTTAAAAGTTATAGTATCTTTAGATTAATTAGTGAACAAATCAGTTTAAATAATTCTTCCTTTCAATTTATCTGAATTAATTGATAATTTAGGGGTTGAATCAAGGAATATTGCACCTCCAGTTTAGACTTCTATTATTTTCACATATATACTAGAATATAGAAAACAAGAGCATTCACATCTGATTCCTGTTGCCATGACAATGGCTTTAGTCCCAGTTTTGTGCTTGGAATGGGTTACTTTCTTTCTCCAAGCCTGATGCTCAGCTTGCTCCAAATTCCTTGCATGAAGAAAGATAAGATAAGGCTAACAGCTAGAAGACTAACAGCGAACAAGATAAGAAGACTCATGTGAATGTAAGTATGCCTTCAAATGCAATTGAGAAAAAGTTATGAATGCAGGATTTCTTTAAACATAGGCCTACACATGGCCAGACTTGTATGACTACACATCTCTGTTTTTGTAAAAAAACCAATATAGTTCAGAGGTGGATGTGAGAATTTTGATATGGTTGTCAGAAGCCAGCAGGCCAAAATAAAGTGTCATTTACATTTCTGAAGCTGTAAAGTCAGCGTCCTCATGTTGACATTCAGATAGTAGAGAGATTTGCTATTCCAGCTCATTTTCTAAATTGTTACCTGTTTAAACCTTTGTGTTCAACCACAAAAGCAGTCTTCTAGAGCAGTGGCATCATCACTGCATCTGAAAAACCATGTCTTACATGTCTTACAAACCTGATATTCCAGGGTTGTAAATGCAATTGTGAGTTTTGGACAGAAAGTGTCACCATTTCTACTTCTTTGTGTTGAGACTCTTTAATTCAGTGTCCTCTATCTTTTAGCAAGTAGAGTAACATTTCACTGGCAAAAATCTCTGAGTCTTCTCAATAGTAGCATTCAGTATATTCAGTACAGTATTACAGCCATTTCAGTAGCAAATAACAGAAGTTCTTGCTTATTAGCAGTTATGCTACTGGTATTTGCATGCCTGGTTTTCCAACTTTTTATTATCACTTGGCAAAACATTCCTGAGAAAGCTGCACAGGTTGAACTGCCTATGTAAAATTTTCATCTAATTTAGATGCATCCTACAAATTTAAGAATAATAATCAGTGCTTGCAGCTATCACGGCAAGATGTTGTTGGATTCACAAAGAGGGTATGCAATATAAAAGCAACAACATTAACCTTCTGTTCACATCCAGTAAAAATAGAAGAATCTAGCTTCCAAGTCACTTTAATATTGCTGTAGTGACTGCCTAGATGTGAAAATGCAGCTAAAACCCCATAATTTGCAATAATAAATATCGCATGGGTCTTTATATAATAAAGAAATGGACTCAGCTCTCCGATGAGATGGCAATCAAAGAGGTTTATTCAAACTCGGTGCTCCCTCTTATCCCCTAAAACCATGTGACCTTGCGACCAATGGGGTTGTCTATTTAGGCGCATGTCCCCTTGGGCTTCCCTGCCCTCAGTGCGTCCTCTGAATCCCTGGGACACGCCTCCTACAAATAAAGCCAGAAAGGCCTTATGCGTTGTGATCATAGCCACTTCCATTAGAACAAGTTAGTTCTGGTTCGAAGGAAGTTGGGAGCATTTGACACATCCATTCAGTGTGCTGCAAATATCTCTGTCATTTTCTATGTTGGAAACGTGGTGTGTTGGGATGGCTAGTTATATTTTTCTCTCCAAATTAAGTCTGATGTAATATATTTCAAACTGTGGAACTGGAGCATGCTGCCCCTCAAATAAATGAGATGCTGACAGTGTTGTTCTTTAGCATGAAGGTTTTCTTAGCTTCTTCTAAGTTTAGACCACATTTGTTACCTCTCACACCTCCCATTCTTTCAAGATGATGCAGCCTGCATTGCAGACTTTGCTGCATGCAGTGTAAAACTGCTTGTGTGCTGACTGTCAGCTGTGCTGGAGATTACAGGTCATTATGCAAGTGCCGTGTGGAGAATAAGTCTACTTTTCCTTATCCTAAAGGGCATACATTGTGCGAATTTTTTTGTGAGAAGACTCAGATCACTTTTCAGAGGACTCCTTCAATTTGATATTCACATCAGTTGGTAGTAAGTATATATCGTAAATGTTCACCTATTTCAGCCAGACCTTTGTGATTTCAGGATTCTTTAGCTGAAGATTGACAAGATGGTCTGAACTGGTTTCAAAAGAGATATGTCGTCTTGTAATTCCAGATACCTGCTGGAATTTCTAGGGATTCAGATGTGGCTACTCCTAACTTTAAGGTCTGTAGGGTAAGTAAACTGCAAACCCATACAATTCATTTTAGCCACCTCATAAACTTAATTCTCACTATTCATGCTGTTTTTCTGTGTGCTTCACAGTGAGTTTAATTCTGCTAATC
The DNA here is from genome assembly GCF_003945725.1 of Corapipo altera. NCBI lineage: Eukaryota > Metazoa > Chordata > Aves > Passeriformes > Pipridae > Corapipo > Corapipo altera. The sequence goes on along the minus strand of NW_020884921.1, from coordinate 438,596 downwards.
TCCTTTAAGAAAGCTAAAAGTAATCACAGTATAAAACCGATGTAGGCTTTTCCCAAGGAACACTTTTTAGTCAGAAACTAGTATTTTTTCCATCTTATCATTCTATTATCATTAGATTCAGGATATATTTCAAGATTATATGTAGAAGTAATTTTTAATACAATTAGTATTAGTTATCTAATAAACATTCTTGTACGGTTATTAATTTACAGGTAAACAAAGTAACAGAAGTGCCACACTTAGGGGAAGTTGGTTTCCAATGAGCCACTAGTGTTAGAAGAAAGGATGCTAGACTGTGAATTTTAAGAAAGGTTCCTCCTGTACACATCAATAAAATACCACCCCTATCCCGGTACACAAAGCTCTTACTTCTCTGTCAGCCTGTCTGGTACAAGAAAGCCAACTATACAGAACCTGGAAAGCTATCTGATGATTTTGCAGATTCAATTTGGTCTTCTCTTTCTTAGAATATCCCACTTTTAAAAAGCAGAATATCTTATAACTCTGCAGAACCACATGTATATTGACATGTATTGCAAACCTGATATTTTTTATTGCCTTTGTAAATAATATCTATTAATATTAAGCTCTTATACAGTGGAGCTTAATTTTTTTTTGTCAGTGCAAGTTAGAATATTGCCTATTGTAGATGACAAACCACATCTGTTCCTTAGATGGGAATACACAGGGATGCTTTAGGGTTGCAGAGGAGAATGGACAATATAACAAACAAATGTGTATATGTAGCATAACTGTGGGAGACATTCTGGCTCAAATGGCTAGGTCAGAGATCCAAATTTCCAAATTTTCCTATATCTAGATGAATATTCAAAGGAGATACTTGTCTCATGTGTACTTCCCTGGGATTGAAGTTTCAAAATATGTAAAATCTAAAAATGTATAAAAATACTGGGGTGTCCCCATTTCATTTTGTCTTGTGGCTGTTGAAAACAATGAAACATGAAAAATTATGTGAGCTGGTTGGAAATAGCAGCCTGTTGTATGGCTCTCGAGAAGGTTTTAATTTAATATTGAGATATTACTGAAAACTGTTCTATGACAATTTCTTTTAGCCAGCAGGGTGGTGATGGAGCAGTATAGTAAATAGCACATATATTAGAAAATGAATGTAAACTAAAATAAATTTATACATGTATTATACTTGTATGTATTTACCATGAGACTCTGCTCTTCAGCCTCACAAGCATGCCTTGGCTATCATATATACCCTAACTTTAACTGGTGTGTCATGGATTCCTGAGATTTGCAGTTGTTCACGAACTATCCAATTTGGGTAGAATGTTTGTTATAGGTTACTGAAGGTCTACATCTGGGATGATGACGGAAACTGATGATGGGATATTAAGATATATAATGGATAATTCTCAGTTATCTTCTAGTAGGGTAAGTTGGGTTTTTCCACTGTAGGTAAAAATGACAAAATATGGTTAACTCTGGTGCCAAACGGAGCCCATCTAGAAAGGCCTAGGGGTCATCACTTACCTTTGTTGTTCTATTTGACAGTCTGCTTGAGTTGTGGGGAAAAAGCTAATTCTCTGTTTCACTAAAAGGTGGATGACTCATTCAAGTGGCATTCTCTAATGTTCCTACTGAACACAGTTGATACTGACTTGTGGGGGCATGACTAACACCTAAACGTGAGCTACTACATATCAGCCTGGTATCAGCTGCCTAGATGCCCGATCTGCTTCATTCTACAGAGTATGCATAATTTAAAATTTTCCCCTTGCATGGTGACATCCTTTAGTTCTCTTTAATTGTTTGTTTGGAACTCTCTCTGTCTGCCGCAGTCTGAAGAGGGGATGGGACCGTAGCACAGCACGGGTCCAGGACCTGAGAGAGGGTGCAAGTAGAATCCTTTATTCATGCGTGCACGTGGTCTTTTATCAGCTCGGGAGGGAAAAGGGCCAGAACATAGGGCGGAGCATAAGACAGACAAGTGGGGGGACAAACCAGGATAGGGACATGGGCAAAAGGGGGAGGAGCGGGGGAAGCAGGGAACAGGCAAACTCATGGTAAGCCTGGACACGTCCAGGCTGTGCACTGTGTAGTGTGAGTACAATGAAACCACATAATAACAGTAAGGTCCATATAATAACTCTAAGGTCCATATAATAAAATCCTGTCAATTGCTATATGTTTTTCTCCATGCCTGGAACTGTTCCCATCACATCTGTCATCAGTGTTACAGCTGATACCACACTTTTTTTTGCCTTCTTCAGGTTTTCCTCATTCTTAACTGCTATTTCTTGGCTTTCTTTTTCAACAGTTTTATACTTGGCACCAACCTCTCATAACAGATCAGATCAACAATATGATCAAGCTATTGAGGAGATGTTAGTTAGCATCACCCGGTGCCTGTTCTTTTTGCCACAAAAACTCTCCTTCTGAAAATTTTTTAAGAGAATGAGAGCAATCCATAACTCCTAACAAATGTGGTTTAAAAGCAGTAAACCATAGTTACTCCATGATGAGAGCATAAAAGTCTCTGCTCAACAATATCAGTACACTTGTATCCATAGCTCAAATGTATATAAATGGATACAAATACAAGGTATGATATATTTTAAAGGTGAGAACAAAGCACAAAGATTTTAAAAGAGATACTGTTATATTTACATTTATCCCCCTATTCCCTGGAAGTCTTGCCATTTTCAGATCTCCCAACAGGTTGTTATAAGAGCTACTACAGCAGCCAACCTCTCCTCCTTTACAAAATAAAAAAATATTTCAGTAGTCTTTCTATTCTATTGTATCACTACCCTTGTCCTTTCATAAGATTTGCTGTTAACTCTTTATTTCTAATGAGATGTGAAGAAGTTATTTTGGTTTCTTTTCCCTTTTTCCCCTGCTTCTTTCAAGCTCTGTGTCTATTTGTCATTAGACTAAACCTGTATGTTCAAAAAGAAAACACTGTGGTACTAAATTAATCATATTCAGAAATTATTCCAGGGTAGTTCTATTTCTGTTAGATTCATGACTGGTTATTTCGGAGTTCATCTTTTTAGACTCATAAATAAGCAATAGTACTTCTCTATGATTGATCTATAACTTAGTAAAATGTATCTGCTAATGTTTTTGTAGGCACCTAGCTAGTAATTAGTCCTAGGAAAAAATTTGAAAGAAAAGAGAGAGCAATACCTTATTTGTGGTATGAAACATTCATTAGTTTTCTCAAAGGCTTACTGCATAATTCATGTCAATATTTGCACCACATGATGAACAGAGATACTGCAAAGCTAATGGTTGTTATGGTGGTACACTTACTTCTCTGTATGCAGATTAAGGTTTAATTCAATTGATGTCTTCTGATTATAATGTTTAAAAGATTTTCATTTCAACTAGGTTTTGTCATTTTTCTGATTTTCTGATTCCTGTGGTATCAAATCTTTTTGTCTTGACTTTTCTGTTTTCAGTAGCTTCAGGCATTCATGAAGATTAAAATCCTGTGAATGTTTCCATAGTCTTGGATGTTTTGAAAATAGAGTCTTTTCTGTGAAATAATTCTGGGGTTTAATATGACATTTTGTCCAGATTTTAACTAACGTATCAACAATGTTAGTAGACCTGATACTTCAGCCTTAACTTACCTTCCCTTAAAACCTGATACTTCCCTTAAAATTATCTTCTTTATTGGCATGCTAATACCATTAGTCAGAAACTTGTCTTTCATTTTGAACATATATATATACTGAAGTTTTTTTCTATATTTTTATGGGTTTGCATTCTTTTCGCATCAAACATACTATTCAGGATTAAGCATTTCAATAAATATACCAGAGACAGAACAAATGGACTGAGTAATAAATTTCAGAATATGGAAAGTTATATATATATGCACAAAATTATGGGCTCTAAATTAGCTATTACTGAGAAAATTGCTTGCAGTTCTCTGAAAATGTCAGATCCAGTGCTCAGCGGCAGACAGGAATAAAATCACAGCATTGGACTTTATTGTTAGAAGGAGAGACAAGAAAAAAGAAACCAACACTCCAGACATACCAGAAAATACTGTTGAGAATTTGCACAAAAACCCAGTAAGTCTCTGTCTTGAATGTTATCTTAAATTCTAATTATTTCATCTTTAAAAGGATACAGTAGAATTACTAAAACTAATGGATGCCTAACAGGGATGATTAGAGTGGCTTCTACATGAGGAAAGAGTAAAAAGCTGGGACTCCTCAACACAGAGTAGAAAATGAAGAAGTAACTTCACAAAGTTCTGGAAAACCCTTAGCCATTTATTATTGAAAGTCAGGGGAGTAAAGCTGGTTAAGGATCTTTTTATAAAGTCCTGTAGTAGTGCTCTTCTTAAAAATAATATATTGACCACTGTTTGTTACGCTACATACACTCCAAATCTGACCAATCTGATAAATTATTATGCAGAATTATTTACACAAGATGTAAAACATGTATTCCACTTCCTAGACCACTGTATGACTATTCTTATCAATAGCACCAATTTATGCAGAATAATGCAGAATAATTCTCAGGCAAGAGAATTAGTGGTTTAAGGAAAATAGGCGCAATTCAGATACATATATAAAAATTTATAAATAAACATAATGTCCCTTTTATATAAAAAGAAAGAGTGCGTGTGGTCTCTTTGCATCACTATTAAAATACGTTCTAATGACTCAATAGGTGAATCACTAAAAAAACTTTTTTGTTACTTAGGAATAGAGAGTTACAGATGTTTTGAACATGCATGATATAGTATAATATAATCACAGAATCATAGAATAGCCTGGGTTGGAAGGGACTGTAAATGACCACCAAGTTCTAACCCTCCTGCCATGAGCAAGGATACTATCCATTACATCAGGTTGCTCAGAGACCCATACAACCTGGCCTTGAACCCTGCCAGGGCATCTACAACTTCTCTGGGCAACCTATTCCAATGCCTCACCACCCTCTCATTCGGCTGGCAAAAACTCAAGAAAAATTGTGTAGAGTAATCAACTTGTATATCATGTCAGTCAAGCTCATCCAACTAATTGCCCACTGTAATCTGGAATAAGGGCACAGAAAGTTTCCAGATCAGACGTATGAGTCCAGGTACGTCTGAATCTTTGGTGTAAAGAAAATAAAATACCTGAAAAATACAGAGAAAAAAGATTTGTGGTTATTTTTAAAGCCTGAATGGAAAGAAGCTCTGACTCCTTTTTTTTTTCCACTCTTGTTTCTGATTATTCATAATTTTAAACTTGGAAACTTGGAAATCATCATCTGAAAAACTAGAAAATGTTTTTCTTGTGTCCTCAGAGATCCCCCAAAGTCTTAATAAGTAGCTTAACTTATGTTAATTTTGGCAGCAGAGGCAGTTTATACTTGAACACAAGATTTCTTCCCTGTTCTTTGCCTTGGCATGAATGTCTTCCCTTAGCTTGTCTGTCGGTCATAAGCCCGGGCACCCATGCTCTTTATTCCTCTTTGGACTGAAATCCATGCATGCTTCCATTCTTTAACTGGTGTGTCTGGTGTGTAAACAGGGATAACTAAGTAACTGAATTTATTCACATGATACAGATATCTGGTCATCTCAAGATGAGGACAGCAAGAGACCCTTGGGAAAGCAAATTATATGGAAGAGCCTACAGTCTTCCCAGGATATTCACAAACCTTCCCAAAACGGTCATCAGATTTGTGTCCTGGTCTCTTTCCCCGTGTGGGTGCTTGGGAAGTGGCGTAGAGTGGGCCAAAAGCCAAACTGTTTTGGCAGCAGCAGATTATCATGTAATGAAAAGAAATCCATATGCCTTTTTATATATTTTAGCTGGAATGTAGCCATGATGTGATAAAACAGGAATACATGGTACTGGCACATTGTAAGAGCATACTCCTACTCTGTTTGCCAAGGTCATTGATGAAAATAGTTAAATACCATCATCTTTAAAACCAATATTTGGAAAATTCCCTATTTGGCTTTTTCCAGAAAACTAGTTCTTCTTTCATCAGAGCTCCTTGCCATCTCCCTTTCATGCAGTTCTTCAATAATTTTTTTAAGTTTCATGTATTAACTTCCCCTGCTCACTAACATTGTGTACTTTCAGGCTGTTTGGTGTCATCAACCATGTATGCTTATACACCTATATTTATTTTTCTGTCCCCAAATGATGAGAAAAGCTTCTTTGTTGTATGTTAAACCACCAAGACTCCTATGATGCCTAAGCACACATGTCAAGGGATTTAACTAAACTTAATATGACCCGTTAGTAATAGCTAAGAAAACCTAACAAGTCAAGTAAAAAATAGAAAAGAAAAGAATGGTACCCCCCCCTTTATTTAAATTAGAGGAAATTCACATAATATAGTTCATTATAGTTAATGAAATTGTCTGCTTGCCAAAATGTAGTCAAGATTAGGGAATGGGAAATTGAAAGCTCAATGCTCAGAACATTTGAATAATTTTGTGGGTAAACTTGAGTGAACAGAATGGAATCTCTTCCATCCTCCTGCTGGCATATGATGCTCTGCTCTGTCTTGGGGCACAAAACAAAACTGGCACAGGAAAGAGAGGTGGATTCCAGTGAAATTCCACTTCATCCAGTGAAACAAAACCCGTGGCATCTGAGCATGAAAAAAAATGCTATGAATGACTGAATTGATCCTAGTAGACTTGAGGGGATTTGGATAGTACAGATCTGGGGTAAAGATCCATTCAAAATTAGTACAATAGGTCTAAATTTATGCTATTGCTTTGTTACTGTTATAGCTTGTTATAGCTCTGCAACTAGTCAGCAATCTATGTTTGGGTTGTAGACAAGAATCTGCAGCCTCTATGCAGTTGATTTGATAATAAGCACTTGATACTGTTTATATGATTCCATGCACCTTTATCCATTTATTTGGATTTACAACCCCAGAAGACTTAATATGATTTTTGTGTTAACCCTTTTACTAAAGGTTTGTTGAAAATATGTGGAAGGTAAATGCAAAAGCTTTAACTATATTCTGAATGAGTATATAGTTCTGAGCTGTGCTTTATAGAGCAAAATTCCCTTGAAAAAATGTAAATCTTGAACTAGGACACTGACAAAAGGTGAATTTCACTACGTACCACCAAAAGGCCTGGAGGTGAAGTTCAGATACATTTCAAGCAATTGTATGGCACAGGTATTGTGTTACTTGGTTAAAATATAACTCCTGTAGCAAATAAACAGATCACAGGTCTTTACATCTATTCTTCTTGTGTGCTTTCTACAGAGAAATAAACCTTTGTTGTTGATTTTCTATCCCTTTTTGCCAGAAGCTCAGAGCTTCCAACCTAAGTGGTATGTTTTAAGTTATTGTAATGCAGCAAATGGAACACAATTCCTACAACCAGAAAGGAAAAATTTCGTATTGATTGAGATGTTTGTTTGAGTTTTTTTATTCACAGGAAAAAGAGTAGAGGTCTGCATGTTATAAATAAAATTGACTTCTCTGTACTGTTGAGGAGAAGCAGAACAGCTGCTATGAGGGTTTTGAAAATATCACCAATTGATAAATGTGCAACATAAACACCATGACTTCAACAAAATTAACTTTAATTTTCCCATCATAGAAAAAGAACAAGTTCAAGACTGGTTATACATTAAACAATCAATTCATGGAGACTAATTCAAGAAAGGGAGACCTTGTAAATGAAAGTCATACAAAAAAAAGGAAACAGATTAGTCTTTATATTAAGGTTTCTGTTCAGTGTAGTTCAAATTTTTGTCATTCATTTAATAAAGAACTGCAATTCCCAGTCTGAAATCCATGGAATAATGGAGGGCTTTATGTTAAACATTAAACACAAAAAATACCATTTTCTGTGCACATATGTATAAATACATAGAGATGTAGTTATAAGCAACACCAGGTCAGTTATAAGCAACACCAACTTTTGCTGGTGGTTGTGCAGTATGTGCTTAAAACAATGCCTTGAAAATGAGGGGTTCTTCTGTACATGAATGGAAGTCTTCAAATCAGTGTGCAAGTTGTTGGCAAAATCTAAACTGAATGTTTTGTAGGAGGAATGTGTAGGAGGCTGGTTGCATCTTAGCTTACAGAAAGAGCGATCATTTTTTATTAAGAGTTAGACAAACTGTATTTCTTCTAAGGTTTGAACAGAAAAGCAGTTTATATTCTGCTCCAATTCATTCTGCTCTAATTTTAAAATGGAAATCCTAACTCTAAAAATTTACCAATATTTTGTGCAGGAAGGCAAAAAAACTATTTTAAAAGCAGAGATGCGCAAAAAAAATATAGGTTTTTACAGACAAACTTGATGAAAAAACCTAGGTATTTCTCATGGACTATTTTATAAGATCAGATATGTTGCCTGATAAAGACATGTGAACCTAATTTTATCTATTTTGTGTAAGGGAGTTCCCTTAGCAGAGAGAGTCAGTGGCTTTCTAACCCCCAAAATAAGTGTGATTTAAAAAGATATCATGGTATACTCAATGATATTTCACTGATTTTATCTTGACATTTAAGCAATAATCTGGAATCTACAGACAAGTTTCACAGATATCACAGAATATTCTGAGTTGAAAGGGATCCAGAAGGATCACTGAGTTCCACTCTTGTATGAATGGCCCATATAGGGATTGAACCCACAACCTTGGTGTTATTAACATCATGCTCTTACCAACTGAGCTAATCTAATTTACTAGTCTCATAACTTAAAAAGGAGATAATCTTCCCTGGATGTCTGTTAATGAAATAACTTATTCTATGTTCTTATTTCTACAAGCATTTGAAATACCGAAATACAATGAAAAACTTCCTGAGGAAGAATATTTCTTCCCACTGATTCAGCAATCTAGATAACACATAATTCTTTTCCTACCTCTCAGCTTCTAGTCTGGAGAGAAGTAGATAATTTATATTTATTTTTATTTAATCATGGTTGTTTAACATGGTTGTTTATTAAAAGATGTTTGTTTTTATTATATATGCAAAACCAAAGAACAAGAGACCAAAGAGACCATGCTCTGCAGAGAAATATGTTGGAAGACATGAAGAGATACAACACAATCTACTGCTTCAGGAAAAGCACCAGCTTGATGCAATGCATAATTCTAAAGTGATCAAATATTCTTTCTGTGAAGTCTTTCTAACAAAGGACAAGGAGACTAACTCTTCCAAGTCTTACATTTGCATTGCTTTGGGGAAGGGAATTAGGCAACTGAAAAGACTGAACCTACTGAGCACAGTGCTGCTATGCAAACCTTCCCTACTTCACCTGAGGGAACTCTTAGAAATGCAGTTGCTCATTACAGTATTTGCAGGTCATACATGGCTTGAAAACCAGTGCTGCTGGCTGGAAGGAGGTTAATACAATAACTGGTAGTGCTGAAGGTGATGGAAAGAGGAGACAGAAAGTTATACCCGTGCAGGGAGTCAGTGAGCAGTGCAGCAGACACTGTGGTTTTGTCTGAAGCTTTGGCTTTGTTGTGTCTCTTCCACTCTTACAGGCAGTTCACCTCTCCCTTCTAAGCTTGCACTCAGTCAGCTGCAAGGAAGAAAGCCAGCTCTGCTGTGGTTACTTTCCTATCTGAGGGCCATGTAAGGGCCCTGCATGTGGAACTAAGGGTCTTCATTGGGATCCCAGTGACAATGAGTATAAATCATTGGGGACAGCACTCAACACAGAGAAAGAGATGTGGAGGCAACAGCCATCAAAGGCAAGACCAGAGTGTTGCCACAGTCTTTCCCCTGACATATTTTCTCTTCATGAATCTACTGATGTGGCTACTGATGTCCCAAGTGAGATACTTTGATGCTGCACCCTGCAGGGAGGAAGCCTGGGAAATTTCTGAAACATTTAGCGCGCACCACTAAAACTGTATCACCAGCCTGAAGTTGGTATCTTGTTCTTCACTACCCATTTTGAAGTTACAGGGTTTCTACCACAGCAAGAGGACTGGCTGCATCCACAACTGGGCAGTTTGAGTATAGGAATTTTCATCCTGGCTTCAGACAGGGAGCTTAGCCCACAGAGGATAAAGCACTAGAAACACTGTGTGCTGCTTAATCCCACAGGGCAGTGAATTAATGGAGCTAAGAAAACTGCCAGAATGAAAGGCTGAAGTGGGCAATAACCAAAAAATGTATGTATGGAGGGAGGGTGGTAAGCTTTTACTGGTGAGGCACTCTGCAAGAATCAAAAGGTATTTTGATTATTAACCATATCTTTACCAAATGGCTAACTCTGGCACACTTGATGGGCACAGCAGTTAAACAGGAAGCTAGCTGAAGCCGCAGAAAAAGTTTTTATATTTTATGTAACAGCAAAGTCTTTGAGGGTGTTATATTCAAAATTAATGAAACTACAAAACACTAGTGATTTTATTTAAGAATTAAAAACTGATCAGTAACCTAGAAAGAGGACCAGATTTTGATTCAGTCTGGAACAAAAGAACTGGGGGAAGAGAAAAGGAGTGAAAGAAAAAGCAAAGAAGCTGAGCAGGCATCAGAAACAGTCCAGATCAGAATGCGTGGGCACAACTCCAAAGCAACAAGAATGGTTTAAATAAATAAACATGAAATATCTCATGCAAATGAAACTAATTTAAAAAGACAGAGCTCTAACAACTGCTTAGGAGGATATTGGAGCCAAGACAATGATCAGCATGTATCTAAATTTTGTAAGAAATATAATGTTGCAGGAGTTTGTAAAAACTCCTGTATGCACAAAATTAAGAAAAGTGCCAATAACACCACAATCATATTGTCTATAAGAGCATGAAAGGAAATAGATTATCAAATGATTTTTAAACTTCAGACCAACGTACAAAAGAGTGTGCTGCCAGAAGTGGTTCCTATTAGTATTAACAACAAAAATGGGTATTGCACAGCTAATTCTATAAAAGAAATCATACCTAGGAAAAAAATCCTCCCCAAAAGAAGAAAGCCTAGGAGTAGCACAGAGTACAGTTGTTGCCATCGTAATGCTTTTGCTCCAGCAAATATCCCTTGGAGTAATATGGTTCATAAGAAGTGTGCCTAGTCTAGCTACTCAGCACAGTAATCTGAGAATGCTACTCTGAACTGTGAACATTAAAGGAAAACCTTAACACAGAATAAAAGAAGCAGAAGAAGTTAGTTGAGGAAGCAGCTGTGGTCAGGAACAATGCTAGGAAGAACAATTTCAGTTGTCTACAGATTACTCCAAAAGGGAATATTAGCATAATCCTCTTTTCAGGAGTGTGAAAACTGCAGCTCAAAACTGCAGCTCATTTGTCTGTGTGTGAGGCAAACAACAGAAATGAAGTATCTTAAATACAGAGGAACTCTCTGAGTACAAGAGGCTTTAAGTCTATCTGGGAGGCAAGCATTCCCCAAATGGAACAAGAATCTCAAACTGTTATTGCCAGCAGGGGACTTGGAGACTGGCACTCTCAGAGTTCTCTATTCCTTTCCCTAGAGAAAATGGAAAGGGTTTGTTATTGTTTGTTTTTCCATCTTTATAGGCTGAAGAGATTCTTAAAATCAATGAGAACAATAACATTCAATACATAAGTCATTTCCAATCACTTCATTTAAAGCCCATTTCCATCTCTGAAAATTCTTCCTAGTCCGTGGTGTGTCATTTATTGTCAATATTATAACTTAAAATATAAGAAAGGGTACAAGACACCTGAGAGCAGCTGAAGGCCTTCTTGCGTATAAGAGTAATATGTGGAGAAAAGTCCAAACATAATACTGGTTGACTTATTTAGTAAACATCAAACAAAAGCATAGGACTGAGGTCTCAAAGACTAAGGTTCTGCTCTGGGAGAGACCACAAAGAAAGCATTATACCTTTTAGCACTGGGAAGCTGTAAAAGTATATTGCTGGGCTATGTTGCAAGCTGGAGAGGAGAAGATGGTGTGTTTAATATTTTTACTATTATTTCATTTTGATAAAAGGACAAAGGTTCAGTACATGTTATGGAATAATTTGCGGAAAAGGATAAATGGAAGTCCTCAGAGATGGGAAATTCTGAGAAAGTCTAAGATTGTTTTATTTGAACCTTAGATTAACAGTGTTGAGTTTTTTGAACTTTGTTATAGCTAAGCAATCCAAGTCAAGTGAAAGCCCACATCAGTGCTACAGGAAAGAAATTGTCTTTTATAGTAAAGCAAATATAAATTTATTTACATTTAGTGTTTCACATTTCTGTGTGAAAATACTCCCGTGTCTGAGACGATACCAGTTACTGGGAGAAGAAGAAGCACAACTCACTGTCTACACAACTCATCACATCAAAGATCCAGTTTGTCTGCCCAGCAGTGGTTCACACCTAGGTCTTACTCCAGCTACCAAATGTTTTGAAACTCAGAAACAGTAGACATTGGTGACTAGTGTGTAGTATCTGATTTCTTCTGAAAATAGAAAAAAAGCTTATTTTTTCATCAAATTACTTTCAGAAGTGTCTATAGAACTAAAGGAATCCTAGCCAATAATCTGGAATCATGAGGAAGCAGGACATAGAGTCAAATTTTTCTTTTGTGTTGAGGAACACAACTATTTCAATGAAATAAGGCACATATTACTCTGGACTAAAAATACACTGTACCTGAATCTATGCAGCCAGAATTAGGGTGATTGGCACACTTTGGGATACATATATATGTATATATCTGTGCTAGCACTAAAACGGGGAATTTTGGAAGCAATATAGGGGAGAAAGTAGCCTCATAGATTTCAGGGTGAAGAAAGTCACATCTTGAGCATGTCACTTACTGACCGGTTTGCACTGAAGGGAAAAACCTCATAACACAACCAGGTAGATTAGGGCTTGTATGAGCATGCCTCTGTGTCCTTCAATCACATCTTCAAATTCAGTGTGGGCATAGGATAAATGGATAATGGTACAAAAGCATTAAATGAAAACACCTGGTTCAAGGTGAAGGAAATAGTAAAAAAATCCTGAACAAATAAATCAGTGGGGTGATGCAAGAAGGGATTAGGGTATGGATGTAGGCAGGATCACAAAGTGTAGTGATTTAAAAGGAAGGGGAAGGCAGAACAAAATGTTTTGAAGGCAAAAAGCTAGTGCAAACTTCAAAAAGACATGGTCAAATCAGGGTTTTGCTGTACAAGAGGGCTTTTTTTTTTTTAATGTGGAATTGAAGGAAACAAGTATAGATAACCACATGAACTCTTAGTAACGGGACGTGACCAAGCTGTGTGGTGTGAAAAACTGGCTGGAAGTTTTCTTTGGACACAATCTCGTCCTTCAAAATCCTTTGTCTAAAAGCCTGTGGGTTTCCACAAAATGAGATCCCTAGGACAAAAATATCTGACTTTTTACTTTACAAGAATTTCTTCCTTTATCCTAACCCAAAAGACAAGATGGGTCCGGATCTTTAATGGTATGTAATAATGAGTATAAAAGACTAAAGTGCCCATCTCAGGCTTTTGCAACACTGTTAAAATGAAGAATTCATAGAGGCATATTATCAAACGGAGCAAGGTCAAGGGTGTAAAGCTTTCAGTAATCTGGAAAGAGTCCAAAATTTTATCCACCCCTTCCCCTGATTGCTTGACATTTTAATGGTAAAAAAGCAATATCTATTTTCCAGTTGAATATTCTAGAGGGAAAAAACCAACATACTGGTTTGATCAGAGTAATAGTAAAGCTTGTGAAGAGCACAGCTTCTTAGTGAATGTACACAATATTGTACAGAAAAGCCCAGAGAAATAAGAAGCAGTTGTATGAATCAAAAGTGGGCCAGGGTATTTTGGCAATAATTACACTTATCAATATAGGACACAACAGTTTGAAGTGAAACCTCCTGAAGAGATCAGAATCCTATTTCTAGCCTTTCTTTCAAAAGCTTGCCTATGCATAATTTCAATGTGTTTCTTTCTCCATTTGAATGGAAGTTAAAGAGTAAGGCTTTGAAAAACAAAATTTCCGTGAGTGGCTTAAATCCATCCATACTCATTAGATGCTAAATTAGGTGAACCAAACTCTTCATCATATGACAGAGGTTTAATTTAATTTTTCCAGGATAAGCACTTAACCATATCCATAAAGATCTGATTTTTTTTTTGAAATTACTTCAGGAACTGAAGCAAAACCTGTTAAATACTGGAAAGCTATAGGCAGACTAACATTAAACATTATTTATTCTAAAACTAAGGGTATTTACTTGAGATATTTCTATAGAAAAAAAAAGTTACATACTGTACTATACAATTGCTCATTGAAGTAAACCGTCATCAGTATTAGGGTAGTGTAACCTTTTATTTGCATTGTGGAATATACTTTGGTTGTATTATGATATTTCGTGAAGAATGATCTCTGTAAGAGGATGAGTCTTTCCAGTAATTTAAAATCAAAGATTAACAAATATTTGCTTTACAAAGGGGTAGATATTCAGTTCTGCTCCCTGAAGGCAAGGGGAGATAGTTTTTTTTTAGAAATGGAATATTTTTAATGACATCAACTGTGTTTGTATGCAGTATCAAGACTGATGAATTAAACCAACTTTGATGAGGAAAAACCTTGCTAAACTGAAGCAGGGAGCTTACCTAATCTTGGGGTTTTTTTGCTTCCTTTGAAAACTAAAATCAGGTTAGAAAATGAGAACCAAGCAGCTCCAAATACAGTCAGTACACTGTTCCTACCTTTTGAAGAAAGCTTCAAAATCCAACAGTTTCTCTTGTGATTGTAGAGAAGTCCTAATTGGATCTTATTTTTCTAAATACTTGGAAAGTTTGGCTACTTTACTCTATGTCCTTCTATGAATATATAGCATGAAAGTGAGTTATCGCTAATAAATTTAGATCAGCTAGAAATTATAGAAGAAGAAGCGACAAGTCAGTTTGAAATGCCAGGTCAGTGGATAACTACTCTTCTGATGCCAAATGTACTGGGTCTGGCCAAGGTGGACTGAATTTTCCCCATAGCTGCAATCACAGTGCTGCAATTTGTATTCATAGCTGGCCACACAAAATAATCAAGGTTTCACTCCAGGTTAAAATGTCTGTACACTATCCCTCTGCCATAACATCTACTTACGGCAATGCCACACATTTTCAGCAGTCTGTGGAAGACTCCTGCAGCTGATCAATAGCCAGGGCTAGATAATTTAAAATAGTTTTGGCAAACCCTTTTTGACCAATATAACCTCAATAACCTCCGAAGCAGCGTGGTATTTACTTGTCTGAATTCACTGCCATTAAATGATTTGCAGTTCCTCTAAAACTGATTTTATGATTTGCTGTCTTAAAATTAAGCTTCTCCTCAGTCATTCTTATCACAATATTAAATTTCTTGCCCCAGCCACTGAGGTACTGGATGTAGTACAGGCAACCAAGAAAAATATTATCTCTTGCCAGTTAATTTTCACAATATGATTCATTAGGCTTGTTTTCAAGCTGTGTCTTGAATTGTGCTTCACAAGAGGAAAAGGGTGACATATCACAGAATCATATAATTACTTGGCTGGAAGGGGTGTTTAAAAGGACCTTTAAAAGGACATTTAAAAGTCCCAACCTACACACCATGGGCAGAATGAACTTCTGGTAGATCAGGTTGCTCAAAAACTTGTCCAACCTGACTTTGAACATTTCCAGTGAATGGCATTGACAGCTTCTCTGGGCAACCTGTTCCAATGTCTCACTACCCTCATCATAAAACAGTTCTTTCTTTTATCTAAATCTATTCTCTTCCCATTTCAAACCTTTATCCCTTGTCCTGTTGATAACTATAGATGTTGATAAAAAGCTTCTTTAAGTCCTTTTTATAAGCTCCCTTAAAGTATTGAAATAGAAGCAGTACTCCAGGTGGGATCTCCTCAGACCAGAGTAGAGAAGGAAAATCTCCTCCCTCACCCACCTGGCCATGATTCCTTTTGTGCAACCTGAGATATAGTTGACTTTCTGGTCTGCAAGTGCACATTGCCACCTCATATCCTACTTTTTATCCATCAGTATAGCTAAGTCCTTCCCCACAGTGCTGCTTTCAACCAGTTCATCCCCCAGCCAGGATTTCCCCCACCCAGGTGAAGCATCTTACACTTGGCCTTTTTGGACTTTATGAGGTTCACAAGAAACCAGTCCTCCAATCTGCCAGTGTCTCTCTGAATGACATCTCTTCCCTTAAAGCACACCAACTGCACCACTCAACTTTTTGTCATCTGAGACCTTGCTGAGGGTGCACTCAATCCCACTGTTTATGTCACCAATGAAGTTATTAAATATTATTCATCCCACTACAGATACAGAACAGGACTGTTGGCAGGGGAATATTACTGAGGGAGTGGCTGGGCATCAATGGTTTTGTGACAACTTGCTGATGTCAAACGGCAGCAAATTTTGACTAAAGTTTTTTATGTGTCCAAAGAAGAGCAACAAAGCTGTTAAAGGGTCTGGAGCACAAATCTTATAAGGAACTGCTGAAGAACTAGGGTTGTTCAACCTGGAGAAAAGCAGTCTCAGGGGGACTTTATCACTCTACAACTACCTGAAACGAGGTTGTAGCAAGGTGGGAGTCAGTCTTTTCTCCCAAGTCACAAGTGATAAGACAAGAGCATATATGGCCTCAAGTTGCACAAAGGGACATATAGGTTGGATAGGCAAAATTTTTTCACGGAAATGATGGCCAAAGACTGGAACAGGCTGCCCAGGGAAGAGGTGGATTCACCATTCCTGAAGGTATTCAAAAGACCCATAGGTGTGGCACATTGGGCCGCAGTTTAGTGGTGGACTTGGCAGTTTTAGGTTGTTATGACCCACCCCAGAAAAAGGGGAGAGGGGTAACCCAGGTTCTTATCAATAATTCCTTTGAGGTGGATTAGAGTGAAACGACACTGAATAATTGGTGTTTGAAAACATATATAGGTAGGGTTTATTTCAACAGTTTTTTTTAATTTTAGCATTTTGGGGGTTGTCATCTATGTTATCTATCATAGGGATAACCCCTGGGGGGAAAATGCATAAGGGAGAGAAAGGAAAGACAGGATAAGGGTAAGGGAGAGTAAGAGAAAGAAAAGCTGAGAGTGGAAAGATGTATATAGTCACCGCCCATGGGGTCCAGAGATGAAACTTGGTAGTTGCAGCTTCCATGTCTGTCAGTTGAAGTGGAGGCCTTGATCCATTGAGGGTGAAGGAGGGAAGCCTCCACACTCAAAGGAGTTATGAGTTACTATATCCATGGTCAGTGTCACAGACCATGCCACGAGCCTCCAACATCTCCTGGGTCTGTGGTAAATTTCCATGAGAGATCTGGCAAAAGGGTTTTTCCTGCCTTTCAAGATTGGCGGGGGGGAGGGGGAAGAATGGGCTTTGATGGGCCATCAGAGGTCTAATGCAAAAGTCCTGCAGAAGCCTGCAAAAGTCCCTTGGCAATCCTCAAATGCATAAATCATTAACCGTTTCAGTCTCTGACATAGGTTAATGGTTGAGACTTGATCTTAAAGGTCTTTACCAACTTAAATGATTCTATGATTCTATCACTCTATTTGAGGAACACTGTAATCAGTCTGGGGAGATCACTGGCTTACAATGTTGTCTCTTGCCCTCCCCACCTCCTCCCAGGCTGGAAAATATTCGGTCTATTTATTACATTTGTAGCCATAGTTAATTATGTAGGGGTAATCAAGTTTCTTGCTTCAGGGTGTAAACCAACAAGGGACATGTGCATTTCATGGATGGCACTGCAAATTTGGAAACTGCATATAAAACTCTTCCTCTTCTGTTCAGACATAGTGTTAATCAGTAATTGGACCAGAAACTGACTTTTTTTGTGAAAAAGCATTATTGCATGTACATGATATGGAAGCATGATCTATTCTACTACTGAAAAAAAGAAATGGTACCATCATCTGTAGAATTTTGGTCTTTCATTTTACTTCAGAAGGGAAGGAGAGCTGATAAACTGAACAGCTCTAATGGTCTAGTGCTATATAAACTTCCCACCACAATTTAATTGTTATCTTATCAACTTTAAATCTCTTATGAATTTGGAAATTCATGCTTTCCATACTAAACTGAGAAGGGACTTAGTCCATGTGAGACAACACTTTTCTATCAAACACTGAATGTTTGCAGTCTTGACAGCATGGCATTGCACAGTTAGGCACTTTTTACAGAGATCAGTTAAGGTACATACTGTCTTTTCTGGTGTAATGCGTCATGTTTTGGGGACCTTTTCAGAATTAACGAAGAACTATCAGAACAGCGTATTCTGTAAAGAAGCTATTTCTTGAAGAAGAGTATAAGGAACCAAAAGAGTGGCTTATCTATCGAAAATGATGATGATGATGATTGATGATGATAACAACGACTTTTTGGTTGTCTCAAGAGACTTTCTAACATCTCATTCTTTCTCTGTGTTCTTTGTTCTCAGACATCAACTTTTAAGGGTTTGACTTCCTAGGAACTGAGCAATATTAAGCAACATACTAATGTATCTTTCTGCTAGTTATACAATATTTCAGAAGGACGAAAATTAAAACATCTTCAAAGGAGTGAAGAGCCTGTGAAATGGCAGTGATCAGAACAGGTGAGAATGGTTAAAGTAAAGTAAAAATGGGACTGAGAAATGAATTTGGGATTTTTGTGAAATCTACTAGAAGTCACTAAACTTCTCTTTATATTACTGTCCTCTACAAAAAAAAGTTCACATTTATTATGTTTGTGAGTTTCAGTTAATTAGTGTTTATTGATGTTTTGAAAAACACCAATTAAAAGCATTTTGTATGCAAAAAGTGAATGTTGTTATAAAATATTTTCAGAAGTAATTTCAAGATGCATATTAAATTTGCAATGAAATACTAAATTATGTGCCTCTCTGAGATGAGAGAAGAACCCAGCTTCCAGCAAAAGTAATGGAAATTATAAACTTGATGGCTGCAAGTTACCTAGCAGGTGACACTGTTATAATTTCCAAAGAAGATCCAATAAGATCCAGCATTCTTCCTGTTTAAAATGTAATTGCTAAGATTCTGTGTGTCAAGAGTCGTTATATGGTGCCAAAAGCCTTAATGCATGTATAATTTTTAACTGAGCTTTAACTCCACTTGCCTTGGCAAGCTTTACAAAGCTTTAACAAGCAGCTTAAATAAATTCAGTTGAGTGATAAAGTCAGAGCCTTAGCTCTAGTCACAGAAGACTCAGTGATAGACAAGACCTAAAGCAGCTACAGAGCTGCACTCCCAATGTCCCCCTTGAATGGGAACCCAGAGTAAGTTTACCAGCAAAGCTGATCCTTGATTAGATTTGTTTGGGCAAGCACTGTGCATTAAATGTTGAAGCAGATATGCAGACATTAAATATAGGTCCAGAGTTAGTGGTGTACACCACAGAGATTCCTATCATGTATTGTGTTGCAAAAGTTCAGTGTCCTAGGGAGGACAGCTGTATGTGCTTAAGGGGAGTCCAAATGTTGCAAAGCATAATCCAATCTTCCTCTTTGTTGACTTACACTCTATGGTTAAAAAGAACTGTGCAGTTCATCCCATCTTACTTCTGGAGGAAGAGCTGATAAGCCTTGTAAAACCTTCTTAGACTTTTAGGTTTCTTTTTAATATGCATTGCACACAAATATTAACAGGACTGCTGTAGACCCATAATTCTTTCTTCATCAAAGGACGATCAGAATTTAATATTAATGATTTTAAAGAGACAAGCTTTTAGGCTCAGAAGTGTGCATATAAATAAAAACAGTACTTTTTCAGCTCCATAGTTAATGAAAGAAAAATGACCTGTATCGACTCTGGAGATAATTAAATCTCACAACATACTTGTTTCAAGATTTAGGTGCTAGTGGAAATAATAAGAAATCACCTAACAACTACTAGTGAGCCTTTGCCCATATCCAGCAAGTTTATTAAATGTTTGTAATCTCTGTTTCTATGTCCTGCAGGAAACAAAAGCAGGGTTTTTTTGAAAACTATCATCCATCATCCAGAAAGAGAAGCATAAGGAGAAACTAGAGAGAAAAATGAATCTGACCTAGAGGAGGCTACACTGGTTAAAGGATTTCCAGAGCAAGGGTGAGGAAAGAGATGAAGATGCCCGGTGCCTAAACAATTCTTGATATGAGAAAAATTGAGGTTACCTCCATGTCAGTGTATGCAGCACAGTGATCCAGGAATGACAGTTGTAAATAGGGGCAAACTGAAAGGTCATGAATGTCTCAGTTCTTCATAAACCTCAATTAGAATCATGCTAGAGATGGAGCATGCATTCCAAAACTCGGAGTGTAGGGTATAGGACAAAATGTAGGGATGAAGAAAATGAAGAAGTCAACTGCATAGAGAAGGCATGTGGTGGCAAAAAGTACAGACGGAATAAATTCAATTTTGGGACAGTCCCACCCCAGATGATTAGGAAGAGCCACAGGAAGATGTGCAGGTGGTGTCTAGAACCTGTTAGTGTTTGAAAAGGGAAACTGGAATGCAGGGAAGAAAAGCAACTGTGAGCTTTGAAAGCAGCAAGGATCAAAAATGAAAGAAAAAAATGAAGCAAATGGTAAGAGACTAGTGAGAAGCATGGGTGAGCTGCAGAGAATATTTAAATTACCCTCTGAGAAGTATTTAAAAAATGCTATAAAGTCAGCATCTGTGGAAGTTTAACATTCTTTTCCTATCCTCATTCAGGCAGCTTATGCCTTGTTCCATGCTGCTGAAGTCATCTCTCCCCTTCCAGTGTGACAGTATGTATTCTTGCAATTGCATCTTAATCTTTCTCAGGGTTAGCTTGTAGCATGATGCTTAATAGCATGCATTTATGCAATGTAAAATTTCTTCTCAATCTGGATTTTAAGGATCCAAAGTTCTATAACACACCATAGACAAAAACCATAATTTCTCATTTTATTCTTAATTCTTGTTTCTAGACATCTGGTTTATGAGGTATTTTTAACAGATAATTTAGAAAACTAATGTATATTCCTGGGGACTCGGGGAAAGATAATCATTATAGCAGGGTATCTGATAGTAACTTGCACTACACCCAGCCAAAAAGAAAAAGTTAAATTTTTTTTGTACATTATATTTTTCTAGAAACAAACATAAACATATGCTTTGAAGATTGAATTTCAAGGTGTGGGTTTAAATTAAGAAGTTCTGTTTTCTTTTATTCTTAATTGTTTTCTCTTTTTTTTTTTTTTATTCTTCTCATGGTGCATAAAATTCATCATTCCTGAGCATGAAAGAAACCAGAATTGGCTGTCCTGTACACCACATTCAAATTATTATACTGACATCACACTGTAAATGGCTACAATAAAATAAAATAATTAAGATGTGAAGCCACATAAAATAAGTTTTCTGTTAATTGTGCCTATCTTACCTTGTATGCCAATTTTGCAATGAGTCTCTGTAATTAACTGACTGCAATAAATGTACTGTAAGTTGAGCATGGTAATAATACTCTGCTTTGAAAGCATTGGCAGAATGATAGTATTGTAAAAGTCAGGTTTCGTATCTTCACCTGTGGATTCTTTAAGGCAGTGGATGCCTTTTGGGTGTGACTATGAAGGACAGTAGTACAGAGCACAGGCCTCCAGCTGCCAGCTCAGAGCCTGATGGATGGCCAACACAGCACAGCAGAATGTTCATGAGCTTTGGCACAATCCTGATCTGAAGGGACTACACAAGTTGTTTCTGAAGTTAGTTGATACCACATTTGCCCAGGAGTTTCTGTGGCATGCTGCTTACCATGATACTCACATATCCTTAGGTCTGTACAGACAAAATGTTTTTCTTCTGTATTTAATTTCTAAATGTGGATGGGGCTGCAAGAAACAAGGCACAAAAACTCCTCTAGGGTGATGGCTGGACTATGATGCATTTATTTTCAGAACTTGGAGCATTCTGAGATTCTGAACGGCCAAGCTCTTCTTTCCTTTGTTATCTTTGTTATTTGGCCTCTGATATTAATACATTTTGCCATGTGCAATCACTGTTCTTAATATGTTCACATTTACAAGGGGCTAATAACCATCTAGCAATCATAATAACTGAGCCTGTAAAAAACAGGATCTTGAACTCCAGATGCCCAGTGCATAGTTTTGCTCCAACTTTTATAGGAAGTCACACTGACATTTTGTGAGTTAAATTTCACATGCATTTTTGACTTCAGATAGTTTTCATTTAATAAGGCACATCTCCAAAGTATGTTGTGTAATATTGGTCATGTCACATAATAATATTTAAATCTTTACCAAAAAAGAATTGCAACTTATAAGCAGCCTGGAGCCTTGGAATTTTGTATGAAGAAAGCGAATTCATTGACATAGCAAGTGAAGTCCCTTGTTTTGTACAACCATTACATACAAACAAAAAGAGTATACAGAATATTAATTTCAAGTACTGACTTAAGACTCTGGGTAGAATGGTTGTTTAATTTAATGGTAGCCCAGAAACCAACCTGAAGGGATGTTCCAATTTTAGTTTCAAATGCACCTATACAGCTATATTCACTATAGAGTTTCCAGTCTATGTTTTACACACACACTTCTGTGTTTCTCTGAACTATATTTTTAATGAAGACTGAGGAAAAAGGGGATCTTTTAATGTACTTTACAGGATTTCATACCTATTCTGAATATCTCATACCCACCAAATATCTCAAACCAACACCAAATCTTACACTGTTCATGTAGAAAAAGAATTATTAAAAATGTTAATTAATGGTACCATTGTGCACACTGTGATGTTTTGTCACATTGTGAATGTAATCGTTTTATATTGAATAAGCTGTATAAGAAGACTCGAATAGCACATAGTAGAAAGTCTAAAAAGTGCTACTTTTTTAATGCAAAGAGTCTGACACAAAGCTCACTAAGCAGAATGAATCTTTCTACTGTTTTCAATGAGGTTTAGATGAAGCTTTATGACAACAGTATGTTTTGAAGCTGCGATTGTTTATTCTTCATGAAGAATGAGAGACACATAGCAATGAATCACCCTCTTGACTGCTAGTGCTTTATTTAAATAGAGGATAATTTTGTTGTCTTTAGCAACTGATTCTTTTTCCCTCTCTCGTTCAAATAAATAATTAGTTTTATTATACCCATCATAGAAAACACAGAG
The DNA here is from genome assembly GCF_003945725.1 of Corapipo altera. Taxonomy (NCBI): domain Eukaryota; kingdom Metazoa; phylum Chordata; class Aves; order Passeriformes; family Pipridae; genus Corapipo; species Corapipo altera. The sequence continues at coordinate 415,559 of NW_020884921.1, read as the reverse complement.
TAAAAACTTGGTAGTCCTGGTATTATTCTTGTTTAGGTTTTTTTGCTTACTTCATGTGCCTTTAAACATTTTTACTCAGTCTGTGATAAACTCTTGTACCTCAGACTGTATTTTCTCCACAGAAGGTGAAGAAACCTGTGAATTCTCTCTGAAAAAAAAAGAATAATTTCTTATGATCAAAAAAATGAAGGATGCTTTCCTACCAAACAAACAGTGCAATCTCAAGGGCATCATCTAGTAACATCTGCATTTTATTTCTGAAATCTCTTTTGATGACATTGACAACACTGAGTGGTGTCCATCCCTCACTACTCACAAATGAGCTGCAGAAGAAGAACCCTTGAGTGTCTGGGAAGCCTGTGGCTGGCAGAGTATGCTCGCCACACACTTTCTCAGCCTCCAGGCTGTAACAGGGGTGCACAAATGTCAAGGTTATCCCTAATGGCTGCCCTGTAATGCGGGCACACAGGAGTGAGGTGTGAATCAGGTCTATAGCCACTGGTGACAGCAGGGACAGCCAATCTGTCAAGAAATGACCCGCTGCACACACAGCTCTTGATTGCTAACAGCTGCCTTCATCAGAGAGCAGGGAGAGCACATGCAGCAGCACCCACAATGAAGGGCTCCTTTTCTGAGAGGGAAAGGAGTAATGTGAATGTTTCATATCTAGCAAGTGTGAAATGTGACTGGCAGTGCAGAAGGGAAGTGCAGCGGTCACAGACCCTGTAAGGACCAGACTGTGGGACTGGGCATGAAGCTGGGGCAGGCCTAGGTATGAGCTCTGCAGTCAGGATCTGGGCAGGGAGAATTCTGCTGAGTGGCTTGCAAGGGGGTTATTTTTGTGAGCATGTGAGAGAGCAGCACATGAAGGCAGAGCAATTTAGTAGCATGGAGGAAGTGAATCGTAGGTAAAGAGAAAATGAAAGAGGATGCACAGTTGAGTACAAATCTCTGGGTATGACAGCACAGTTGGGCACACCCTTTCTGTGTCCCTGCTGAGTGCCAGCTGCAAGAAAGGCCATCTGGAGCAGTGATTTTTACTGTGATTCACCAACATCAATGGCAAAATGCCTCTGAGCTCTGGGTGTCACTTTGCTAAAGAAATCCAGCAGTCCTCTTTCGGTCAAAGGTGCTTCCACACGTACCTTTATGAAAGTTGTAGTAAGAGTTACACTGCTGTCAGTTGAATTTCTGTCATGTTTCTAATCTGGATAATTTCCTTTTTAAGCCACTGTGCCTTTGAGAGACTAATGTGCCTTCCCATTAAAGTGAGGGCACAGTATCAGGATCTAAACTGTATCCTGTGCTAACAACCAAACCTAATCATTACCTGCACAATTTAAGAAGGTCTTATAGCTACACTTCCTAGTGATCTTGCTTTAGGAAAACACCATGCAGCCGAATCCATTCAAAAGACAAGCAATCTTCGTAAGCTTCCTGCAAGGGTGATTTAGCTACATCCAAAGAAAGTGCAAAAGCCAATGGAAGCAGCGACAGCCTGACTGCCTCTCTGGAGTCAAAAATTTAACGATGCCTCATGGGATCCTTTCCACTTGTCTCTAAGTGAAACTAGCAACCCAATTTTATTCTTGTGGAAGTCAGTGAGAAAAGGAACACTGCCTAAATTTGTTAACATGCAAGGGGTAGGTTTTGGGATAGTCCAGATAGTCTGTCCTTTCAGTTTATTGTCTTTAGACATCTTCCCTTAGAGTCTCTTGGTAACAGTGGCACTTCTGACAAACAAAAACCACACAGGCATTGCTGTATCCCATCAGAATGACAATGACTTTCCATTCCAGTATTTGTTCAGACTCTTGTTTAAGTATGTGATGTACTACAGTTGAGGTAAAAAAAAAATATTGCTATAGAGGATTTTTGGAACATGCAGGAGAGCAACACTTGCACATGTAGAATGGACTAAGCAAGCATCATTTTTCAAATGCCTTGATGGAGACCTCAGTTCAGTTTTTCTTCAGGTAGATACCTTTTGCTGTGAAACAAAAACTGGACAAGAGTGTCTTCTATAAAGTATAAAATTTGCAGAATTAAATTCTTATGTGGTCAAGAAGTTACCACTCTTCAAAAAATGACATTTAAAATAAAACACCACTCTCGCCTAATGCATTAGCATCTACAGAGACAAAAGCATTCAGACATCTGAATTTTCTTCTCAAAGCTTTTATACATTTTTTTAAGGTCAGTCATAGGTAGTCCAATATAAATCCATAGCAAAACAGTGAAGTGCCACTCAGCATACTATGGCTCTACGAGAGGTACAAAGGAACAATCCAGGACTCATGTAATTGGTTTTTCAACCTAAGTTATTTTTAATCTAAACCACTGTCACGGTTTGAGATAGCCCCAAAATCCTAATTCCCTAGCTCCATTCCCCCTCCCACATCTCAACCTAATGTGAGATGGGTTTTTCCAGACAAAACACAACCAGACTCAGAATGGGGGAAAGGGAATATATTATAATGACTGTACAAATAAATATTATAATATAATATTTATATAACACATTATACACACGATCACAACTATCTCTACCATGACATATGTATTTACAATGGATCAAATCTCTTCTCCCCTCCAAATAAAAGTCCAGGAGGGAAGAAGAACAGATCCCTTCCTGTCTCAAAGCAGGAATCTCTTCTAATGCAGCAGGTCTCCTCATCTCATGCATGCAGCAGTAACTGGATTGTTGTAGCTGGATCTCTGTTCAATACACACAAGGGGGTCTCCAAGCCCCTCGGCTCTCCTTCGGTCCAATGAAGGCCTCACCTGTGGACTACCAGCAGGGACAAGACTCGCGTCACCACAGGTATATCACGAAATGCAGGGGCATCTTTGTGAAAGTCCCTTCCTCAGGGGATTCAAATTCCCCTTTGCAGAGCTCCGTGCTCTGCCTCAAGGCAGCGGGGGG